>NW_024962252.1:102580967-102609636 GCF_019238085.1 Lagopus leucura
CTTTCTTTCTTTTTCTTTCTTTCTTTTTCTTTCTTTCTTTTTCTTTCAACACTGCTTTTGTTTACCACAGAGTTCACCTTGGGAATGATTCTGCCTACAAAAGCTGCTGGTCAGGAACTGGCTGCTGAGAGAAAACTGAATGGGAACACTGCGCAGGTATGCTGTCTGTAAGTGTTGTACGAATTTGCTTCTCCCATAAATGTAGTTCCTGCAAATTTTGCTGTGCTAACAGATCTATATTCCTGTGGACACCTGCCAAAGTGGCAATCTTTGGGGTGGCACTGGCCTGCCCACTTCTGTGATCAAGACTTAGCGTACAGAAATGGTCCATCACAGAACCTGGGCATGGAGCTGCCAGGTACGGAAGAGGGCACCAGCACGTACCTCGTGGTGTTTTGTTCTGCAGCGCGTGGTTTCTGTAAGGTGAAGGTGGCTGCTTCCCACAGTCTGAAGTTACAAATGTCTTTGGTATGAATGACTTGGAGATATTTCATTTACTTAATGTAGTGAATACGGAAGTAGATTATATAGTTGTATATCCATTGTATATTCACAACTCAGTATACCTAATGTTGTACCCATAGGTAACAGCAACCCCTGCTATTTGACAGCTCATGAGTGTTTGAATTTGCTGTCGTTCACGTGAATGTGCTTGCTTTACAGGAGTCTGCTTCACCACATTTGCTGGATTTAGTAGGTGTAAAAATTCCAACAGTGAGGATACTTATGAGAGAAATATTCAGTTCTCCAGCAGATGAGCTTTACAGCATCTTCACAACTAAGGAAGTAAGTAGGCAATACTTTAGAGGTAATATAAGTGGATAATGTAAATACTTGTAGTATAATAATTCTGGGGACAAAGTGGCTGGCAAATTATGGAGGAAAAGGCTCTCTGGGGCTGTTGGTCAGCTGAGCACGAGCCAGCACTGCCCAGGTGGCCAAGAAGGCCAGTGGCATTCTGGCTTGTTGTATCAGTGGTCATGCTGAGCAGGAGCAGGAGGTGACTGTCCCTCTGTTCTGGCACTGGTGAAGCTGTACCTCAAACACCGTGTTCAGTTTGGGCCCCCTGACTTCAAGAAATTTCACGGAGGCTCTAGAATGTGTCCGGAGAAGGGGAGCGGAGCCATGAGCGCGTCTGGTGAGGAATTCTGGGGGAGAGTGGCTGAGGGGAAGGGTTGCTCAGCCTGGAGGAGGGTTGGGTAAGACCCTGTCAGTCTCTACAACGACCTGAAAGGAGTCTGTAGTGAGTTGGGGCTTGGCCTCTTTTCTCAACTAATAGCAATATGATAATAGGTGAGAGAAGTTGCCCTAAAGGATGTTCAGGTTGGATGCTAGGGAAAATTTCTTCTCTAAAAGAATGGTAACTTACTGGTACAGACTGCCCAGGGAAGTGGTGGTGTCATGGACCCTGGAGGTTTTCAAGAAGAGAGAACAAAATGTTGTTTTATCTGAGCAGCTGTACAAGTAGTCAGATGTGTAATGTTCATAATACCAGGTACAGGTAATTTTCTTCAAGTACGTTAAATGGAATGAGAAGATGTGACTACCCAGAAAGTAATGAACTGCCCTTTCCTTGTAACCTCCAATAGCATTTGTTGTTCTGGTGGTCATAATTCCTTCTTAAAGTTTTGCTGGGAAGCCTCACCTTTTAAGCCTCTGAGGAATTTCAGTGGAGAAACTGCAAAAAGAGTTGATAATTACTGATACTGCATGCTAGTGTGATCGCATCCTATCAGTGAACAAAGGTACAGGACCTGGTTGTCAGGTATTTGAGATAGGGAACAGAAAGCGTGCTGGGGGGCAGCAGAACCATTCTGCTTTAATAGTTTGATGCGAATGTATTAAATATAAAAATTAATTAAATAGTAACTTAGATCTTTTTGTCGTTACCTTTTAATAGGAAGAAAAACCAAACAAGAGAAATTTTATCTTTCTGTAGGTTTGTAGCAAAGCTCCCTTGTCTCATAGTATGGTCTGTTATTTATCCCTACAGTAGGTAATTGACTTGTGCTGTGTTCTTTTCTTGTTAGTTGGTACAGAAGTTTTCTAAGTGTCCTGCTGTGATTGAAGCTGAGAAGGGAGGGAAACTCCTAATGTTTGATGGTTGCATCAGTGGTGAATACACAGAACTGGTAAGAAAGCTTCTATTTTTCACTTGAAAAATGGGGTGTTGGTGTCAGACTTAAAAGTAGCAGGCATTTGTGCTTCTCTAATGCATATTCAATTCCTCTACAACAAAGCAAAAATGACTGCTGTTATGTGATGTTCTTTGGTGATTGGGACTAGATTATCTTAGTGACCTTCTCCAACCTTAATAATTCTATGATTCCCCATCAAAAGAGCAGGCATCAATTACTAATGACCTTCACTGGCAGAGAAAACTTTGAGCACCATCATTTTTATTGAGGAGCTGTAAAGCAGTTTAAACTCCTATTCCAGACAAATGTGTCACTGCTCCCAGCTGAGTGCTGGGTACAAGAGGTACTCAAGAAAAAAATGATGTTCAGAGCTCAGCTTTTTTTCTTGAAACTTCTGGAAGCCATTTACACAGTTGCTGAGGTTGGACTTGGTATCTTATTCCCTGCAGTCTGGGTGGATTAAGCTACCATACAGTACCGGTGTGAAAACATTACTTGCTCTCATTATAAGGTCTGCAATAAGATCAGTATTTCTTATCAATAACTGATCAGCATAACCTTTTTTTCCATGGAAATAACAGAACAGTGGAATGTAGCAAGCTAAACGTTTAATGAAAAGTTTATTTAAAAACATTCAGCCTAAAAGCAATCTTCGATTGTTTGTGTTGCTCTATCTACTTGTATGTTAAGATAATCCTCCTCTCCTTACTCTTGGGGGAGAATTAGCATTCAGTAGTTGGAATGTGAATTATCCATAAAGCAAAGGAATGTGTTATGGGAGGAATCTTCTTATCTTTGTACAGGTCCCAGGTCAAAGACTTGTCTTGAAGTGGAGGTGTAGAAACTGGCCTGATGGTGAGTCTTTCTGAGGGCCTCTAATAGAGGCTGCACTTTGCCTGGAGGAAGAAAAACAGTGTGACTGTTACTGGTATTGCTGACTGGAAGCTATTTTGGATAATAGCAGGATGTTCTTTGAAGTTGACATCCATGAAAACGGGCCGCACCCGCAAGCAAGAGTAGATACCAAGTTAGCTGCTGCATATTTAACCTTTTGAAAAACACTTTATTGAAATGTCACCTTTTCTTCCTTCAGAGCATTATGCAACAGTTGCCCTGAATTTCAAGGATATGGCTGCTGAAACAGAACTGCAGGTAGAGTGCAAAGGAGTTCCTGTCTCTAATGAAGATAGTACAAGACAATGGTGGAAGAAGCAGTATTTTGAAGAGATACATAATTTACTACAGCAATCCAGAGACAACATGGACTGATAACAGCATTGTAGTTTAGTTAGGGCATTACTTTTTTTATACATTGTTAACATTAAAAAAAATAAATTATTTGTGGCAAGAATAAAGACCCACTTCTATGATACTGTATATTTTAAGCTTTATTTATGTTTTTTTAATGAGTGAGGTGGCCTGTAAGTTAGACTATGTATGGAAACAGCTTTACTTGGGAAAATCTTTTGTTCACTTAGTACAGCTTCACTTGAGAGAGAAACTATGATTTAGACACAGTATAGTAGTGCCACCAGAGCTAGGAAAGCTACATTAATCAGTAGAAAGCTTTTGCCATTCTTTAATATTCAGTGTATCAAGTGGCAAAACTGTCATGTTAGAAAAGGGGATGTTCATGAGAGTTCAACTGAAAGATTATAAAAGGGATGATAAAGAAATGTGGGGAATGTTACAGCTTCCTTGTGTATGTTTTTGAAACTTGCTTAACTGCAGGCCCATTGTTTCTAATGCTGTAGAAAGTTTTTGGGAAAGATAATTAGAAATGTTACGTTATTCTGGATGGTACAATGCTTACCACTTGTTAAGTCTTCTGCATGCAGCCTACTGCCTTACTTAACCTTATTGTGAAATTTATTACTGTTCATTTCTTCCAAAATAATGCTTTCTTGCAGTTCTGTAAATCTTTCTCTTGATTTCTGGCCCTTCACAATTCTGTAGCTCAAAATAAAGCAAAAAAGTGTTAGATAAAATTTGATAAGATAAACAATTGTTTCAATATCCTACTTATAGCCACATTGAGGTTTGCAAGGATAACTTAACTCTCAAAGGAGTCAAGTATGCAGTTTGAAACAAATTTACCAAGAATAGCTGAGTTGCCTGGGGAAAACACTGCTGATTAATAAAATACTTTTGCATGAAATTTGTTTTCTCCACTAACTGGTTAGTTTGTCAGATAAGTCCTATATACTTTATCTTATAGTATGACAACATACAGCAATTTCATCAACAAACTTAAATAAATCAGAAGATTAAGCAGAAGGGGTGTTGCCTTTCTCCTCCAGGAGCAGCTTTCCCTTACAAGTTTGCAGTTGGTTATCCCCTTTGCACTTCTGTGAGGCCTGTTTTAACAAGCACAGACACCTAACATCAACAGGATAAAAGTACAAATTCTGTTAACTGAGCTATCCTACTCCTGTTTCCTTCTGTCCATAGAGAGAGAACAACCTCTCAAGAAATGCTGTTTTAGCAGACTGGGTTTATATTTTTCTAAATGCTTAAAGTCTAGGTACTCTTTTATTCCTAGATATTCAAGCAAAAGAACTTACATTTTGAATACAGAAATGGTTGCCAGAGCAAGTATTGGTTGATGAAGAGGCAATAAGTATAGAAAACCTGGTAAATATAGAAAATCTAGGTTTAAATTTGAAAGTACTAAACGGAGATTAGGCTAATCAGTTTTGGGTGTAGACCAGCAAAGAGATTTTGTGATAGTTTGGATGTGCCAACTACTCTTAGATACCGAAGTCTTAGTTAGTAGAAGGAAAAAATAATAATTACAGGTCTTTCCAAACAGCATATCTTACAGACCCAGTGCTTTTCTGGAAAGCGTGACTTTTCCCTGCTGACTAAAGAATTTCAGTTTTACAATCACAAGTGCCCACCACTACTTGCATGTTTTGCTAGCCTGAGTTTTCTTGGCTACTACTGCTAGTGGAACAAGGCATCATCTGAACAAATAGCAGTGCTTAAAGAAAAAGACTGACGTGTGCTCCAGCGCTGCACCACTCATTTCCAGGTGTGGGACAAACACCCCTGAAAAGGTTTGCTGTTCCAACAGTGTAGAAGGAGGAACAGCTCCAGCCAGCCCTCATTTCCTCTAGTAAAACATGCAGTGAACTCAACACTTTTCAGAATCCTTGTTCTCTCAGCTGACAACTGTAGCTGTCAGTTTGATGATATGTTTAAGCTTCCTTAGAAATGGGCAATGATTGCCTGTCCTTTCTCCTCCACAGAGTACCTGGTTGACTGTCCTTACATTAAAATAAATAAATAAATAAAAGGTTTTCATGGAATCACAGAATCATTTGAATTGGAAGGTCATCCAGCCCATTTGCCCTGCAATGAACTGGGACATCTACAGCTCCCAGCAGGTGCTCAGAGCCCCATTCCAGCCTGACCTTGAATATCTCCACAGAGAGCATCCACCACATCTAGGCAATCTGTGCCTCACTGCCCTTATTGTAAAAAAAAAACTTCTCCTGTCCAACCTACATCTTCCCTCTTTTAGGTTGAAACCATTTCCCCTTGTCCTGTCACAACAGACCCTGCCTAAGAGTCTGTCCCTACTTTCTTTCAGCCCCATTCAGATACTGAAAGGCTGCTATCAGGTCTGGGCAAAGCATTCTCTGAGTTCTTTTTGGCAGGGCCATGCTGTTATCTTTCTATCCCCCTGCTTGTATGTTGTGACCCAGGTGCAAGACCTTGCACTTGGCTTTGCTGAATCTCATAACCATTGTCACAGGACAGAACTGTAACTCTTCAGTGACAATTACAGTATGATTTAGTCCTGTACAAGAAGCCAAAGGCCACTGACCTGCTAGCCAGAAGCTTAAGTCTAACAAAAATCAGACGTGTATTTTTACTAAGAGTAATTAATAAGACTACTTACTGAGGGGCTAATGCCTTCTTTATCTACTGCAGATTTTAAACTGAGAGGTGTCTTCCAAACGTCTTAACCCATCCACAAATTCCTATGTGTGGTAGAAAACTCGACAGATCAGTTCTGATATTCATTAATGTACAAGTTTTAAGTAGAAGCTGTTGATGTCTCTAAATTTATACAATCTACACAGAAGCTGATCTGAAGGGGTAATAAAGTTTTTTTTCCAAAGAGAACAAAAAATGTAATTACACAATTGAAAAATGACATGGCAAACTTAAGCCCTCAGCAGGGTTTCTAATGCAGGAATAAAAGTGCTAATGAAAGGGGTTATGGAGCATAAACCTTGAGACAGAAATGCTTGACCAAAGACCATTTTTTTTAGAAGTGACGAAGAGATGAAGAGACAAACAAAAGCACCACACAATAAAATTGCAGATGTGAAAATGATGCTGAACTACATTAAATGGTAGACAGAATTAAGGAGCACAGAAGAAAAAATACAGATGTGTTATGAAGACAAAAACCCAAATGAACTAAGCTACTGGAAGATCAATGTGAAAATGGATTTTAATTAGATGTCAAAATCAGAATCACTGACAATCCAGAAGGTAACTAGGAAATGCATATTACTTAGAAATAACATGAGGAAATGGAACAAAATAGATGGTGAAGTCAGTCCTGCATTTGAGCAAGCAGAGAAGGTTCTGAGAAAGCGAGAGAGCATGCCTCAAGGCAGCATGCATAGAAGGTCAAAGGAAGACAGCAAGTGGAATAGGAGAAGAAGGAAGGAGTAGCCTCAGACAGGTTAAGTTGGAAATGGACAAAATGAAAAAAGTTCAACTAGTTTCTTCCACCACATCATGTTCTTAGCTGCTGAAAAAAAGTAAACAACAAATCTTTCTCAACTGTGATTCATGCATAGTAAACAAAAGAACCCTAAAATTTATAGAAATTGCTTAGCATACTCTGCACTTGTTATAGTTTTTATGTTATCTTTGATGAGAAATCCAAAGAGTGAAGCAATAACATATATAAACAAATGAAAAGTCATCACAATCAGTTTAATGAAGTGCACAGAATAGCAATTGATCATGTCAATAAAAATAAAACAATTATTTTTACATCAAGTGTGCTTTATTTCCTCCACAGGTATTCTGTTAAATAAAGCACCATATATATACTGCCAGGCCACAGCTAAAGAGGATTCTTTACAGAATCAAATTTCTTGTGGTTGTTTAGTATACAAGTAAACTTAATTTTGATAATAAGAACCACAGCGATCTGAGGCAATCTGCCTCTATTATAAGGTACAAAACTGGCACAGAGGACACCATATTATACACAGTAAAAATGCCATAAGTTTAAATTACATCATACAGGGCAAGGAGGCCCTGTTCTCCCAGACAGCCATATTAAATGAAAGCCACTACAGTGAATTTTTAATTACATAAAACATATCCATTATCTGATTGCCCTTTAAGAAAGTGTATGGTAGATGCAAAAAAGAAATCCAAAAACAAACAAAAAATAAAACTGGAGATCTGCCTGACCAAGAATTAAGCATATAAGTCTATCTTGCCATTCAAGCAGAGAGCACTGGACAAACTGAAGCACAGAACAGAAATAAGCAAAACTTAGGCAACAGCATTTTTGGGGGAGGGAAGGAAAAAAAAGAAGCAGACATGCTTCATCTAATGTCAAGAAGCAGCTTGATTTCCTTTTCCAGATATCCTTGCAACCACATGAATTGTAGACTCAATGGTCCTACACAGGATGTCTAAAATGTCATGCTGCTGCATAAGACTAAAAAGTCCTCTGGAATGGCCACAAGTGATTGATAAACTAGTTTCAGGGTCCTGGGATGATAAGGCTTGACTATCACAGCCTCTCAAATCTGCGAGGTCAGATAAAACTGCTGAAATCGATGTGGAAGGAAACTCTGAGTCCTCCTCTGCTACAGCGGAATCCTTGGAAGTCTGGTCTTTAAATTCTTTGCATTCTTGAAATTTACCGTTTCCTGACTGCTCTTCTGTATGTTGTGACCTCATTGTCAGCATTATGTCTTCTGAAAATGAAGATGGAACTTCCATTCTGTACTCTTTGACAGAATTATTTTCAGGGGAAGGAAGATCTTGTTCAGTGCCTGGATCAATGATCGAAGAGTCCCGTGTCTCATTATCTGAAGTGCTTGTTGGGGTCAGTGCTTCCTGGGGTTCAGTTTTTATATCACTGATACAACTGTCTACGGTGTGCTCCTCATCACTGCTGACCCGTCTTCTTTTTACAGGAGTAGCCTCTTCATCATCTGTAAGGAAAAAAAGAAAACTCTATAAAGGAAACATTGCTTTCACACCATACACCCAAGCAGCAGGACATTCCTTTCACTTTTTTTTTTTTATTTATTTTTCTGTATTAAACACAGTATATTTCAACAAATACTTATTTCCTTAACAACAATTCATGTAACTGTCTTAGCCCCATAATAATACAGAATATCTTGTGTAGTGTTAAGGACAGGAACCAAGAAACGGCTTGATTTCTGTGGTAAGAAAGCCATGTGTTATGTTAATTTTGTAAAACTTTGCAAAATCAGAGCACTGTTTGACTGAAACCATTACAGAAGGCAAACCTTTAATTTTTCTTTCTTTGGCTTCTTGTTCTTGTAGTGAATTCCTCTGTTGTTGACATGCTCTACACTTGTTTAAAAGTTCTTGTAAAGTCGGAATCAGGGCTGAATTGAGCTGTTTAGGAGTATGCACTGAGAGCAGCAAGGCAAGTGCTCGGAGGTCCTAAAAAAATAAACAACCAACCTTAATCAGCCTTATTTTAAACTCTTCTGATTAAAGCTACACAGAGACTGTAAGTTGAGGCTTCAAGATGTTCTGAACATCCGAAAGATCAAATTGTAAATATACTCACGCCACTAAAATTTCTTAGCCACTGCTAACATGCTGACCTGAACCCATATCTGTCCTGCACTGCCCACGGTAAGCACTGCTGGGTTAAAACATAGCAGTGACTCCTGCACTTCGTGTTGCTCTTTTTCCTGCTATTAGCCCACCTTTCAAGTCTTATGATTCCCACCTTGGAGACTCAAGCATGCATTCTGTGCACACTGAAACAATGCATGCACGCTTATCTTGCATGCGTTAATTAACTCGTCCAGCCAGACAACTCAGCTAACCATACCTATCTCTTTAGAAGCTGACAAACGGTGCTGAAGAGCTTCCATAAAAGTAAGCTGCCTCTTAATGATGCTGATTATTGAATGGCTTAGAAAAGACTCACCCCATTTAAAGCAGAGCTTGCTTTGGAGATTTCAACTCTCTGGCTGCTGAAATCAGATTCTAGGCTTTGATACTGATTTATTAGATTTGTAATTAGAGTATTGATTAAATTGGCACAGTTTGCTTCAGAAAACACCTGCCCTTGGACCTGTAAAATAACAGATTCTTTTAAACCACAAAAAATGGAACTGTGAAAACAGTATCTTAAGCTGAAAGAACATACACCAGACTACAATTCTTGGAACTTCCAATAAAAGATCACTCACCTTCAGAAGAAAATGCGTCAAAAAGGTGTACACAATGTTGTTGTTAAGAAAGGTCCTTTCATCCATTAAAATACATTTTATATATTCTGCAAAAACTGGATCTTCACAGAGGAGCTTTACACTGTTCTTTGACATTGCAGACTGGTAAAGAAAGAAAGCACACTTCAGAGCCATTACTGAAAGTAAATCACTGCAGCAGCACAATTTTCAGTAGTTTAGGCGGAGAAATATCTGTGGGCTTGGTTATGTTTTTAATTCATACAGGAGGAATCTCACTGATAAAAGCATTTTGATCAGCTATGAGTAAACTGTACAAATTAAGTGCTGTCAATTATTTCACGTTTTCCTTTTATGAAGTTTATTCTGAAGGAATGCAGGTTTATCACGACCAGGATGTAATTGAAGGGCCAGAGTCTCCTAACCTGAGTCAACTACAGCATCCTCTTGCAAAGGTGCAAAAGTGGGCATGTTATCACAGAATCACATTATGTTCTATTCCAGAAGGAAGACCTCAGAGTTAGAGATCTCTCCATTTTCATTCAATCATACTTGTGATTATAAGACATAAAAAGCTGGAAAGCAGGCTACTGTGGAGACTACTACCATCATGTAATGTTACTACATAACTGTACTATCATATACACTGCATAAGTTTCTGCAGTACCTAGGGCATACTTCAGTTTGCTACATTTTTAAACTTCATTCACTTAGTTTTATCAGATGTCAGATAACACAAGCAGGGGTATTTTTTATTCAAAACAGAATTAATATTTAATATTTTGAATGACTGAGCAAGACCCACTGGTTAAGATGTACAGGTTAAAATTTGTTTTACAGCTGTTGTGTTTTGCTTTTATTTTCATCCTGTTAGTTCTCCAGTACACTGACTCTTACCTGAGTCTGACAAAGCTCAGTCCAAAGCTTGGGGAACAATGCAAGATGAAGTGGTAAACCTTCATATGCAACAAGAACACCTGAAATTTTGAGAAAGTAAAAGTTACTTTGTGAATAATGGCAAGTTCACCTTCCTTGGAGATGCTCACTTATACAAACAGGAACAAAGTGCCATAACATTTGCTATGAGTAAAGTATTTTGTTTAATTTATAATTAGAAAGACCTCTGGTCTGTGAAGTTTTTACAGTATCTTTAATAAATGTATGTATCCCTTTAGTACTTCTGGGAAATGTAAAAATAAAGAACAGAGCTGGCTTTAGTTTTACATTTGTAACCAGATTTTTTCATTATTTTTAAGTTACTCATTATATTCATTACTTTCAAGTCTTTTTATGGCTGGTCAGCTACAACATTCAAAAGGTTTAAATTTTCTCAAAAATAGCACATAAATTTTTAAGTGTCATTCTCATTATTTCCCAAGCACCAACAGCAAAGAGACATATTTCCAGTGAACAGTTTTAACTAACACAACCTATAGTAAACAATAATGCAAGAGTTACAATCACAGCAGTATGATAAAAAATGTGCAGTTGGGTGATTTGGGGATCAAAAGAACATTCTATTACCATTCTTGTTTGAAGGTAACTTAATTTTGTATCCTTTTATCTACAAGTTTGGCATTTAATCTTAGCTAGCTATTTGTCTTCAACAGAAAAAACAAGCTGGCATCTTTGGAAGGTGGTTCATGCTGCTCAAGGTGTCTAAGAATCTATAGAATACTTTTTCTTGGATGTAATCTACTTTTCTTGAGCGACTACAGAAGGAAATCTGGCAAGATGCCTAATTTTAATAACTGAATTGAAGAGACAGCTCCTGAAATGTTTATCTACGCAATAACTGTATTTGTGTGACTGCAATGTTTCTGCATCTTCACTACAACACTGGAAAGTGGAGCCCATCTTGGGGTCATTGGTGGGAAAAAGATAACAAAACACGCACCATGATGTGCCTTCAAAGTAACACATGCACCTAATGGGCAGTTCATGGCAGGATGCTCTTCTGCAGTGACGCAGGCAGAATGCTTGGAGCAATTCAGACAGATAAAGCCAGCAACACCTTTGCTAACACATGTTAAAGACTAGGTTTATACTGTGATAGGAAAAAATCCCACACAGTGGTAACACTTAGTTGTGGAGCTTAAACAACATCTATGTTTTCAGGTACAAATGACATGACTGGATGGTTGTTAATTTGGGTTAACTGTTGTGTGGGCTCCCAGAAGGAGTAAGATAAACAAACTCACGTTCTACTACAGAACCAACACTGTCAGTGACAGGATAAATGGTCTCACATGCTCCTGAGAAGACAAAATAAGTGCCAGAAATTACGCTGTCTGGCAGAGGTGATGAGGATTTTGGAGCTGACACAAAGCTCTGTGTGAAACCTATTTACAAGTAGAATGAATTCTCACTGACTGTCACATGTCCATTCTGCAGAAGCCTGAAGCATAAAAGTCATGTGGGTAAGAATGTACTGCATTATACTGTTTGGTAGATTATGGGAAACTGATTTCCACAGTAATTAATACATCAAGTTCCACAAGTGCAGCTACTTAAGAATACTGAACACAAAACTTGCTGGAGAAGTGCTCACAATTATCACAATTAAAAAAACCAACATCCTTAAGCTGTTTAACTTTCATACTTACTCATTTTAACTAATGTTTCAGTAAACTTTTCACAGCTGATTGCAACTCGGCACAGTAGATGGATGAACTGATGATAAGAAAAGAAGTAGTCTAGCAGCATACGATCATAAACATCATCTTTTCCCTGGAGATTTAAGAGAACTTCATTTAAACTATGTAAGCAGCTCAACCACTACCAGATTTTCCAAGCACCTAGCCTGATTTCCCTGCACTTCTTGCCCTAAAACATGTCATCAAATACTACAGGACTACAGCAAGGGGATTTCCAAGTCTCACTCAGTCCAGATGTGTCTCACCACTGTGTCCTTGTTAAGCACAACGTCGAGAATGGCACAGGGATGGCACATAATGTTCCCTGGCAGTAAAAATGTAGGATTCTGAATAAACTGACTGAGAAGATGTGAAGCTGCATGAATACCTTACCTTGAAGAGAATGAGGATACAGTAATTTCATACCATATCCAGATACCTAAATATATACACTACTACTTTGCAAATCATAATTTGTCAGTTACTATGTGCAGAAGTCAGAATTTTCTCAAGATAAAGCTTCACAAGCTCTCAAAGCAGTATTTTCAGGAATATCCCAAACCGAATGGTAAACGTGCCAAGGGCTTTGTATGCCAGTATTTAATATATTTTGGATATATGTACTCAAAATGGGCTTCTGTAGGCCAGATAGCCGAAAGGAAATCTCAAACACTCAAGCAAAGAAAATGCCATCTTTTACAAAACGAACAAATTAAAAATAGCATGCAACAAAAAACCAACAGGTAAAACATAATTGCATGGGGTTCTAGAAGCTCACAAACCTTCCAGTTCTTACGGTATACGGATTATAACTTGTGAAATACTGTGTCATATGACTTTTCAGTTCAAATATTTACATTATTTTCTGTTGTATCCACTGCTGCTGGATATGAGATGGAAAAACATGAGTAATTTCCTGTTCTATGCCTTTTTTTAAAAAAACATACAGTAAATTTGATGGTGCACAAATACACAAAGCATCATTTTGAAAGCTTTAAAAAAGAAGGGTTACTTACCCTACAGTAACCGTGCTTCTTCGAAATGTGTTGCCCACACAGATTCCCATCTACGTGCACACACACCCCATGTGCAGGAGACTGGATTCTTTCTGAATAGCAGTGTCCACTGGGGCAGTGCCTGCACTCAGTGTGTCCTTGCGACCACTGTACCTGAGGGCATAAGGGGTATGGCGGCTTCAACCACCACTCAATCCTTCACCGGTAAGAATTCCCCTAGGGCTCTGCATTAGCACAGGAGGAAGATCACAATCTGTGTGGACAAAGCATCTTGAAGAACTACGGTTACCTTACAGCGAGTAACCAGCTTTCCTTCTTCAAATGGTTGTCCATACATATTCATTTAAGGGTGGGATTCATCTTACCTGACTTTAGCTATCTAAAATCTACTCATTTGAATATGCTCTGCTGCCCAGGCTCAGGTGCCTAATACATGAAGGATCAACCTCCTGATGGTGCAATTCTCCATTAGCCACAGGAAGGGCAGAACAACAATCTTTAGATAGTCAAAGTTTGGTAAGCTGAATCCCACCATTGTTCAACTGTAATATCGGGACATGGCAAGTGACTGTGATGTCACCCCACCACAGCTGGCATCCCATAAGGGAAGCCCACAGAAGGAAAAGTAGAAAGGAAAAGATCCAGAGCACTATAAAACTGCCCTATGTATGTCAAGTACTGGTATTTTACCCAAACAATAAGTAGATTGTGCTTCAGTTCTCTTGGAATGGACGCTTAATGAAATGTGGAGGATCTACTTAACTGTTAATAAACCTTAACATGGTTTCAAACCCATCTGGACCAATGCCTGGGCTGTTCCTGAATTTTCTTTATAAATGCTACAAACAGACTGGAAAACTATCAAATATGGGCGCTTTTTTTTTTTTTTTTTTTTTTTTTTTTTTGTAGCTTTTCATTTGGTAGTTTTTACCTTGAATACAAGGTTTCAACTCTTATCGTATCTGGAATAATGAAGCTGTGTATCACCAAAGGCAGGAAAATGGTGTTTCTGGAGTGCACATCTAGAATGGAGTATATGAGGACAACACATCTTGAAGAAGAATTATGCTTCGTTTACAAAGAAAATGAAAATAATACGCTAATGGATTCTTACCATACTTTTTATAGAAAGGAAAAATCACTGCAAATAGAATAAAGACCATGCTTACGTACCTTGCTGGCTTCTACCATAGTAGGCAGGAGGCACATATTGAGTTCGGGACGTGGAGGACGAATATTGCTTTTTCCCCCTATTAATTTCAAGTTTTCACGACATGGAAAGTAAGGTCCAAGAGACACTGTAGTACAAGGTAGGATAAAATAGATACGAAAAGGTCAGTATCTAACATCAATGAGAAACATGACAGAGTAATAACAGATTAACAGAACTTCAAAATACAATCACTGAAATACGTACTTGGGATATTACTGTGGTGGTATGTACAATGATTGTGCTGTAGAAATGGAACCAGAGTATGTAGGAAATCATGAGGACTTAAAAGTACAAGCTCCTTGAGGACATCTACAAACAAAAAGGTTTTTTTCTATTATATATTGTTATTTCTTAGCAGAAAACAGTTCAACTTATGGCTCATGCATTTTCACTCTTTCATCTCTCTTTTGCTAGTGTGCACTGTGGAGGTAGCTTTACTGTGAACAACACGCGAAGTGAACCTGAATAATTAGTCAGGACTCCCTTCACCTCTGCCAACTGTAGAAAAACCTGCTCAACAGTGAATGTACAACCAATGAGAGGGGTGCCAGCTTGCAGAAAGTAGAAGCTCAATAAAATTACCCTCTTTCCTTCTTCTTTAACATATCAGGTTTGATACCTGGAAAATGTAACCAGCAGCAGTCAGAAGGACAATTAGAAAGGCACTCAAAATAATGGGAAAATGCATGCAGATCACACAAGTAAAGTTTAATGTGGACAAGGTTCTGGGCCATCATTAGCATGCCAAAAAATGCAGACTGCATCCTTTAAAATTTATTTTGAAAATCTGTTTCCAAAAAAGCTTCTGGAATAGGCCTTGTAGCACAAACCAGACACATTACATACAACATCTATGCATACAATTTTAGAAAGCTAATCCATTCACTGCTACAAGTTCTTAAACTTTATTTATATTATACTTTGCAGAAAATGGATCATAAAGGTAGATGCTAAAGTTGTAACGCAGATGAACTTGGTCAGCACGTTCCCCTTTGAGATTTTAAGTTAGTATCAGAATTTTAATGAAAGATCTGGGATCTGATTCTGAACTGACTTAATACTTGAGTTATTGAGTTATTCCTTAATCCTGCATCTGACTTTTACTAAGTCAGGTTTGCAAATTTGTCTCTCAAGATGGACGATGACTTTCTGTGCACAGTCTGCACACCTAGCAATGAATATTAACTGCAGCCTAATGAAAACAGAATTATTTATTATTGGAATGATGGCAACAATGATACATTGTCAACAATAATATCAAGAATTCAAATCCATAGATTATCTAGTAAGCATGTGCTCTTGCAAAAATAGAATTTAAATTTCAAATCAGGTAACTACATAAAGCAGGTTCTTCTTAACTGCATTCATAATATTATGACTTACCAATACAAGCATTTCTAAGTTCCGGAGGACTGTAGGAATTCAGCAAAGTTAGAAGTTTATGGGCAAATTCAATTCGCTCCTGCCACTGAATGAGAGCTTGCTTCACATCTGTGAATGCAAAAAAACACAGAAATCTGCTAATTTAATTTCATGAGAGATCTATAAATCAAGTATGGAATTTTATTGCTGAAGAATTTGCCTTTTTTCTTCTAACGTTACTTTTTCTCATTCTAGAAATCTAATAAATCTCAAACTAAATCTAGTTTCAGATTATGTACACAGTAATTTAATAAGAAACAATCTAGTAATCACATGTATGTTAAGTTTAAATTTAAATACAAATATTGAGCAAGATAGAATACGAGGTTTTGGGTCACAAAAACTAATTAGTAGACAAAAAACATAAACCTTTGAGGAGTTGTAACCAAACCTTTTCTTTGAAGATACGGACGTGTCGATTTAAGAACTGAAAGGAATATAGACAGAAGTTCTACCAGGTCTCCAGTCACGTGGCAAGCGGTAGCCTCATGGTACATCATGTGTAATGTGTTAAATGACTAAAAGAAAAAATGCACAACTTCATGTTGCCGAACAACACATCATTATCATTTCTATTTCTATCCTGCAAATACCACTTTTACATTTATTTCATGTACAAGAAATCAAAGTAAGTATCAATGTCAGATGTAATCAAAAGTTACTAGAAACATAACCTTTAAAACAAGAGCAATGTTTTTTACACAATTAGAATGCGACAGAGAAAGAAGGAGGGAGGGATGGGGAGAAATGACTGGGTATCTTTTATGACAACTAAATATGATTCTTAGGGCATACAGTATTTATAAGAATGAACTGTAAGTAATCCACGGAGGTTAAACTGAAATTTGCTCTTGGTCATAAGGCTGAACTGTGTTTTTCTCACCTAACCCAAAAAACAGAGTCATATACAGTGTTTCACATACGCATGCCAGAGGGACACTAACCTTGTAAAATTTACCATAACAACAACCTCCATACCCTTCATCTCTGCTCAAGAAAAAAGCAGTTTTGTGACACACAAAGCAACTCCTACAGATACCCATTTATAAACATTCCAAATCTGACTTCAACCTAAAAGCTTTATATTAGTGAGAGTTACGCAGACTACGATCACTTTGACACAAAATAATGACAAAGTTTTCAAAAACAAAATCTATCTAAAACACAATAAATAAAACATAACTTGAGGTACAATATTTTTACATATCTATAAGCTTTATCTTTTTGCCAACATTCCAAGTGATATTAGAAATGTATAAAGAAAGGCATGGGTATACTAATTTTTGGTAAAAAACAGAAAACAATCTACAAGACTGATACAGATAGATTTTTCCAAGTGCTGCTTAAGGACTTAATGCTCATACGACTGTACATACGTTAGGTGAATTACTTAGCTTTTTTCTAACAAAAATATCTTCTAAAATAACTTTTATAGAAATGTTGATAAGGAAAACTAATTTCCAGCAGCACAACAATTCTAGCACAAGATGTAACAAGTGTTATTTAATTTGTTGAGGGTATTTTGAAGAAAGAAACAATCTCATTCCCCATAGTGCAAAAACCTTGGCATTTTTGTATCATAATGATAAGATACATGGCAAACCCTATGTATGGGAACTGCTGATCACGGCCTGAACCTCTGATTGATCACCTGAGGTGAGCACTGAACCAGCCACAGGAGCACAGGCGAAGGCAATTCACTGGTGCTACTGGAAGGGGTGGAGCCTGGCTGCACCTCTCCCAGCTCCCATTTAAGGGCTGACTGCCACTGAGGAAGGATCTCTTTCTGGAGATTGCTCCTCGTGGAGTTTATGGTGAGCCTACAACATCAATGAGCATTTTCCATTTATTATCTTTCCACCGTGATAATCCTACTTAGCCTAACTTCTGTACACCTATTGACTATACACCTTGCTAGAATGGAAAACTGTTCTGCACATGATAAATGTTTGCAGTAACTTTCACGATGCAAAATATTTTCAGTGAACAAGGGAAGAGATAAGGCCTGCGACTTTCAAGTCATAAAGCAACTCAATTGAAAGTTTTATCCCAATTCTAGCAATATCTTACAAGGGACAAACTGTACTTTGTATTACACATTCTTTATAAATTAATATCAATTGTTTGTAGGAATCAAAGTTAATCAAGGTAAGTTCTTTTTGTATATGAGTACCTTAGTTTACTTACCAGTTTCAGAAACAAACAAATCAAGTTATAACTCAGTTCCTATATTTTTATCCCAAGTTTATGGAATGCAAATGTTTACAAGACAGAAAGGAACATATTCCAGGGAAACTAATTATAGCTAGTTAAAACACTTATATTTGTAAGAAGCTTGGGAAAAATGAATTTTCAAACAGTACTGCAGTGTCTTCATTTGTGCCACTTCTGATTTGGTAATTCCAGCTTTTTCTATTATGTGATTGAGAAAACACAAAGTAGTGACATCAAAAGGTTAAGAATAACCAATCTCAAAGCACCACTAATCCACCTACATGCCTTAAGGCAGGCTGAATGTCTTCATATCCTTCACTACAAATGTTTGCTTGAAGAACATCTGGAGACTTCCACTTGTGCTGCTGACCTCCTTCTGTAGCAACCTATTCCAATACCTCATTTACTGTACAGCTTAAACTACCTCCTACCCAGTTGTTTTCTACCATGCATTTATATCAGTTTATTATCACAGAATCGTTCCAGGACCCTAAAAGGTCACCCAGTCCAACTCTCCTGGAATGAAAAGGGACATCTACAGGTCAATCAGGTGCTTAGAGCCCCATCCAGCCTGACCTTGAATGTCTGCAGGGACACAGCTTCCACGACCTCTCTGGGCAACCAGTTCCAGTATCTCACCACCCTTACTGTAGAAAACTTCTTTCTTTTATCCAATCTAAATTGCCCCTCTTTCACTTTGAAACCATTTCCCCTTGTCCTACCATAAAAGACCCTGCCTATACAGTCTGTTCCCTTCTTTCTTACAGCCCTCTTTTAGATACTGAAAGGCTGTTATAAGGTCTCCCCAGAGCCTTCTCTTTTCCAGGCTAAACAGCCCCAGCTCTCTCAGCTTGTTCTCACTGGGGAGCTGTTTTATCCCTAATGATAACAGTCTGCCAAGAATAAATTTCATCTTATTTTTACTGTGCATCTCCAACACATCTAGATTATCCAGAATTTTATTCCTGTACTCCAAACTACCTAACATCCCTGCCCATTTTGTGTTGCCAGTGTATCTCATAAACAATTTCTAGTCTATGATCAAATTCAATAATGGAAGCACTGAATAGAATCCAAGCTCTTTCACTCACCTCGAGGGAAAAAAACACACCAAAACCACCTGAGTAATCAACTTTTTTTTTCTTCTCATTTTTATCATATCTCACTCACTTCGAAAAGTAGCCACTAACAGTCCAGAAATCTCTTTCAGGCTTCTCCTGCATTAGTGCAGGACAGTACAAATAGCTTTGTAGAATGAAACTCTTGATGGTGGGAGGCTTGACATCCAACTGCACTCATTTCAGGATGTCATTATATTATCAATCCTGTATTTTGAACCAACTTTGATCTGATCATGGACCAAATATCCATTTACACCGTAATACACTGTGTGCTCCAGAAACGGATGTTTTAAGATTAGTTTCATCTTAAAGAAATCTAGATTATGCATTCTTTAACCACTCCTTCCTGCAAACAGAAGCAGAATGGGCATAGGGAACCTGAAGAGAATTGCCTCAAAAGTGCCTCAAGGCTTGTTCAAAATTATTAATCGCAATTGCCATCTGAGAATGGTATAAGCTCTTATTTCTGTATTCTAACATCTCTTTTTACTCCAAATTTACAAAAGACCTAATTCACTTCCTTTACTGGTTTGTGATCTATAGTAGACTAAACTAAAATAGCTCCTGATTTACTCTCCACTGTGAACTTCAGAGCAAGTGCTCTACACATCTGAGATATCAGCCTTACTATTTCTTGCTCATCTTTCCTATTTAAGCTACATTTTTCATAATTACCCTACCAAATCACTAATCTAGTAAGCTCTTATTTTTATCTAATATGAAGATCTTTATTGCCTCAAATTTACTCATTTAAATTTGTACATGATAGCTCAGGCATGTCTGGTAAATCTTTTGTCTTTCCTATGAGCCTAAAAATTAAGATTTACACATCAGTAATTCATCCACATAGTTCATCTGTATTTTAAATGATACCACACTAAAACAATTTAAAGTGAATGCTGAGATGGGAATGATGTATTGGATTGGTAAAAAAAGTAAGCTGTTTATCAAAATTAATAACAAAAATACCTCAGTCATCAGAATCAATCCTCTGTTAAACACAACAAGAAGCCTGTCTTCATCAGACTCCAATAATATTCTGAAGGCACTAGGAGAAAAAAGCAAACATTGAGATATTCTTGCAATATTCTTGCAATATTCTTGCAAATTCTTATACGTATTCTTATATATGCTTAGAATTATCATGCTCATCTCTCACAGGATTATGCACAGAGAATGAGTCATTCATCTCAGCACTGCATTTGGGAAAATCTGATGGCATCCCGTGACAGATGACCTACGTAAACCTTTCAAGTAACAGAGGCCATCTTCCTTTCTACACAGCTGTTTAAATATATCAGCTGTTGTATTTAAAACCCCAGTACCTGACCTACATATCTGGACAATGCAGTTACATTGAAGGAAAACAACCCCAAGCAGCTGTTTCAGACGTGCTAGATATACTAGATAGTAAGATATACTAGAAAAAAAAAAAACAACCATTGGAGATTTGAACAATAAAATTCCGTCCCACAAATACAATTTCTAAATAATTTTTCTGCCCCAAGATAACAAATGTTACCGATGGCAAATGAAATTACTGTTTTGTCAATCTAGACAAATAATGGTAGGCTGAGAATGGAATTTCAGCTTATATGCTGACTTACAGCATTTAAATGATTCTTCCCCCTAAGGGCTCTAGTAGTTTTGTCATGGTGATTCTTTTTGAACCATAGCAATATATATCTTGTTTATTGTACGTATCTTCTATATATCTTGTTTATATCTGCTTATTGTACAGTGTTTGTTTAGTTTCTGAATTTTTAGATGCTGAAATCTTCTAAAATACATTACATCCACAACTTTGGATTTTGGAAAAAAATGTAATTTGATCTGGTTGTTTACTTCTGCATAAAAGCAACCTTAAAATTAAAAAAAGTATAGAATGACCTACACTAAGTTTTATTGTACTTCACATTCTACAAAATACCATTCTTGTTCAAGCTATGCCACAACTTCAATGCTAATGTACCTTATTAAAGTAGTCCAACAAGATCGTCCATCCAAGCAGCGCAGATAACAGCTTATGGTGGTTTTCTTAAACTGCTTTATGTCTTCTATCTCTTCCTCTCTCATGTCTGGTCTCTGAGCTACAAAAAGTTGCATGAGGTTAAACAGTTCTTCTACTGCCTGAAACACAAAAATATTAAGTTAGTGACATCTCCCTCAGTATATTATGGTTTACATCTCATTTTTAAATTCCTTTGTATTCCTCCTATTAATTAATAAATAAAATCTAAAATAGCATTTAAATAACGTATTTAAAACAACTGCAGATGTGATAAAATTTTAACCTGTCAGAAAAGCAGCAGACATTTTAAACTTAAAAAATTAAAGCTAAATAGTACCTAAAAACTAAAATTCTGACATAGAAGCTGCAGACCTCATATCTATGTTCAATGCGGTTTGGTTTTAGTCTTTACTATTTACTATGTGCATTATGACATAGACATTTGAGATAAATCTTTCTGAACCTTGAATGCATGCTTTGATGCTTTTTAACAGCTCACTGCTACATCTGCATAGACAAAAGTATCTGAGAAACCTTGATCCAAGTGCTCAATCTTCCTGTCTTCTATTGTGCAGTTTAAGGTCATTCTTTTGCAGCACAATTACACATAAACTGCAGCACAATTACACATAAACTCTGATGATGTCTATATTCCAAATAACAGGGTTCAGGAAACTGCTAAATTCGCTGAACTTTTATGTGCATGGAAAACACTAAACATGCCAAAGTAACTAAAGTCCCTTCTGACGGAGATGCAAACAGTAAGACCATTTACACAACTGCTACAGTACACCTGTAGTCAGAGAGCTGAACTAGACTGAAGTTCAGTGTAGAAGATTCCACATATCCTCCTCCCCTATGCAGGGAAGAAAATCTCCAGATCATTTTTTTCTAACCTTGCATACCACTAAATGATCCTAAAGCAATACTAAATAAGCAGTCATAGAAAACTGCATGCTTCCCCTCTTTAAAAATTTCTAAGCTTGGCTTCCCACAATGACACCAGTATCTGTTTTTACCGTGATATAATGTTGCAGAGGCAGCAGAATTCACAGAGTACCAACACTTTACAAAAGGCACCACCAGGCCATCCAATCTTGGCCATGTACCAGAAACTGAAAGCCATCAAAAAGCTCACTGGGAATTCCTCCAACACAGCGTGTTACAATGTAAGACCACTTAAAAGGTCTTTCCCTGTTCCCTACAACTACACAGAATTTTTTGAAAACATCAGTGGCTGCTTCCAGAAAAAACATCTGCTCTTCAACTGCTATACAGCAAGGAAAAAATCCAAAACAATCCCTCCCTGACAGTAATCAGATCTGAACACACACCAGTAAATAAAAATAGAATAATTTTTCCACTGAATATATTCATACATCTTTTTAACTCCTTTATTATCAAGGAGACATTCTGTAAAGGAGGAAACATCGACAGCAAAATTCCACTTTTTGGCACTGATCTACTTACTCCTGGGTACTGACTGGCATGTGGCGTGAGATTCTTGAAGGCCCACTGGATGTTCTGGTGAGAAGCCAACTGCCTCGTGAACGCAGGGGACTGCTCACAGCAGAGACGCAGGATGCCATAGTAGGCAGGCAGCATCCCACGGTTGAAGAGCACTACATCCTGATCATCGTGGTCAGCAAGGATGTAATTGAAGGCAATGTTCTTTGTCACCACAGGGTTCTGTACAATAAGGCGCACGTTCTCTGGACAGTCAACACAGACGTTATACCAAAAAGACAACAAAGCCTGTTTATTGTGGTTGGTGGCTATAGCTGGCTCAGAAAGTTTAGGCTGGAAAAGGTTCCATAAGTCCATGAAGTAAGTAGAAAACATGAGTTTCTCAGTTTTTGAGATCAAGCAGTATGTCATAAAACTGAAGTAGGGCACAAGTTTTGTTGTGCCATGAACAGCAGCATCAACATATAACTTAGCTCTCGAAAGAAGGCCAAGAAGCACGTTGTAGACTTGATGAAGAACTACTGTAGTATCTGGACTAAGAGGCAGATCACGTGTAGGGATGTGCAAAGAGCGGGTTGATCGGAACATCTGACGGAAGGAATTGCTTGGAATAAGCGACACCAAGAGATAGGCTGCAGCTTCAAATAAAAACAGATGTGTTACACTTTCAAAAATGATGTAAATGTTCAACAGCCAATAAACAGAAGTTAAATTATGTTGTATGCCCCATTCACAGATTTTAGAGTATTTTAGAGAATCTGATGTGACAATATTTCCTCTAGAGATGAACAAAACAGTAGAAAAGACTAGCACATAGCAAGTTGAAAGAGGTGTTGAGTTAGCTTTCAGTCCTACTCAGCCTCTATTTCTGTCTGCTGCTTGATTCTCACTATTGTAATAATATGCGTTCCATCACAGAAATGCACAGAAATGCTTTCTATGACTATTTCCTACTGCTTGACTGAAGCTGCTGCAAAGCTGTACCTCCAAGATTCCACATCTCCTTCCACCACAGAAACAGTACTGAAGTTTAGTGTGGCTTATTACTATCAAATCTTCTATACAACAAAAGTTAGACATGGGAAAGGCTCAACATTTGAATGTGACAAATGTTGGCAGTGTGATCCTGGCAGAACAACTTACAGAGGCAGTACATGTTAGAGCTGGGCAGAAGCTCATTTTTGGATCGAAAAACTTATTTTCGATCCAAAAGTTCAAAGGACTCAATTCAACTAAAGATTACTTTGTGATAGCTGAAAGAAGAGCAAGAACCTACAATGCAACTATGTGATGCAAACTACAGAGAACAACTTTGCTTAGTTGTTTTTCTTCACCGGGTTTTCCTGGACACGTGGATTAATTACGTAAGGTAAAGAACCTACTAATGTACTCTTTCATTAATGAAATAAAAATACGGCTTTCACCTATAACAGCTGCCTCTTGACGAGGCACATTTATAGCAATACTTTAAAAAATAGAGCAACTGTAAAACAGTTGGAAAGATGTAGAAAATACGTGCACAAGATCATATATTTGTCACAGGAATACCATATGCATAATAACTTGCAACAACAGCACAATTATTTAATTTAAATTAACTTACAAGTTCTCACTCTAGGATAGTTATGTGCCAGAAGAAAACGTTCAACCCAGTTTTCCATGTTTTGTAGCACCCAGCTGTGCGCTAGTTTATTTCGAGGCGTTTGCACAGCCAGCCAATCCAGGCACTGAGATGGGTTGTATTCAATGACCTGAAAGAACAACGGGAAAATCAAGAGGAACACGTTAACCCTAGTAATATTTATTAATTAAGAAAAAACTAAAAATAGCTATAATGACTCTCAAGGTACTTTTTAAAACTAAGTGGAGCTACTGAAGTACATACCACATGCGAGGACTACAGCAGAGAAAACCCTTGTTAAATTTCAGTGTGCTTTGCACGTCTGAATCGTGTTCAGAGCTTTTGAAAATCAAGTCCAGGTAGTTCCTCTACATTCTGTACATTTTAAGAACCTTCAATGTTGAAATGTTAAGCACTTTTAAAACTGAAAAATCTTGTTTTTACAAACAGATAAAAAACATTTAAAATAACACTAAGATAACACAAAGCTTTAATACCAAATCAGTTTTTACTGCAGTTATATGGGAAGAATATAAACGGTATGCAAATTAGTCGATCTGGCTTTATGCTGTTACTCATCATCCAACTACACAACTTGAAGGAATACATTCACTTGCTGTTTTTGACAGGTAATGAAAAGCCCATGGAGTGCTGTTGTTCAATTACAAGAGCCTTACAAATACAACATAATTTCCTGTGCCTTTCTAGTTCTACAAGGTTGGAAATTTACCAATGCGTTATCAAGCTAATAAACCAAGTTCTTTTATTTTAAAGGTGTTTTTAAAACTGTGTGCTGTTAACTTTAAGGTATAGCTACCTGGATAAGAAAAAAAGGATCTCCTAGGAAAACACAAGCAGTAACTGCATTGCCAAAGGTGCTCCCAACTACTATAATCCACCTGTAGAATATAAGCAGCTAACAAGATCGACGCTCTGCTTATAAAATTTTAATCAACATTAAAAAATAAACTTATCAGGAGCAATCTCCTCTTTTTTTTTTTCCTTAAGTTTTAAAAGAGAAAGAATGTTCAATAGCTTTCCCTTGTAGTCTTCAGACTGTAATAAGTAAACTCAAACAGCAGTTTAACTGAACCTAGGCTTTAATTCCTGATCTATTTCGTTATTTCTCAATTAACTGGTGCCACTTAGTTAAAAAATGTCTTTCTCTTTAGAAATGTGAGTGAGAATGCTCCAACACCACAGTAATTATTCATTAGATTCCAATTAGCACTTATTTTATGGGTTAGACAATTCATCGCTATTTTATAGAGAACAAAAATGTCAACCCGATATTCACTTAACCAGCACATATCAGGCAAAAAAGAAAACAACTAAGAATAGTCCTCAAACCAGTTTACAGTCTTTCTAAAACAATAATTCAGAAAAATTAGTGGAATTTGCTCAGAAGCTATCCAGACCCCTATTATGCATTCATTTCTCATTAAACTAAAAGTTAACCTGAAATACCAGCTAACCAGAATGCTACTGAAACAACAGTAAAGGTTAGAATAGAACTTAACATTTATAAACCATCGCTGTTTCTCTGAAAGAAAAAGGCTCTTGAAAAGTTCATGAATTGATGCAAAGGAGGATGACAGGGAAATGTAACACCCTTTCATGTACATAAAAAAAAAAAGTAAGCAAGACAATTCAGCTCCTGATTTTATTTTTTTTAAAACAGGTTGTACCTCCCAAATCCTCTGCAGAATGTAAGAAGCAAAAGGTGGCATTCCTGGGGGTCCACCAGCAAATTCCATTAGCATAGTCAACAATTTGAAAAAAGGATTGGCTGCCTGTAATGCATAAAAATAAAAATTGCCATTTTTATCTACTTCATTCAATCCATTAATATTTTTAGATAAGTTAAACCATTCCAAATAATTGCTTAATTTCTGCTAACTTCAGAACTTAACATTTTAATTACTTTTAATCCCTTATTATTTAATCCCTAAATCAACCGATTATCTGAATTTATATCTTAATTCTGCTATATCCACATACAGATTTAAACCAGTGGTTACAATGAAGATAGCACTATCGAACTAGACAGGATCAATCTACTAGAAATATATAGTTACAAGGAAATAACATTAATATTTAAAATCAGACATTACTCTGAACAAAGGGAATAAAATCAAGCTGGACAGCATTTAAAAATTCAAAAGTTTCCCATTAGTATAGATAACACTATCTCAGAAATGTCATTTTTAAGTGTATTTGCATAACAGGTAACACGTAGCCCAAAGAGTTTATCCAAAAAATCACTTTATTTTTTAGGTTTTACACTGATCGTTATTTCTGGCCCATGGTTTCCCTCTGAAACCACCACCGTCTACTCTCATGAAATGCATCATTATTTTACGTTTGCCAAGACTCATCTAGCTTTTAACAGCACTTCAGTAACGTGTTTACTATTATTTAATATTTCGCACCTCAGCAAAAGCATCTTTTGTGCATGTGCATTTGTGCAAAGCAAAAAAAGGAAAAGCAGTAAAATGCAGTAATAGCACGATGGGAGGGAAGTAGACTGTCATCTGATAGTGCCCATTCTATCACGCAAAGCAAAGCTGTCATGAGAATGGTTTCGTACGTGTGTCTTTCCAACTATGATCATGTCTCCTCTCTTTGACATACCTTCAATTTTTCCTGATTGTTTTTAGTTTTCTGACAGCAATATACAAGAATGTCCTTGCATGAGCTCCACTCTATATTTTATCATGTGGAATCCATTTAGAACTCTCAGTATTTTTGTTACCAGGGCAGGAATTTATTCCGTCTGAGAAAAGTGTTTGTATGCACAGAACTGCAAAATAGTCTGCCAAAACTTGAACAACAAAAAGATAACTCCTTATCTCCACTTATTCTAGCGTTCATGTTTTATTTTTTTATCAATCTTATGAAAATGACATAGGTGACGAGTCTAGAAACAAGTTATTTGGTTTTCATCTGAAATCGCATACCAGATTTCTGCTTCAGAAAACTTAATACACAGTGAAGTTAGGCTTTATTTTATGTCACAAAAACTTTCATGGACCATCTTCCATGCAATATTTTTAATGAGCGAAGTATTATTTAAGTAATTTAAAACAGAAAAGAGTTCAAACAAATTATTTAATATGCAGGTTTACATACCTCAGGAGTCAACTTTGCTATTGATGTGAAAAGCATGGACACAATCTTGAAAGAAACAAACAAAACTCACTTAGACTTTTGCTTATTCAGCTAAAATAACAAATTCCATTACACTTATTAGACAACATTTTCAACAAACAGCTGCAGTTGCTGACACTTACATGTTCTGCAAGTCTATTATTGTACCGACACAAACTGAAGATCAGATTGCAAGTTTGCCTGATGTTGATACCATCACGGATATGTTGAAACAAAAAAGGAAATCCCTAAAACAAATAATTAGATATTAGTACATTGTTTACAACTATACATGCTGATACCTGTTGTTTTTTTTTAAAGGTCTATACATTTGTATTTAAATCAGTTACCTTTCCTCCTGTTAATGCTGCCATGTCATTCTGTGATAAAGTCAAATGCCTAAAATACAAGAAAACTTTGATCATTTTACTTCTGTGATTTTTAAGTTAGGTTAAAGAGATATTTATGACTGTGAGTGCTAGTTTATAATCTTCGCTATCATAGCATACTTGAAAATAAGGGTACTGACATAAAACAAAAATAAATATTTTTTATTAGATAGACTGAAAGAAAAAAATGCAAATCAGAGCAATTGAATGGATTCGAGACTTTAGTCTCTATATTTGGTCACTTATTTTAAAATGGTTAAAAATATCATGGACCAATAGCAAGCTCATTTATGCTTTTAAGAGATCAGCTTAAACAAAAATGAAACAAAAACCTCTAACCCCATTTCCAAGTAGCATATTAAAATTTGGTTTTGGGTTTTCAGAATCTCTTGCCTTTCAGAGCGAGACTGTTCAACTAGGAGAGCAATCAGAGCAATCATCTTCTCAAGAGCAGCAGGCCTATATTTTTCTTCTGCTAAAGAAAGTATATCTTCCTCCTCCTCCTCCTCCTCCCCTTCTTCCTCAGAAAGTACTTCAACCTGTGGCTGAAGGAAAAAAAAAGAAATTTCAACGTGGACATTTAGTGCTTTAACTACAGAAAGCCTGTATGTTCACAGAATCACAGAATCACAGAATCACCCGGGTTGGAAGGGACCTCAAGGATCATGTAGTTCCAACCCCCCTGCCTAGCAGGGCCACCAAACATACACATTCAGATCAGGTTGCCCAGGACCCCGTCCAACCTGGCCTTGAACACGTCCAAGGACGGGGCATCCACAACCTCCCTGGGCAGCCCGTTCCAGGGCCTAACCACTCTCCT
>NW_024962252.1:102609646-102624271 GCF_019238085.1 Lagopus leucura
CCAGCCTGTACAGGTGCCTGGGGTTCTTCCGGCCCAAATGCAAAACCTTGCACTTTGCCGTGTTGAACCTCATTAGGTTCACCCGAGCCCAGCTTTCCAGCCTGTCGAGGTCCCTCTGAATGGCATCCCTTCCTTCCACCGTATCAACCGCACCACTCAGCTTGGTGTCATCAGCAAACTTGCTGAGGGTGCACTCAATTCCCTCATCGATGTCATTAATAAAGATGTTAAAGAGCACCAGTCCCAAGACAGACCCTTGGGGGACACCACTTGTTACCGGCCTCCACCTGGACATAGAGCCATTGACCACCACCCTCTGTCTGTGGCCTTTCAACCAATTGCTTATCCATTGGGTTGTTGTTTTTACATACACTGTCATCTTTCATTCATAAAATAGCTTAGGTTGGAAGGGATCTCAAAGATCATTTAGTTCCAACCCCACTGCTGCAGGCAGGGTTGCCAACCACTAAATATCAGGCAGTAGATCAAGATGTGTGAGGCCCCATCCAACCTGGCCTTAAACACCTCCAAAGACAGAGATCCACAGCTTCTATGGGCCAGCATCTCACCACCTTCTGAGTGGAAAATTTTTCCCTTGGCATCTAATCCAAATCTCTATTCTCTTCCTCTCTTGTCCTGTCCATCACTCTCTACTCATGTAGAAAATCGATTTCCCTTCTGTTCAGAAGCTCC
This sequence comes from Lagopus leucura, assembly GCF_019238085.1. Classification (NCBI taxonomy): domain Eukaryota; kingdom Metazoa; phylum Chordata; class Aves; order Galliformes; family Phasianidae; genus Lagopus; species Lagopus leucura. Next base: position 102,610,340 of record NW_024962252.1, read on the forward strand.
ATTTAAGTACTGGAAGGCCACCATGAGGTCTCCCCTTCTAAAACACCTTAATAAATCTGCATGAGTCAAATCAGGTAAATATCTAATGTTTCACGTTTAAATACTCACAAGCTAAATAGTATTTACAAATGCAAAAGCAAGGCTGAATCACTACAGAGAGTGGTATGGTGCTGTATTTAAGAAAAAATGCAAGTTTGTAAGTCAGAGTTCTACCAAAAATATGCAACCATCTGTTATTAATAGAGTCATGAGTGCAATTTTAATAGATTCTTCTTAATTTTTATTTCTATATTAAATATAGAACCATAGACAACTATGGTTTATAGTATAGTTAATTCAGTATATATTTAAAACATAAAACTGAACATCGAAAAGAGACTGTAATATGGAAGTAAAATTTTAACATCTGAAAGATAGTTCAAGAGACATAGCACCAATGATCTCACATACGAAACAGGAAAGACTAGTTCTTGTTATCAAAGACATTCCAACTTACATTTTCAGGTCCTTTAGTTCCCATGTAGAAGTGAACCATTGTTGATATGGCTTGCAGTGAAAGCAAGAACTGGCTCTGAAATACACAGATGTTGAATTACTTGAAGATACACACACAGATATACATACACAGTTCCTAAAGCTACAAAGCTATACTCACTTCCTCTTCACCCATTTTGGCAAATTCATAAAGAAAGGCAAAGTATTCTGTGAGATGTTTACTGTGTGGCTTAACGCCATGCTCCATAATAGACAAGAGTGTCTTCACAAAACGTGTCACACAAGAGCGACTGCCGATGTCTTCCACAGGACCATCCATGTCATCCGAACTGAAAACAGAAACCAAGTCAGACGTTTCACGCAATGCATGGAGCACACATTCACCTCAGTCTAGTCGTTTTCAGAAAACCCTACACTATTTCACTTTCTCCTAGTACGATATTCAGATCTCCAGAAAAAAACTGAGTTCTGTATTTTGACATAAAAACTCTCTTTCCACATCCTGAATTTTATAGCAGCAATATAGTTATTACTTGGGAAAAAGTTAACAGGATCACAGGCTTAAACCAAAACATCAAAGAAAAAGCACTGTCTTCTCACTATGCATCAAAAAGAATAAATGCTTCATAATTGCAGACAGAGCAATGATTTTGCCAGTAATTAGCAGAACAAAATAGAACCTGTTTTGTTCTTTTTTTCCTACTTTGTGATGACAGCTGATTTAGCTATACAACACAGAATTGGACTTTTAATTTCCTGTTCTGGATAATACAATGTATTATCAGATTCTCATGTGTAAGTAGTAAGATGTATAGTTGCAGGTTATTATTGTCAATGAAAGAAAGATCACACTGAAAAAATCTATTCTAGCAGAACAAATACTTAAAAAATTCTATCTACAGTATTGGCTTCCACAAACACAATAGAATTTTAAGTGAATCAGAGCATTTAGGGTAGAATAATAAACAACTGAAATCAAACAATTTTATGCTTACAAGACCATTTAGAATAATTCATTAAACAAAAAATGGTTGCTGTAATGTAAGTAATAAATAGAAGTTTTCAGGTGTTAGTATTTTACCAGTCTTCCACCCCTGGCTGAAGATAAAGATGTGCATGCACTGGTCTCAGTCTCTGTATCACATGAATGCACAAACGCTGGAACATCTGCAAATGATAAAATATATGAACTCTGCATGTTCATTCTTTTCCGTACGTGTCAATACATATCTACAACAACGAATATTCAGTCTAATACTTCTTTCAGCTCTAATTCATTCAAAGGTTATAGCTGAGATTGATGCACCCACATTCCATTCATTTAAGAGAATAGTCAAACCTGATTTCTTATAAACAGATCTCATTAAGAAGCCCTAAAACCAGTTTTTAATATTAGCGTGCTACTTGAACAGGACTTAGGACCTCTGCTCATAAACATTTTCTCTTCAATCTCTATTTTCTGAAACGTTTATGGACACTTTTAGCAATTTTTTTTTTATACAGCCTCTATCTATAGTGAGAAATTTTGCGTACGTTTTAAGGAAATTCCTTCCAGTCATTTCATTTATAAAAATTCACAAAGGATTAGAGCTTCACCTAAGATTCTGCATAGTGATTATCCATGAAATACAATGCTTTAATGATGGGTCGCATAAAGAAACTCTGTATGGTTCTATATGGAAACATTAATAATAATTCAAAGTTAAAACAGTTCAGGTGAGAAAGTAATTGCAGAAGCTCTTACCTGAACAACCAACAATGTAAATACACGTGTAAGTTAAACTATTAATATTAACTGTGAATATCCAAATACTGCTAACACACGTTTTGTGTTTTTGCATTCTTCAATTTTAAACGTTCCAGAAAGGTAAACAACAAAAACCTGTGACATAATGTACGTAGTTTTCTGAATGTATATCTTTAAACTTTGGTTTTGAATCAATTCAGAACGAAAACATTTTAATGTAAAATATTTTAAACGTTCAGTTTTGTAGAGATCATGTGGGAGCTGTAGAAATCTTAGTAAGTATCTGCTGTGACATTTTGTGACACTAACTACAAACATGGCACGATATTAAAATATATTTTGCTTCAAACAGTAATACTGCCATAGCTAAGTATATCCTGTAAACCATAAACAGGAACGAAAAAGACAACAATTATAGATATTAATGTAGCCTTTCCAAATCACTGTACTTGTCATAAAATTTGTCCATTTCTGCTTACTGATCAAGTAATCACCTGATTAGGAGCATTTTTTCTGTCTCACCTGTCTCACAATCTGATTGGGACACTTTATTAGAATCTGCATTGGCCACCAATCATCATCTGCCATACGATCCAAAAACCACTGCAGAAAACACATATTTTGTTAGTTTTGTTTCAAACTGGTCCTAGTCTGATCTTCTTTTTGCAAAATACTAAGTTTGAAGAAAAACTGGTGTTATGACTATTAAGGAATAAGGAATTATTAATACAAGGGAAATGTAAACATCTTCTGTGCATGCAAAACAAGGAGTAAGGATCAACAGAAACAAACAAAATTAAATCCAGTATCTTCTTATCCCTGTGTTCGTCACACCATTACGCAATTATCTGGAAGGAAATGCTTCTCCTAAAAACTCAGTTAAAGAATCTTGCTGAGTAGGGACAGGCTTAAACAAGAACACAGTTCCTGGTTTAGACCCCTTTTGCATTTTAAAATGTAGAAAAGTCTTACTATTTCTAGAGATAACAATAGAGTACGATACACTCAAAGTTGGACTTTGCAAATAGTACTTTGATTTCCATAAATTTATTTACAGGAAAATAACCTTGAAACAAAGAATTCAAGTTGCTGATATTTTATTTCAAATTCACTCAAATATTCTTTACTATATTAAATTTACTCACCCATTTTAATCATCACAAGCCTACATCATACTATGATTTTACTTTGTCTATACTGAATAAAGTATGCAACTAGGATACAGTATGCAACTAGTATCTTCCTATATTCAAACTATCACAATAAATCTATCACAAACTTTCTTCCAGTATCTCAAAAACAGTTTTCACCACCACAGTGAATTAGTGAATTCTTTGTCTGTGGTTTCTCATTTTTCCTCCGCACTTTTGCCCAAACTCTCTTCAGTCAGCTTCTGCATTTTTTTTTCCTAAAGATTATATATATATAACACATATATATTAACACATTGAGTTGAAGAGCCTCAGTTTTTTAAGAAGGGCATTGCATAAATTTCCACCTACATCTGACAAATACCTGCTTTTAACTCCCTTTTAAGCCTCTATGATGCTGCAGCCTTTCATCACATCCCCCTGGATTCAGTTCCACTTCCTTCCACTCTACTCACTAAGATTTACTCTGTCTTTCCAAATTCATTTTAATGCCTCTTTATTATACAATATACATCATACAATAATCAAATACAAAAGCTGCAATACCACATGGTCTGTCTTCCCAGTGACAAAAGGATTTTGACCTGTTGTCTCATTGCAGGTTTCCAAAAACAAAAGTAATTCCCCAGAATCTGCATTACCAAAGAGGTGGATTTCAGTTCATAGTGCGCAAATACGCCAACTGTGATACTTCATAGTCCAAAACATTCCAGAGATATGAATCTCCAGGAAAGTTAAACAATACATAGAAAGTTGGCTTGTACTTTGCTGAGTTCTAAGTCACTTACTTCACAAGCTGCCTGACTGTTATTAAACTGCTTTGTTAAAAGCTCAATCCACTGAAGCATTGTAGGCTGTAAAAAGAAATACAGAAAAAATCTTTAACTTAAAAATCTCTAAACACTCAGTTAGAACACTGAATTTTAAGCATATAGCATACATGCATGCAGCTACAAACCACTATACATATTGAAACCAATGTAAGTCACACAATGCTTAACTATCCACATATTTCCATTTTGTCATCATATTGGAATCTCATTCTTACAATGTGAGGCACTCTAGAATTAGTAATATGTCATAAAACACAGACGAGAAAATTAAAAGCCTACTGAGAATAAAAGTAGTTCAGAATAAAGTTTCCTTGCTGCTAACTACACTAGTTGTAACTAGCGTTTACAACTGCTGTTCAGTGACAAACAATGTCCTCTACATCAGACTTTAACAAGTACTTGCTAAATCATGAATCATCTATGAATTTAGAAATGAAAAGAACACAAGGTCTGTTGCTCCCAATGCTTTGCTGAGGCAAAGTAACCTAAATCCAGATCACACATTCTTCCACCGTGCAGTGTTAATTATGTTACACATTTTGTTTATAATAAAATGTGTTGAATGACAGTCTTTAAACATTTTTTGTCCACTGTACTCAGTACATCTCAGTATCACACTTTTACAGTGAAAAAGTACACTTTTCAGTATGTTCATGCATCTACTCCAAAAGAATTTACAAGTAAACAGAATACCTTTTCCTTTGAATGAATAAATGTCTCTAGTACAAAAGAAGTGCTTAACTGTGGGAGGAAAAAAGAACCATTAATCACAGAATACCCAAATTAAAATATAAATGGTATTCATTTTAAATAAGCAAAATAAACTTTTGAAGTATTTACCTTTGCTGTCATCAGGGAAACTGCTTTTGGATCTGGTAGCGTGCTTGGGATGCTACTACACAAATGCCACATAAACCTAGAGTCAGTAATTTTATTTGTTAATTTTAAAAAATAATGAAAATCTGCAAGAAGAAAAGAAGCATTAATATTACATTTTTAAAGAAAACTTACCCAAAATATGTATGTTCAAAAATGTTCTTGTCTTGAAGAAACTGCATGTTATCATGCCATATCCACTGAAGAAAAAATGCTAACATCAGATACAAGAAAGCAGTTTATTTCACTACATTAAGACTGATTCTAAGAATATTTAAATGTTTCCTGTGGATAAGAAATCAGTATTTTTTAAATGAAAAATTATTTTTAGAATAATTTATTCTATTTCAAAGGACTTGTTCAAAGTTGTTCTGTTTACACTACACCACACAGTAGTTCTGCCTGCTCTCTGACTGCAGAACAGAGCTCAGGATCTTTCCCTTGCTGTGATCTCATTTTCCCAACCAAATTACATTTTTAGGATGCATTTTTCAGAAGTGATCCAGCATCTTCATGAAGAACCACATCTCAAAACCGTATCTTGATATCTATGTTCATATAACAACTTAACAATAAAATTCCCTTAGATATGTAGTTTCACTAACTGAAATAAACTTGACATTCCAGTAGCTTAATCAGAACTCTGAGTAAAAATCTGACTCATCATTAACAGCAGAGATTTTTACAGTATGCCTGTTTCTCACTCAGAAATGATGTTTTTGACCAAATCTGTTTGTAGCATTTTTCACGTTCAAATGGTTTTAAAGTTTAAACCTGTTAAAATCTGTTACTGCTTTGAAGACTGAGAAACACGTCATGATTTTTTGGCTAACAATGAAGAATCTTTTGAAGTTAAGAATTAAACAGAACAAACGATATATCAATACTTCTGACAAGAGCATGCAGGGAATCTGATTTGCCTTTCAAGTGATAAAAAAGTAGAAGAATCCCTTTCAATTCCACACTGATGATAAACCTAGCACAGTGAGGTACCCAGTATAGTACCTTGCCCCTCTGCGCTGTCTTTTCCAGTTCCCCAGGCTATACATGAATAAATAGTGTCCTCATATTTATAACCAGGTATCCTAAGTTTGAGCAGTACTCAACACTAAGGAGAACAGGTAGATGTACCTCAGGAAGACATTTCTCCTACTCATTTTATTCATACCTGGGCTACCTTCTCCATGACTATGTGTAAGAAAGGAACCTTTTCTAGCTGATGCTCCTTTACCTTAAACGCAGTCTACCAATACTTTACAACCCACTATGAAAAAGTGTGAGGAAAAGCTGGAACTACTCTTGGAACTAATTACTGTTATGTCCTTCCTGAAAGCAGTTATTTGCTGAGAAACTGTAAGATAAAAAGGATGGTGGTTAATGAGAATACTTTCTGTACTGCTGTAAGTATTGAGGGAACACTGATATAAGCTCACAAAAACCAAACAGTAACAAAAAGCGTTTCACTTTTTTTTTTTTTTTTAGAAATATGAAGCAGAACAATATAGATGCTTGAATTAAAATTTACATGACAGAATGAGAAAGCACCTGAAATTTATATACAGCGTGAACTTTCATTTACTTCCAATTCAACAGCATTCTCCTGAGGACTACATCTAAATAAAAGGATCATCATTTTTCTGATTCCAATTTTATTTGTTTTCATGTTTTTACTCAGATTCCTGATTTGTTTAGGATTTCTTGTAGCATTTTAAAATTGGTGTCAAAAAAAATCAACTTGTACCTCCAGCAATTCCGAAGAAACATCAAATTCGTAGTCTTTGCCATTTTCCTCTTCCAGCTCCATCCGTTTGTAAAACAGCATGTAAGCACTGTGTGTCTTTAAGAAAAAAAATCTGTATAATTTTTGTTTTCAGAGAAATTATGGAAGTATAAATGTGATCATATAACACATATGGAAGAGAAATACCTTTTCAAAGGAGAAGTCCATAAATTTATCAGTAACAGAATCATATGTTTTTGTCTGCAAAGAAGAAAGTAACATTATTAAATACAAGCTTCTTTAATGATCTGGTCAATGACAGTCCATATAAATATGCACATGAACTACTTCAAGACAGCTGTAGAGGTGATGCTGACAGTTTATTTCTTGCAGCAAGTAGTCATTTCTCTTTTTTCTTCCATTGTGATCTACTATTTACTATGACTTTCAAAATTGCTATGCAGTATTTTGGCTTTTTCAATGCAACTGTCTTATCCATCTCACTGACACCTCTTCCTTCCTGGTTCCTAAAAGGTATTTAATCCCTTTGCCAAATCAAAACAATTTTTTTCTTAAATTTATTTATTTCAGCATACTGTTTTTATATGGAAAGAGGATTCTGAACCATTTTAATAAGAAACTGCATTATTAATGCTTTTATATAATTATATATAGAAATTTAATTTAAAAAGTTATCAATTCAAGCTGACTCTGAGAATCAGTGTTGTTTTACAGTTCTCTGCATTACTATGTAAAAATACTTAGGCTGATGTCAAAAGGTGGTGAACTGATGCAAAATACAAAGCTGTTACTGTATTAAGAAACCTTGAACTACCGAAAGCAAATACCAACTTAAGACATTTTATCTTCTTGCAATAAAAGGAACAAATAAAATCACTTAAACTTGCGGATCCACCACTCTGAAAATCACTTAATATTAAAACACTTAATAGAGTTCAAACTTTCCAATCAAACAACAGTATGGCTATACAGAATTCCAAAAGATTTTTCAGCTCTATCATTAATTAAGAAGGATCTGATTGCAAGAGGTTTACAGATAAGAATTTGGAAATTACTGAAACAAGGCACACACAAAGACAAAAAGCCTTGCTTTTCCAGTAACTATTCCTTCACTTAATAGCCTGAGTGACAAAACCACACTGGAGAAGAATTCCTGAATTAGCTGCATACTCACCTTTTTTAACAAGCAAATAAATAATATGATAAAAGTGGATACAGTAGAAGAAATAGCTAAATTCTCTTCTTTGGAGAGAGATTTCACTAATTCATTTTGATTAATGAGTAATACATTCACAAATTCAATAAGATATTTATGGGAGGAATTAAGACCCTTCTCCTTTATTGGTTTAACTTCAGTCATACAGAAAGGGAAGAAAAAGGAGAGAACTTGCATGACTAGCCTGCAAGTATTCTGCAGAGTTTTTCATTTCTGAAAGAAGAACACCCTTTGAAGAGATCAGCAGTGAAAGAACAACTGATATAAACAAGCATAACTTAGTATCACTTGCACAACAAAGATGTCAAAAGTTTTAACACAACTCAGCTTAAACTTCTATTTTCTCATACATTCCAGAACAGATGGCAAACCAGAGATGAACACTACAGATTACTTCATGAAAGTCCTCAGAACAGACATTCTAATGGTTGAACATGACAAAGACAGAAGTCATAACTTACAGTCATTTCTCCACCAAAACATTCTGAGGCAAGCTGTGTTGAATCAAATGGTTTTACTTCAGCATCGTTGAAAAGATACCTATAAGAACAGCAAGCTTTTGAAACAACTGTTGTTTGTTTCTCAGGGCAAATGAGAGTACAACAAAGAAAGTGATGCTTCAGGTTAAGCATTTTTCGGAATTTCTACTACTTAGCTCAAATCACAGCAAACTAATAAGTGATTCCCAAAGTGACCTTTTTTCAATAAGGGCAGGAAGTCAGTATTTCAACAGATGTATTTATTTAACTCCAGAAACACATTATTTTCCACTTTTTCCGAATATGACTGGTAGAAATAAAGTTCTCACGCAGTCAAAATTTGCCCTTACTTTTTTAGATTGAGCAAAATGGAAATAAAAAGAAGAGAATCATAGAATTTATCAGTATAACTCTAATAGAAGGTGGCGAAGAAAGACTGTACAGAATTATGGATAGCCTTTTGAGCAGACATCAGCCACCGTCTGGAAATTTTTCAAAAAATGTTCCAGCCAGTTATTAAAGAGAACAGGAAAAGAAGAAGTCTCGTCTTTTGTTGCAGGGCCGCAGCTGAGAGTCTGAGATATGAACATAAGCATCTTCCATACAAGATGCAGCGAGTTTAAAGGGAAGAAAAATTAAAATTGTTGTTTTAAACTACAGAAAATGGACAAAATTAAAAGGAACAAAGACTGCAATCATTAATACTGCTATACATTCAGAGGTAACCCCTTTTATCATGAAGGGTTATCTATTAAATCTTACTGTTCACACACACTGAAATAGACAAAATAGTCATTGATACTCATGTGAAAAACCAAGCACTGGCTATATTGCAAGCCCTAGCCTGGTATTCTCTTGCTGCCTGTGGCCAAGGATCACCACAGTTGCTTCCACTACAGCACACAAACATGTATATGTAAATCAGTATACAAATACCTAGCAAATTCTAAAAACTTGTGCTCTTGAAAAGACCCACACCACATAGGACACCGTTGACAAAGTCAATAATTTTTAATTACTTCAACATACAAAACAATGAAATTTAGCTTTGCATAACTCACCATTTGTTGTTTTTGTAAGCATGGGGATTTACTATATCTCTGATGAAACTGTAATAATGTCCACCATCTGCTGTTCCTGTATGAACTGTTACACCGATGAGATCATACTCATAACTCTCTGTTTCTTTCAAATATTCACCGTCTTCCTTAAAACCTTAAGTAATACAACACCGAGTATTATTTCCTAAGCATATGAGTTTCCATGTTAGTATCTTACATAAACATGTCCCGCAATTAACTTAAAACTCGTCCTAACCTTTCAGCAGGGTACAATGACAGCCAGAAAATCCATATCCAGAACAAAGAGTATAGATCTCAGCTCCTTGTTTTAAAGGAGCTTTAAAAACAAGGGTTTTTTTGCAAAGCATCACTATACTAAAGAGATTGGAACTAACAAGTTCGCACACCATGATTACAACGGTATCAGTCAGCCCTTTCCTGAAGTTCAACCATTACTCTGAAAAATCAAAATAGGCCAGTAATAAACTGAGCACATATATTTGTAACCACCCCGTATTTTAAAACTGAACTTAATAGTTCAAACTGAACTGCACACGAAAGCAAAAATAATTAACCAGTCTTTTTGTACTAAAGAAAATGTGTGCCTTTCAGAATATAGGTCAATAAAAAAACTTCTGATTTTCTTTTAAAACATCTCAATTGTCCACAAACATTACAATTGTAGGAGGCATACCTTCTTTCCTGTCATTTTTTCCCATGAGGAAATCTTCAGTATAAGGTGTCATATCCAAACGCAGAGGGAATGAAAAATGAGTGTTCACTTTCTCCTTCATCATAGTTACCATATTAAATGTATATCTCATAGTGTTGAAGCTTAAGATACGAGGTAGTTTCTTAAAACATGCCCTAAATGATTTAAAGCAGTTGTGATTTAGTTGGTTGAACTGTATTTCCACAAAGATTTTCAACACATTTATTTCAAACATGAAATTGGAAATCTGTTAAGAAAATCACGTACATATAAAGTTCAGCAATTTTAACGCCTTACAGTAGGGCAGTAACTGGCAGCAGAAATGTCAAATTGAGCTTACTGAACAATTTCATTTAGCACTGTGCCTTGGAAAAGGGATTGAATTTGCTCACTGTGTGTTTTCTAAAACAATATAGTAAAAGGAGCCATGAAGGAATTTAGCAGTGCAAATCTCCCTACCAGATAGAATTACTATCCTGCCACTGACAAGTTTCAACAAAGAACGTACCTTCTATTATACCTCATAAACTTTTCATTACTGATTTCTAAGCAGGTCACTTTCACTTTATAACAGCTACAAAATCAACTACGAGTTTTTTCATCTCGAAGAATTAAATTTTGTTAGTTGCAGTAAAAGGACAAGGCAACATTTTTATCTCCCTGTTCATTAGTAGACTGTAAAAATTTTTTATACATTTTAGAATACCTGTTTTAAACTAAGAAATACAGGGCTACTATGAAACTTGCAGTTATCCTGCATAATGAATAACACAAACACTTTTCAACAAGAAATGCTGAAATAATTCATCTTCTAAAAATTGGAAAAGATTTACAAGTTACTGATTTGACATATTTAGAATAATAGAACAGTTTGAGTTGGAAGACACCCTTTAAAGATCATCTAGTCCAACTTCCTTGCAATGAACAGAGACACATGCAGTTCCATCATGTTGCTCAGAGCTCCGTTCAGTCTGATCCTGAGTATCTCCAAGAACGGGCATCCACCACCTCTCTGGTCAACCTGCTCCAGAGCCCTTATTGTACAAAACTTGTTTCTTATCTCATGTCTAAATCTCCCCTAGAGAGTTTTTCTTTTGATAAGCCCATACCCTTGGATTTTGTAATATTCTAACAGTCTCGTATTGCTGCTTTTAAAAAACAATTCTTTGGATACACTTCATACTTTTCTGATGTATTTTAGAGTATAACCTGCAAACACTTTGAGCTCCTTTTCTTCCCCCTCAGCCAATTAGACACAATGCTGGGAGTTCTGGCCTAGAGCTTTTGCAAGTCACAAAGCAGTCATTTAATATTTCCTGAGCATACACTTCCAGTAATCTCATTCTATTCCACAAAGGTCTTGAACATTTTGCTGTCTAGCAGATCATCTTATAAGATGCCTCTGTTTTGAAAATTTGATTTCTTAGGTTCGTTCTCATTTTGCACAAGGACCACATCCTTACAGGCCTTCACATTAGTAAAATGAGTGAAACCACAGTCTGTTTCATCTGAAGAATTAATCTAACAGGAATGGTAATCTCTGCAATTTACTAAAAAGAAACATTAGGACTATTTTTCTTAATCTTACCTTTTTTCAGCCCGCACTTTTTTCCCACAATGAGAACAGGTATACATGTTATCACCTTCCAAGGTATCTTTAATAGTTACTTCATCAAGAGATTCCTACATATAACAACAAATTCAGAAGGAGGTTATGTTTATTTCAGATATTATCTCTTGTGCTTACGTGGCCTGCTTTTCAAAACCTCTCTCCTAGTCTTAAAGCAAGTTTAATCAACATATCCACAAGTCATGAAATAAACTCATCATATGCAACAAAAAAGGAAGAAGAAAAAGCATGCGACTGAACTTTTCTGAAGAGTATGACATTATTATGGAAGATCAGTTCCTCAAAACCCAAATACAAATTTCAGGAGAAAATTCAAATAAATGGTACTCAATATTCTGAGCTTTCCCAAAGAATTCAGGTGCTCTAACTCCAAATTCCAAGTGTAAGGATTAAAATAGTTATTTAAAAACCCCAATAACCTAAGATTAATATATAAATATTAAATATAATATATAATATATATAGTATATATAAATATACTCAATAAATATTGAGTATAAATTCTCAATTAGCTTAATAAACAGAACATACTAATAAAATCTTTTGACATTTACAATTCTCATACATTTTTCAAACACAGAAGAAAGTATTGCCAGTAACACAGTCTTTATTCCATTCCATGAGCACACTGCACTGAACACATGAAACAATTTGACTGAATCACCTCCTCATATCAACCTAGAAACACCTAAACTACAGCACAGAAAAAGAAATCATCCACATGTCCAATATGAAGTTTTCTATTACGCTTTTACACTTGCCATCTATTTTAATCCATCTGAACCTGACATTACTTACGTAAATATTCTTCATATCTGCTACCTGGCATCTTACTGTATAGAACTCTTCAGCAGTCTGGCTTACATGTTCACAGTCCTAAATCACAGCAATGCAAGAGCAACACATGAAATAACTGTATTGAGAGGCTAAAAGTATCTTGAAAACATATGGACAGGGAAAGATTACTTACCAAGGAAACAACATTGTTTGTGATAACACCTCCAAACAAACTTTTCACTGTGTTTTTCTGTGAATGAATTAATAAAATCTGTCAAGGATATTTGAACAAATCCGTAACTTTTTAAGTGCTCTTTTGCTACCTCTCAATAACTCACCAGTTCTGGAGACATCTCTTCTATTTTTGTGATCAGGTCAGTGAAGAATTCAGTCATATCTTTTTGCTCTCCAGTGTTCAGTGGCTGCTTATCCATGGTATAAGTTTTACAAAAAGGCCGTGGATTATATGCTTTACATTCACTTTCCTTTAGGTAAAAAAAAATATTAAACAAATCAACCACAAATCCTCGTACTTTCACATTACACAGATATACCAAACACATGCATACAAATGTCAGTGTACATCTCATAGACAACAAAGTTATCTAAACGTTTAAATGCATCTGACAAATGGTAAAACAATTTTAAACTATCATCATTATGATATTCATTATTAATAAAAATAGTATCAGTAAAATATAATCTAAAATACTTAATAAAGGAAGTCACCATTAAAAAATCCAGACTGAAGACACGGCACGTTCAGGTCTTTACCTATCTGCTCAGATACAATAAATGGTACTATAAGCATCAGACAGTACCTATGGATTTCAGAACACTGGACTTAGATCTTGACAGATGTTTAATTCTCATTCAGCTGTTTCCATAATACAAACTACATCTAGTTACCCAGTGCAAGAGATCAGTTAGAGAAAAAAACTTGAATTCCAAACAGTTGTTCTATAATGCATTACCCATTCCAATGTCTTGCATGCTGCAGATACAGAACCAAATTACAGCAGATTATTATCCTTGCAAACCTGACAGACCTATTATTTTTGTTAAATCACATGTGGCCATACGGTGTTTCCTGTTAATATTACCAGGTTCAAACTAAGTCCTTTGTAAAGATATAAATAATAAATCCTCAGCAATCTAGCCATGTACGATGGAGTAATGGCATCAGTAGACAAAGCAGAATGAGGAAGAGCAAC
>NW_024962252.1:102624281-102765739 GCF_019238085.1 Lagopus leucura
TCCTGTGGGTCCTGGGCAGCCTGATCTAGTGGGTGGCAACCAGTCCACAGTGGAAGACCTAGATGATTTTTAAGGTCCCTTACAATCCAAGCTACTCCATGACATGCTCTCCTTTGGATTTAAATCAGATGAAGTGAGCAGAGCCCTCCCTGATACACGTGCCTGTAAGGATAGGCGGCAGCAGATGTAACTGCTTTAAACCAGCTTTGGATCATCCAAGAAAGGCAGAGGTCACCATCTGGTAAATAAAGAAGGAATTGCTTACTCCTTTCCAAGGATCAGGGCTCACCAAATACTCCAAAGGAGGCAATCTCCAAGTAGAGATGCTTCCCTTGCAGCTGCCAGCCCTCAGATGAGGTTAGGGAGGAGTGGAGCCTAGCTCCACCCATCCAGTCCCACGGGTGAACTGCTTGCACCTATGCTCCCAGGGCTGACTACACCCCTTCACCAGGTGCTCAATCACTGGTTTAGGTCCTGACCTAACAGTTTCCATGCAATGCCTGACTGACTTAAGAAAGAATCAGGATGATTATTTCAACTATGAATCTGCATACATTAGCAGTCAGAGTTCTTCCTAAAATGAAGAAACCATCCAGAATATCTCTTCTATGTAGCGCAGCTGTGAGAACAATACAATAGTAAAAAATAGCAGCAACTAATGGAAGCAGATTTAACTGCAACAACAAAGTGCACCTATATAAATATATAACTATGCACTGTTTTATTTCTGGATTTATCTATGTTTTAAAGTAAAATGGAACACATATTGAAAACACAACTATTATTATTGAGATATATGGTATCTCATGTGGATGACAGATTTCTAGAAGAAAAGCATCTTCCAAGTGCTGTTCTACATTTCTCCAAGCACAAGCAAGGTCTACATTATTGCAGTGTCACAGTTTTAACTACACAACCTGTTAAGTTTCTGAAAGTGTATAAAGCAAAGGTCTTAATATCTTAGTGTATCTAAAACAGTATGTCAGAGATAACAATGGTGTGTTCTACCATTTTTCTCTTTCTATATAAACAAATGCAAGTTTAGATACATCCTTGATAAAAATCTCATAATTCCTTAAAATTCTTACCTGGATAGGTTTCAGAGATTGAGCATCAGGAAGAAATTTTAATAACGTTGATGCAGCCAGCAGCAGAAAAGACCGATTAATTGAGTCTCCTCCATCGAGACCAGAAAGAGATAACTTGTATAAACCATTGCATGACTCATGACGAACAGCAGTCTTTGTCAAAAGTAAATAAATGAACTCATTACATACATTTAGAACATTGTCTCTTTTTTAGATTTCCAAAAATTTATAATTAAGTTTCTATTATAATACCTATCGGGTTATGAAGACAGTATTCTTTCTAAAAACAACTGAACAAAAGAGATCCTTGCAATTAAAAAGTCAATCTATCTGTGCCCTCTGTCTCCTGACAATGTTGGTTTTTCTTGTTGGTTTCTTTTTTTATAGTGAAGATTATAACCAGCTCCTGAAATAGGTAATGTCACACCTCCATAAAGTACGAACATTGGTGTGCTACTGTAACCTATACTTACTCATACCAAATTACACTGTTAAGTTGTGAAGTGTCACTAAAAAGTTTTTTTATTTCTTTCATTTTTACTTATGAAAAATAAAAAAAAATCTGTAGACCATCTTTAATCCAGTTTTGGAAGCTTGCACTCACTTTTTACCAAGGTTTTTGAATGAGAGTACAGAAGATTTTTTCAGAGGTTGAGTAATAAAGTAGAAGACAATAAATCACCCCATCATGTCTACATTGAAACTTTAAGCAATCATGAGTGTATACAGACGTCTTATATCAGAGAAAATTACTTAAGGTTAAACAAAGATTTGTTGATGACAAACATTTTTATACCAACTCTCATTCACTTTATTTTGTGATAGCTGAAAAAAAAAAAAGGCAGAATTTCATTTAGATTAATCCATGTTAGAGGGCATTACCCAGAAATCTTTGATGAATTGCAACAAATGAATTAACTTCAAACAGAAGCCAAGAACAAAGATAGGAGTTTACACTATATTTTAATTACAAATTATTACCTCTTCAACAGGACTAAAAGTAACTGAGTCAGTTTCTGCTCTCCCAACTTTCAGTGGGAAACAACATTTTGAATTTAATGGAAGCTTGATCCATATCATGCACTAATTAGTAATATAATAATCTCTTCTTTAACTTACCTCTGGAATAAGAAGGGTAAGTTTCTTTAGCCAGTCTTGCAAATAATCACTGTCTGCCAGACTTGATTTCACTGAGGAACAGCAGTGAGCCCAACTCACCAAGAGCCACATTGAATAATGTGTGACTAGAAGAAAATCAGATGAAAGTAAATCATACAGAATAAGCTTTTTATATTGAAGAATTACATAGAACCAGCACATATGACATTTACCTCAATCATATTAACATATGAGGCTAAATCCTTATTGGCATGTAAGATACTATCTCAGATCAGAATTTTACCAGTATGCCTACTGAAGACTGCTCACACTTATCACAGTCAAATTTGATTAGGTATTACCAGTCTGGGGCACAACCCCTCCCTGCATCTCTACTTCTTAAGTAGTGATGAGCTGGTACTTCACTGAGGATCTGCATCTGGTCTTAACATGAACACTGCCCTGAACTAAAAGATCTTAGTACATCACATAGCATTTACTGAGAATTCAGGTTACGAGATAAAGATCTATCTATAGGACAGAACAAAATGAAAACATCAAAGGCAATGTATAAGCCTAGGAGGATCTACCTGTATTTATGCAGTGACTTGGTATTTGGTGTGATTACTCTAAAACAGACTTAATCTAGCACAGGCCATTTAGACCGCTTCTGGGAATCCTCCACAAGAAGGCTAGATAGGGCAGCTTTAAGGAATTCTGGGCTCAAATGTTTTCTGTAAACCAGATGATGATCTTTGGTGACTATATTATGGCACTACATATATTCTGCTCTGTGGAAGAATACAGAGGATTTTCCCATCAAAACCCACTTTT
The DNA here is from genome assembly GCF_019238085.1 of Lagopus leucura. Lineage (NCBI taxonomy): Eukaryota > Metazoa > Chordata > Aves > Galliformes > Phasianidae > Lagopus > Lagopus leucura. The sequence continues at coordinate 102,627,302 of NW_024962252.1, forward strand.
CTTGAGATGAAGTTATAGCTACCATACAAAATTTCAACTGTGTAAACAACTTCTAGAGAAGGAAAGACATGCAGGCTTTCTTGGACCTCTGTTTTCTCACTCAGATTGTAACTACCCTCATGCTTTCAAGGAACACAATTTTACAGCACACTAATGGTGGAACAAAGAAAACAATCTGTTGATCTTGATTATATTTTCATTATTGGTTCATGGCATATATCTAATTTGCAACACTGACCTTCATGTCTTGATCTGTGATCTGACTGAGCTTTCAACACCCTGGACAGGAAGAAGAAAGCCATTTGAACTTCATCAAAGATCATAACGTACTTAGAAATGTAAGCACGTAGGAAAAACACTGTTATTACTTGTAAGTACCCATGAAGAAAACCAATACTTTAATCCTAAAAAGATTAATTTCTTGCAGTATTCAATATTAGCAGTAATAATAAAGCTATCAGGATCTACAAATACAAATCACTCCCTTAAAGCTTTATTGACTACAAGAAAAAGAAACAACAAACTACAACCCCTTTATCCAAGAAAGAAAGGATATAAAACAGAACAGACCCACACACAAGAAAGCTAGTGTTTATCATGGGGATCCACATATTGAACAAATCTTTTTGAACTTCAGACAAATTTAAATGCTTATATTTACTTATATTTTTAAAAATTGCAGCAAAAGGTTACAAATTAGAAAACATAATGTATGTACTTAAAACTACTATTTTAGCTCATCTAGGTTAAACTTAGGCTGAAATGCTCCAAATATCCTTATTAATCCTTTAAAAACATGGTAAAACACACGTCATGTTATTTGGACTCATGCAAGTAATTTTATACTGAATTTGTCAAAAATGTGATATCCTCAGCATCAGTCCAACTCTGTCACTGCACGGTCTTACAGAGACTTGCTTTGCCTATTCTGAGGGTAAAATTTTACATTCCACGCGTATACACTCATTAAAATAACAACAGGAATTTGAACAGTAATAAGCTAATGTCATCAGAACGGGAAAAATAAATCAAAGCCAGCAAATGAAGGAGCAGCTTAAAAGTGAATTCACTCCTTTATAATCTCTTGGAATTGAGAATGCTAACTGCTACAGAGAGAACAAAGACACATTTTTGGCTTTAGAATTTATGACAGTGTTCTGTACGTATTTTGTAGCATCATGTCATATACCCTGGAGAACAACTGGTTAAACAAGGAATTCTGTAGTTGCTTAGTTACTTTTTCCTCCATTATTTTTGAAAATTTGCTTGGTTCCGTGATTGTTGCATTGCTGATGGCCACTGAGAGTTCTCTCCACTTGAGAGTACTTGACATTAACTATACAAAGAAGTGACTAAGAAAAGCAAATTAATAACTGCAAATTTAAATTTCTGATACATGCTTTAACTGGAACTACCACTAGAAATGCTAATTGTTTTATTTAACACAATCAAGGAAAATGTGCACACTTTCACTTTGTAACAAAAATAAATAGATATTGTACCTGGGTGCCAAGTTGTCATACGTATAAGCAACTGACATAAGTCGTTGAATCAGACTGGTTCCCTGGACAAGTACAAGAAACACCTTTAAAAATTGAAGTCAAAAGAAAAAAAAACAGTTAATATAACAACAAGCTTTTTGATCTGTTTTTAAATTATACAGTGTGAATTTAAAAAACAACAACGTAAACACCTGCAGAGAAGGAGGAACAGCAAGAGAAATTGCAACACTTCCACAGTTAGTAGTCATATTCTATTCTTTATTAAAGCAGATCTAAAACCTTGCATTTCACTGTGTACATCTAGATGCTAAACTTTCATTCTGTAACTCAAAGGGGCAACGTAACTGAGTAGAAAAATTGCTTATTCAATCCTTTTGGTAAAAAAACAGTGTAGTTCTTTAAATCACAGTAACTTCATTTTAAAGATCCTAGGCTTAAGGAAACAGCATCAAGAGTAAAGTTGGATATGTAAATTTCTCTTGTAGCAACACACTGACCACATGTCCTTTTAAATTATTAATCTTTAAAGCGCTTTCATTAGGCTGCAGAGAATTTTAAAATCAAACTCTGAAAAGAAGTCTTTAAATGTATTTAGATAGCACAACTTCTGCAATCAAAAATATTCATCAATGACAATTACAAATTTAAACCTAATTTTAGATACTGGTAACAGCATTAATACACATGTCCAATTCTAAAAAAGTTAATACATTCAATAATTTCCATGTACAATAGCAGCTTTGGCAACTTAGGTATCTATTTTATTAAAATTATTTCAGCTCTATAGAATAATTAAGGTCTTTTCATGTTTAACAACGACAAATGGGAAGTTAGGCTACAGGTCAAAGTTCCATCTTGCAACCACAGTTGACTAAGAGCAACCCATTAACAGCAGCTGCATCTCCAGCCATCTGAAACCAAAATACTGTTGATTAAGTATCAGGCTTGGTCTAAATTTCGAAATTAGCTGGCAAAAATCTAAGAGGAAGATTTACAGGTTTAGGTAAATTTATCATACACTTGCTCAAATATCCTTGGTAGAAGTTACTCTACACTTAGCTTGCACTAAAGGAAGCTGAAATGCATTTGCTGAGGATAAGGATGGCATGTTTGAAAGGCTACCAGGAAAACAGGAGCAATTAATTCTGAAAATAAAATCCAAGAAATAGGGGTATAGCACTGAAATTCTGAAATTCTCATTTCACATATTCACCAATCATCAAAAAGCCTTTTGATTCCAGCTTTTAGAACTGGCAGGTTTAAAACAAATAAAATTAAATGACTACAATTTAGAGGGGAACAGTATGTAGGATATAGCTAAGCTTTAGTAACTTTTTCACTACATTATTTTATTACAAAAAAAACAAACCCCAAGGCTTCTCACAACAAGGAAGTCATCCGAAGTTCACAAAACAGCTGCAATATTTATCCTTTACCTCTGTTAAGCGAGGTATGTGAAGACCCTTCACATGGTCACTTGCAGCCTTCCTTGATTTGCCAGGCCATGTTCTTTTTCTGTGACTCTCTGCTACACCAGACCAGGCAAAGACATCATGGTAAGCTAAATCCAGATCTGAAGGATCAACTGCAAACTGGCATATCAGCTTCAGCAAGCAAGCAAGGCAGTCCAGTTGCCACTGTGAATAAGAAAGTGAATTTTTCTTTTTTCAGTATTTTACCAACAATTTTATTCCTACCACAGAATTAGTAATGAAAAACTTAAGCAAGCTATAAAGGTCAAAGAGCTAGAACTTTAACTGGTAAAACCTCAAAAGAATAGACAATAAAGAAGGATATTAAAAAGAAATTAAATTTAAAACTCTTTACAATGAGAACTTTTTCACGATCCAGTCTTATTAACAAGTGCACTGAAGACATTCGATTACTTTATCCATGAAATAACACGGAGGAAATAATACACTGAGTTCAATTAAAGCACGGGGTGTGGCATACTGAAGTGCTTTCCAATAGAATACATTTCATTACAAATACACAGTTCATAGTATTTCAATACGCCATTTTGTATTGTAACATCACTTGATAGAGATGAAAACCACCAATCTATCTAGTAACTTGAGATCAGTACATGGCTTTGTGCTGTGCAGCTGTGGCCAAACAGCACGCTGTCAGCTCCACCAGGGAAAAGTGCATTGTGAAAGGAAAATTAACAAAAAAAGAGCAGTTTCACAGTAATACATCGAGTACACCTCAGCTGTCTAGCATGTACACACAGCAGTGAACAACACCTGTGTAAGTTCAAGAATCTGTATTTGGCACTTTGCTGAAGAATCTGTTATTTTCACAGAGATGTGCACAGACCAACAAAAGCCACCATACAATCTTTTAAAGAAGAGATAATGACTGTTTGTTTTTGTTTCTAACACTGAAACAACTCTAGAACAATACATCAAAGTCTTTTTATAATTTCTTAACTGCTGTTACCAAACTGTGAATCTTACATACTTATGTCTATTGCACTAGTGTCTGTGCTCATTTCCTATTTTATAGGAAATTTTATATAAGTTTTAGCTTAGTACAGAAAAGTAAATGTAACACAGGCTGATATTAATGGAAGCCTTATAAATGACAGACATCCTATTCTGGAGAACAAGGGTGAATAATCACCTACCACAGTCCACGACTCCCGTTCTTTAGGTTCTAAGATACCAGAATTAAAAATTTCTAGTAATTGTTGGAGTCCTCCAGCAGCAACAAACTGTAAGAATAATATGGTACCAATGTGAGAAAAATCAAATATAGAAATACCACCAACTCCACTTAGACACCAATCTAGGCTTTATAAATAAAGGAAAAAATCTGATCAAATACTCAGAGAAACAAAAGAAACCCTTACACTCAATTATGACAAATTTACAGGCCTGATCATACATAAAAACTTTAAAATGTTATACATAAATTTCAACTAAGGAACTCCAAAATAATGTTTCAAGTGACTTTTCGTTTTACATCTTTTCAAAAAACAACATTATTTATCACAGAATACTGTAGAAAAATCAAACCTTGCAGCTCCATGTGTTTTTACTATTTTCTATTTGATCTTCACTTGAATCATCTGAGTCTGGATAAAGATCACTATAACTTCCCTAAAGACAAACAAGTAACAAGTCACTACAAAAATAGTTAAAGATCCAAAATATTATAAAATGACTCATGAATATACACTTGGATTCAGAGGGAAAAATGTATTTTGTGCAAGAAAATATATTACCGTAGATTCACGTCTTATTCTTCTGTTGGGCTTTCCCAGAGCTTCAATAATTTCCAAGGCATACAAAAGTTTATGGGCACTTTTTATTCGCAAAAGATCCTTCCAGCTAAAGCCATCATTACCCTTAGAAAATAAAGACAAGAAATAACACAGTTACACTTAATACGGATGTACGAAATGCAATGAAAGGATTTTTCAAGTGAAAGATATGTCTTCAATTTTTATTTTAATCTACTATTTGAAATTATACAATTTAAAGCATATTTCTATGCATGATTAAGAATTTGACTAACAAAAAGATAGAAGTGAAATTTGAATAAACATGCAAGATTATTAAAAGTGTGCACAATTTTGAAGTACAAGAACCAAATGCTTCTTGGCTGAGTTACAATTTCCGCCAAGTTTTCCATGAGAGCGCCTATAAAGAACTGTAATACCTAAGAAAAACAATATATGACTTCTTTAATACAGGAAAACTGTTCATCTAGTGGACTAGAAAGATACTCTGTAAGTAGCCATGTTTTAAACTTGTACAACAGGCCACAGAAAAAGGATTACTATCACAACAATCATGATGTTAAAATTAACAGTGGATTTGAACCATTTTAAACACACTAGGCAGCAGATGAAAAACTACTATTTCAGTTCAAACAAAAAGACTGTGACAACTCGTACTCACTATTCACTTCTTTTAAGAAATCTTAATAACAAATTTTGTTTACTAAAACAACGTGTCTAATTTCATTTCAGAATAACAATTAGGGTGTACTTGTGTATGAATGTATCTTGCATACATATTTTGGAGAAAATTCAACTAAAACACTAAACACTAAAATATCCCTGTACAATAAAGACAAACATACAGAAGCAGCACTTGTTGTTTACCTGTTCATCTGAAATATTCTGGAATGCCTGCAACATATTAGGGCATGTTGGTAGAAGCATTAACAGTTCCCAAACACGTCTGGATAAGTTTTCTGCGTGGAGATGGAGCTCTTCACATTTTGCACTCTGATAAAAACATAGAACGACTCTTACTGTGAAATTACTTGTGAAAATGGCCTTAACTAAAATTTCAAAGTCCAAAAAGTATTTTTTTCTTAATTAAAAAGTTATCTCTTTTCTATGTAATGTAAATTCACTAATCAATCAAAGAAGCTGAAATCTCACTAACACGAGTGAAAATTTAAGTTGCATTATCTTGACACCATGCCATATATTGTGAGATATTTCAGTACAAATAAAATTGAAAAACAGACTACCAGTTTAAATATACTAATGGTTATTTCATTTCACACAAGCTGGTGATGGCATGTAAAACACAAAACTTTAGGTTTTGTAATAGGACTGTACTAACCTTCCTTCAAGCCAATTTCCATGTTTAGACACAAAAACTAATTAATCAATATTTGTTCTTATTGTTCTTATTATTTTTAATTGTGCTTAATTTTGCCTATTGTTATTATTTTCAGAGTGTCTCCAGTACACAGGACACTTTAAAAAATATTAGGAAAAATATGAAAACCAATAATAGCGAGCTTAACATGTGAAATTGCAAAAACAACAAATTACAGTAACTATGTATGACAAGCATACAGGAGACAAGAAATATGCTTGATAGGAAAACTGGATCCACTAAATAAGACTTAAATGCAAATATTATTAAAAAATTGCTCTAAATTACCTCATTGTCTTCCATAGATGTTTCTCCAGAGGGAGGTTTAAAGGAGGCTAGCATCTCCAACAGATCAAAAAGCGTGGTAAGATGAGGCTCTTGCAAGAGTAAAAGCATTGGAATGTTGTCCTTTTGAGGAGGAGGTAGGCAAGACGCTGGAAGCTGAACGCCATCACCTTTACGTTCTCTCCTTGGTGCTCCCAGGGATACAAATACCATCTAGAAACAGCGAGAAACAACTTCAAAATGCATACACAGCATCAGAATTAGGAACTTAACATTAAGATACATCAATATCCTTAGCATCAAAGATTTATGGATCAGCACCTGCCGTAAGTACTCTTTAACATCTTTATCAATGACACTGATGATGGAATCGCATGCACCCTCAGCAAGCTTACTGATGACACCAAGCTGAGTGGTGCGGTTGATGCAGTGGAAGGAAGGGATGCCATTCAGAGGGACCTCAGCAGGTTTGAAAGGTGGGTGTGGATGAACCTAATGAAGTTCAACAAGGCAAAGTGCAAGGTTTGGCATCTGGGCCAGAGAAATCCCAGGCATATATACAGACCTGAAGGAGAAACCCCTGAGAGCAGCCTTGCAGAGAAGGACCTGGGGTTCTGATGGATGAAAAACTGAACATGAACCAGCAGTGTGCTCTTGCAGCTCAGAAAGCAAATGGGATCCTGGGTTCCTTCAGAAAATGGGTGGCCAGCAGGGACAGGGAGGTGATTGTCCCCCTCTAGTCTACTCTTGTGAGGCCCCATCTGGAGTACTGCATCCAGGTCTGAGGCCCCCAATATAAGAAAGACAAAGAGCTGTTGGAGAGGGTCCAGAGGAGAGCCACAAATATGATCAGAGTGCTGGAGCACCTCCCCTACAAAGACAGGCTGAGGGAGCTGGGCTTGTTCAGCCTGGAGAAAAGAAGGCTGCAGGGTGACCTCATTGCAGCCTTTCAATACCTAAACGGAGCCTACAAACAGGAGGGGAGTCAACTCTTTGAAAGGGTAGATAACTGCAGGACAAGGGGAAATGGTTTGAAGTTGGAGGAGGGAAGATTTAGGTTGGTTGTCAGGGGGAAGTTCTTTACTATGAGAGTGGTGAGGTGCTGGAACAGCTGCCCAGAGAGGCTACAGATGCCCCATCCCTGGACGTGCTGAAGGCCAGGTTGGATGGGGCCCTGGGCAGCCTGGTCTAACATTAAATGTGGAGGTTGGTGGTCCTGCCTATGGCAGAGGGACTGGAGAATCATGATCCTTGAGGTCCCTTTCAACCCAGTCCATTCTGTGATTCTGTGATAAGTAAAGCTTGGTTCTGCTTTCACTTAAGGCACTTACGGTACAGTAGCGTACTCTGCTTCCTGTTGCAAGAACAGGTGGTTCTTATCCCTTACTTTTGTAGTCAGGATGACAAGATCGGTACCAATCCTACTTGACAAGTAAGCTAATAAAAACTAAACCAGAAGAAAAAGAAAATAAATTGTCTCAAATGAGCAGACAAACATTAGCCAGAGTTTAGCTGCACAAACAGAACTGTTTCTAGAAAAACTGAGATTAGTTCAAAATGCATAATCACACTCAAGAAAGCCTCCTCCAGATGAAATGTTCCTGCTGACCAGCTACCACCTCCATATATTGATCACGCACAGACACTCAAACTATATTACAAAATTATAGACTATTCTGAGTTGGAAAGGACACACAAGGATCATCAGGTTCAGATCCTGGTAATACAAAAGACCACCCAAACCCTATGTCTGAAAGCTGAATCAAGAGAACAGCTTTCCCATATTGTGAGAAACAGTCTTTTCCCAAAACTTGATAGATACAAACTGAAGGACGAGATGCCTGAGTACACATAAGCTCCAGAATAGAAGGCAAAGAGTCTGTGGAAACTCTCTGCCAAACAACGCTAGGAAGAACAGATGCCATTTTGTTGAAGATAGGACAATGAAACAGATGCCTCAGCTCAACACAACACAGTACGAGCTGGTTTGGGCTACCCCCCACTTAAAAGGCTGGAAGTTCAGAGCGAGGTAAACTACTAGCCTTCATTCAATGGCCACCAGAGACCCCCACTACATTTTTAGGACACATGCACAAGAGGGTGAGACAATATGTTAATGATTTCTTGGAATTCTGGCCCATTTTCTTGGAATGTAATGAATATGTATACGTTATGTCTTTAAATATGTAACCATTGCTTTTCTCAGTGTGCAAGATAGGAGATATTCCCCTCACACCTGGTGACATAATAAATATACCTGCTTTATAATCTTACGTGGCTTATAGTTTGATTCTGCATATCAGAGCACTGTACAAACACTCCTTGAACTCCATCAGCTTGTGACCATGCCCACCGCTCTCTGGTGAAGAACCTTTCCCTAACACCCAACCTGATTCTCCCCAGTGCAGCTCCATGCCATTCTTTTAGGCCCTGTTGCTGCCCCCAGAGAGCAGAGATCTGCTCCTGTCCTTCACTGTCCCTGTACTCTCCGTAAGGCCTCTCTGCCCTTGAGAGATTCAACAGCTCCTTTCAATTTAGTGTCATCCACAAGTCCTCTATCCACGACACTGATGAGAAGTTAAAGGGAATTGGCCTAAAATGGAGCCTCACAGAAACCTGAGCGCCTGGCTGCCAGTCTGATTTAACCCAATTTATATAACCTTTTGGGCCAGACTCATCAGCCACGTTTCTATTTTTGTCTTGTGGTAGAAGGATGCCATGAGAAACAGCATCGAAAGCGTTGCTGAAATTCAAAAATTACATCAACTGGCTTCCCTTGGGAATCTTGTCATAAAAGGAGCTGAACTTGGCAAGGGACATTAAAAACAATATGAAGGCATTCCACAGGTATATAGGCCAGAAAACACAGGCCAAAGCGAGTATATCTCCTCATAACATAACATAAAACATAAAAGGAGAGCTGGCTTCAACAGATGAGAAGGCTGAGGAACTGAATGAGTTCTTTGCCTCCGTCTTCACTAGCAGCCAGGATTCTAATATTTCTCACGTCCTGAACACTGCATCTCTAAACCTCTAGGTGGGGATCAGGGCAGTAAATCCCCTCCCCCCCCCACTGTAAGGGCAGAGCAAGTCTGAAACTGCCTCATGAGACTGAATGTGTACAAGTCTATGGGCCGGATGGGTGCATCCCAGGGTTCTGAAGGAGCTGGCTGAGGTGGCTGCTGAGTTGCTCTCCATTGCATTTGAGTCTAAATTACCGAAAAAGGATGACGATTGCAATCCAGTTAAAGAAACATTACCCATCCAAAGATGAGGGCTCACCAAATACTCCAAAGGAAGCAATCTGCAAGTAGAGATGCTTCCCTTGTGGCAGCCAGCCTTTAAATGAGGCTTAGGAACCTGGTTTTAGTCACACAGATGAACTGCTTTCACTTGTGCACCCAGAGCTGGCTGTGTCCCTTCACCAGGGGCTCAATCGTTGGTTCAAACTGTGACTTAGCAATTACCATACGTGCTCCCAAAGAAAAAAATACCTTCCATCATCACCACAGTATATATCAGCTGTGTAACAAAGAGGGAACAACGTATCAAGCAACCCCTTTAAGTGATTGATTTCTATACATTCGTAATACCTGCATATCCTTAAAACCCAATTCATGAAGAGTTTTTTCATCATAATCAGTTGTCAGCTCATGCCCAGACGAGATCATTCTCACAGGTCCCATGAGGCCACCTAGGATATTTAAAAAAAAAAAAAGCAAACAAACAAAAAAAAAGCAAACAAAAACAAACAAAAAAAAAAACCACAGCAAATTTTTGGAGTCAGTTTTGTTTTCTAAAGATAGTGCTAAGACTCATTTTTAATAGTATACCCTTCAGCAGCAATTAACATTAAAAAGTCATGGCAATTTCCTTACAAAAACAGATTCTTAAAGTACATTTTTCTACCTGTGTTTGGAAATAGCATTTTCAGTAAGAGCTCAACCCAATCTTGCAGTAAAGTGTCCACACTACAGATGAAAAACATGACTCCCATAATTTGCAGTAAGTTACACCATTTCCCTGAAAAGAATTCTGGGAAATAATTGTGATCATCTCTTCGTATTACGTGTCTGTGATCAAGTCAGCAAAAACAAATAAGCAATAACTAATCTTAAGTTGTAAATGAAGAGATTCTGTACTTCTTAAGTACAGAAAAAACAAGAGCATCCTCCAGAGAATTGTAAGCACTGAAGAAATGTGAACAATTAAAAGATTAAGATTTCAATTTGGGTGCAAGCAATCTATGTTTCTATAAACAATAAATCAAGAAACCTTGTTATCATATATATAAATTAATTTTGCATTTTAAAATGAATTTATCATCTCTGATTACTTATGTAGTTCTAACCACCAACTCCACTACACAAATATATTTTTTTGGATTAAAATTAATTAATTTTTATGGATTAAAATCTGGTTTTCCAGTGTTAGGCTCTGGTCCCCCAGAGAAGTGAAGAGCAGCCCTACACTGTACTTCTTCAGGAGTTTGGTTAATAAGAGATGTAGCTAATTCCAGGATTCTATCAATTTATCAGTCAATCCAGATGATGAATCACAAGACTACTTAGAGACATTACTACGGATTTTAAAACTAGCAAAGGACACTGGCTCTATGGTTCTTCAATTTCCCACAGTTATGGTATGTTAATTAGTAGCAAATGAAACAAATTCCATAGAATGTTAAGTGTACATAATTATGGATATCAGCACATTATTAAATTAAAAAATACATATATTAAAATGACTAAACTGCATCTGGTGTAGGACTGCTATTCTGAATCTTCAGTTTCTGAACTCCTAGATAGAACAAAAATAAAAAAAGATCTGCTACCTGGCAATACTTGGTGGAAAACAATACAGTCTCTTTGCTAGAAGAGCTTCTAAGAAATGACTGAAAAGACAGACTTCACGAAGAAATTAAATTAAATCTAATCTAATGTTTGAAGTCTGGTACACTGACAGTGCATCTCATTAAAATATATATTTATAAATATGTATACTTTTTTTTAAAGACATAAAACTACACAGTCAGACTAACGTTCATACATTTACCAGTGGTCATCAGTGTAAGAAAAGGATGACTGTGGACAGAACTTGTTCAGATAATACGCCCTACGTTTTAACTTCCTCACAACGAATACACAAAACATGAAAACATTCAGGAGAAAAAGAAGGGCCACTCTGAAAGTAAAGCCTCCTATTTTGTGATGTTGCTGCATGAAATCAGAGGTGGATGTTGATGGTATGGCGGTAGAGGCTGAACCTTCTCTATAATATTTCGTTTTATTGCCATGTGACAGATGGCAGCAGAAGCGTAGTCTGACAAAACGGCATCTGACGTAGAAGTGTGTATGAAGCAAAGATGTGTCACCGAATTCCTCCAAGCAGAAGAAATGGCACCCACTGACATTCTTAATCGCTTGCTGAAGGTTTAATGGAGAGCAAACAATGTATGTGAGCACCATGAGGTACAGGGTGGTACATTTCAGCAGTGGCGACATGGTGCATGCTTTTGTAAGTATGGCATGCAAATTCTTGTTGACCAGTGGCAAAAATTCATAGTTAATGGTGACAACTATACAGAAAAACAGTGTTTTGTAGCTGAGAATTTGTTCTATCAAGTAGTGTTATTGTACTTTTAGTATCTGTTGTAGTTTCCATGGAATTAAACAGGAAGCATTACTTTCAGAGCAACCTACATAATTCAAAGAACAAGAATATTCCGAGCAGCAACAGCAGCTAAGAATGCTGTAATATACAGAAACAAGAGGATTCAGAAAATGTCCTTCTCCATCTAAAGGATGCAGAAAAAAATTCATTCACTCAGAAACACATAAAGAAAGGTAACAAGTGGAAATTTCTTCATCAGACTTGCAAGCAGACAACCTCAGAAACAAGGTAACATTTCAAATTCTTTACAGAATGATCACAAATTAAAAAGCCATTACAGAATTAAGAAAAATACAACTGACTGGAATACATATAGGAAGGGTATAATATGATTATGAGTCTGAATTAATTCAAATTATGAACCAAATGCAGAGTCATAAAGGTATACATATCACAAAGTAAAGTACTATATAAGAAATCTGTAAGTGACATAATGACATGATTAATTATAACTACAATGAAAATGAAAAAACTCAGGGGAACTCTATTCGATTTATTAGACATATTGGATTTTGCCAGTTCAGCAATTTATTTGCAATTTCAAGTAACAGATAGTACTTATATGTGCCATTACTGAATGTTATTAATGAAAAGTGAGAGCGATGCTAACTGTAACTACAGACAGTATCAGTATCATAATCTTTCCTTACTTGAGATGCCTGGGAAAGAAGGAAAAGAAAAAAAAAGTAATCTTTTAAGCTATGAACGGATGAACCTTCAAAATGGCAAAAAACACAGGTATGAGTACTAAAGCTTACCGGGAAAATCCCCTTTTCGACTGCTTTGGCCAAACTCCTGAAGCTGTGCTTGTTGATTTATCTGCTCTTTCTGCAAATTTTCGTACCAGTGGGTGACTTCAGCTCGTAGATCTGCCACTTGATCACTAGGATACATTTCTATAGTCATCTGAAATTAAAAACATTTTTTTTTCTTTTTGAAGTGAACAATGGAGTTACTAAAATTTAACAAAGTAGGGTGTACTTGGGAAAGGGCTTTTAAACTACCTTGTCAGGAAGTCCAGCTGGCTGACATACAATTCTTAATGGTAGGGACTGTTTGTCACTCAGTGCTTTCAAATGACTGCTGATGCCAGTACCTTCAATCTGCCACTGTCTCAGATGATACGCAAACCTTGAGAAGCAAGTAAAAACTTGACAAGGTGTTTTTATCAAAACCTGTTTAACTTAGACATTCAATAAACAAGCAACACTTGACCCTTTGTTCTGTTTGTTCAAAATAAGAAAAAATGATCAGTATATTCTCAGTATTATTCAATTTTGGGCGAGGAATGGGTAAACGTAAACTACATCCATCCACACTTCTTTACAAAGACAAGGGTCAACTTTTTAAACTGTTTAAATCTTCTACCTTTAAACATTATCCACTATTGTCTTTACTTTACACGAAGAAAAAGAAAGAAGCTATTACTTATATTAATGAATTCATCACTCATAACTCATTCATCATTACTGTAAGAGAAATAGAAACAAATTCTGCATCCGAATATACCGTGGTGCTATTTACCTTCTCCTAAAAGCTTCCAGATGTGTCTTTAGCATCAAGAGTCCTCTTTCAATAATTGTCAGACTTGAATGAGAGTCTTGTTCAAGATTACTAGAAGCTATCATCAGACTTTCCATACATTTACTAATAAATTCCTGCTCTTTTTCAAGCCCAGTTTTACCTGTAATATCAACATCCAAGTAAATTATTTAAGCACATATTTAAGACCATGTATTTTAATATTAAAAATAAAGAGGGTAACATTAATATTCTTTAGAACATATTAACAGAAAACAAACTTTGAAATGAAAATTCATACCGTTGATATAATAGGAGTTGATGTACTGGATAGCTGCTCGACTGACATCACCAGACTGTGCTCTTAGAGCAATACCCCAGAACTGGTCCATGCCACACAACTGTTAGGACAAAAGGAAAACAAAGAAAGAAACAAAACATTGCCTCATTATTTTACTGGAAGTTTAACCCTTCTGATATGAGATGTTTTATTTGTTCTTGATGCAAATACTAAAAATACCTCCTTTGCTCAGCCTCTCATCACTTTAAATACCAACTGTTGTAAAATCCTAACATTGACAGGAATATTTTTGTACTTTGAAGGATAATTGGTTAAACTTCAAAAAAGTGTTTTTTATTTTTGACAAGCAGAAGTAAATTTAAATGAAGACTTAAAACCACAACCATTATTAGCATTCATTGTAAGAACACATATTTTAATCTCCACTGCATCAAATCAATGCACAGAAAAATACCCTACATATCATCTTACTTCTAAGACAGTGAAAAAAAAGCACATAAGAAAAACCTGTAAAGTACATCACAAAATAAACTGAGCCAAATTTTAACAAATATTAGTAGACAGGATGAAATACGCTTAATTCATGTAAAAGTTTCCACATAGTTTAAACGTTACTACTAACAAGTCAAATTTTCAAACCTATTCTTTAAACACAACAGCTAACAGTTCAAGTATGCAAAGAGAATGATAAACTGCACTTTCTTTATAGCTTCCTACATCTTTCTCTATAAATAAGATGACCAAAGTCATGAGGACAGGTAAGGATTGCAGGCCTCTCAATTCCACGCCTACATTTTACACAATCAAATATGAAACTTCTGAGAAAGATGGTTCCAGGATTCTCTCAATGCAGAAATTCATACTGCCTTGATGATAACAGACTGTAACATAAAGCTTCAAACCAATAAACAGTTTTCAAACCAGTATGTTCTCAAGATAAGTACAGCTGCGGATAAGCAAAGTAAGTTTTCCCTTTCCTCAGAAAGAAGAAAAACAGAATCTAGGCTTACCTCTGAGTTTGAGCCACCATCATATGTACTAGTAGCCAATCGAGCCAAATTGCACAAATGCTGGAAGAGATTCAGTCCAGTCATACTAATAGTTTCAGGTTTTAGCTGTGGCATCTAAATAAAATAAATACACTTTAGTATGGAAAATAATAAAATGTATTATCATTAAAGATGACACTGAATTTTACATACAGTATAAGTAATTGACTATAATCACTGTTAAGAACCCCGTTTCCTCTATCACTGAATTGGACTGTAACAGTACTGAAGGAACAAGAATCACTACTGCAACATTAGTTGCTTAACGTATCAACAGCAGATCAACTTGATAGCACACATGAAACTTCAGTGAAAAAAATCATACAGTTACAAAAAGTAGAACTTAAACTGTGTAATACTGAAAAAGAGCTGGAATACATTATTTACTGTACAATCTCCTTCAACAGACTATAGATCTGTTAAAATGAATGGGATCCACTGCAATTAGCTCTACTACAGCACGTTTGTATTTTCAGTGAATATGTGGATGAGATTTAAGTGCCCCTCCCAAAGAGGAGAAAATCTTGACTGCTTGTTTTTGGTCAGATGCCTGTACATCACATGGGAAATTATAATTTTTGGTGGCTTTAAATAAAAAAAAAAAAAGAAAAAAAGAAATGCTACCTAGCTTCAGATAAAACACACAATCTATTTACGAAGAAGCACAGCAGTGAGTGAGCACAAAAACAATTCATGCCAATCCCCCCCACCTTCTGTTCAATTAGGAAAAAAAAAATCATTTGCATAGCAAGTAGGATCCTGTGATAGTACTGAAGATATATACACCATAGTAACCATTAACAATATTTTAAACAGCGCTGATATGGGAAGAAACATTAGAATTATCAAGGTTGCAATTAACTCTCTGCGTACCTTTTCCAAGAAAAGATGTTTGTAAGTTTCCATACCCATAGCATGCTGATCTTTACTTCGTACTTGATTCAAGAACCAGTGTAGTGCATCATCGTAACATTCAGAATCTTCAACTAAGCAGTGCCACAATATGTCCACTTGTTCTAAACTCAACCCTAAAATCAAGGGAGCATTATCAACTATTCCAGTATAAAAATCAAATACCCAAATATTCTACAAAACCCAAAAAAGCCAGAAA
This sequence comes from Lagopus leucura, assembly GCF_019238085.1. Lineage (NCBI taxonomy): Eukaryota > Metazoa > Chordata > Aves > Galliformes > Phasianidae > Lagopus > Lagopus leucura. Next base: position 102,643,369 of record NW_024962252.1, read on the forward strand.
AATCAGAACAGGTTTTGTCAAGACAAGTTGTTTCCAGAAACCGCAGAAGAAAAATGCACCACATACCAATGAGAAACCATACGTTTTCCCTTTTCAGAGCTGGTGATTAGACAAACCTTTTAGTCATTAATTCCATCAGTTTCTACCAATCCACTGAACAGTATGAGCTGACCTGGTATCTTCTACTAATTAGCAGGTTGCTTCTCAGTTCATAAATGATTACTGAACACAAGCTTTGAGTTGGGTATTGAGCCAGTGCTCAATATAAAGATATTATATAATATTTATATATATAAATAAAGAGCACCTCTGTAACTATTTCATATAAAGTCAGGAAAAAAGTAGGTTTATTTTCCTACATCATATATAGACGCTTGTGATACTAAAAGAGCTAAAAATACTTTCAATATACAATAACAAATGTATTACTACAATTGGTATTTTATTTTATTTTCTCTTGGCTACAGATACTCTCACTCTTTCCTGCACTCTGTATTCTAATGACCAGAGGGACAAGCCAAGCAATGGATGCTGACTTTGCTACCTATTATGAGACTACTTAAATGATCCTCATTTATTCAAACGAATCACCTAAATATACAATCAACTCAACCTATACAGAGCTGATGCTGAGACAATACTAAATGCTACTACTTTACAAGAGCTTAAGAAGAGAACGGCTGAACAAGTTTAGGAGTAAGGGTAAGACTCCAAGGCTTAATAGAACAAAAAATTATGTTCAGATTCTAATTCCATCAGGCACACAAAGAAAAAATAAATGTCAAAAAAATAAAATCAGTCACAACAACAACAACAACAAAAACTTAGTTTTATCCTTATTGAATGAAAAGATTTCAGTGTATGTTCACTATCACATGGATTACCACTTTTGCAAAGGATCCTACAAGGAGCATGAACTGTTTTGGACAGTACTAAAATATTAATTAAAAAATCTCTTTTTGGTATTACAACTTACATAAAGTGTTCTTCAGTACAAAACCTCTGAAAACACTATGGACATGAATATAAACTCACAAATGCAGCATATGTTCTCTTCATTTCAGTAACTATTATAATCCTTTTATTCAGAAAACTAAGATGTAAGAGAATGAAACACCTTGCTCTCGCGGACCGGCAAGACAATCTAAATCCTAATGTTGGTTCCGTCTATCAGCAAAAGAAACAAAATCTTCTTTTGAAGCAATATTGTACATTACTTAGAAGTGTACCTTTAACAATGTCATTTTTATTTAAAATATCAATGACTATTAAGAAGTGTGCAAGCCTTATTGCAAGGTGCTTCTCTGACAAGGTAAGCTAAAATACTTACTGAAATGATCTGGTGATCCTAGAGTTGAAAACACACAAGTCAAGAACTGAAGACGAACTTGAACTTCTGCACTGTGGCTGTATCTAAAATTTATATCGGTATAAGAAAGATAGGTTATTTAACTTAGTTACCAACATATAATTGCTTGTCGTAACCTTTTCCCCACTAATGCATATTCCTCTGAAAAGTATAGTTTTTTCCTTACAAACCTATTCTGAACTTCCAGTAGCATCCAGCTTAGACTTCCATTAAAGACATTACCAAACAAGAAACACTAGGGGTTTTAAGACTTTTATTATGTCTTTATGTTATTCTCTTTTTTTTGTCTGATTTACTATTGTTTTTCATACAGTCCAACTAAAATGCATCATTTTATCATTACCACCTTGAAGGAGCTTACCTTAATTTTTTTTGCAGCTTTAAAAAGCTGATATTTACACAATGAAGCCCTGATTACATCCAGTACATACGCTTTATAAAAATATTTTTATAACCTACATAAAAATACTGACTTTATTTCAATTTACAAGCTATAAACTAATAGTTAAAGGAGTAGAACAACGTACTATCTAGCCTGAATTTTTAAAGCAGTTCTCCTCACTTTCAAACAGCTTTGGAATTAATTTCTCATTAGTGAAATATCCAATATAACGGTACATAAAGGACTAAAAAGTTGTCAAAACTGGAACAGTCTAGTCCTCTGGAAGCTAGAAATTATTATCACTCGTGTATATACACCTAATTTTAAGCATACACACTAGAAAGTGTGGATGAGTGTGTTAAAACACAAGAACTATTGTAAAGGTTAACAATAACAAAATAGAAATATTCGAATAGATTTATAATATGACACCCATTTAAATTCCTTTGCATTTCTAAAATCCTGATTTCACTTGTAAGTAAACAATCAAAATCAAAATCATGTCTAACAAAATGACAGAATTTGCTGTTTTTTTTGTTTTTTTGTTTTTTTAAAGACATATTTTAAATCTAATTATTTTTTATAGATCTTTCCCTGTCTAAGCATTTTAAAGTCACTATTGAATCATAGAAGTTTGGGCTTCATACAGTTTTAGTCAGTTCTATATGTCCTGCAAATTTTACATGCCAGGTTATGTACATAATAACATTGCATCATATACAAATGATGCAATATAGAATCACAAAATCATAGAATGGTTTTGGCTGGAAGGCACCTAGTCATCATCAAGTTCCAGCCCCCTGCTACAAGCAGGGACACCTCCCTCTAGATCTCAAAGCTCCATCCAGCCCGGCCCTGAATACTTCCAGGGAGGGGGCATTCAAAACCTCGCTGGAGAACCTGTGCCAGTGTCTCTACACCCTCACTGTAAAGAATTTCTTCCTATCTAATACCTAGATATTAGATACTTATTCTTATTTACTTAAGAAAAAAAAAAAAAAAAAAAAAGTTCTCAAAAACATCAGAAGAAAAACAGTAAAAAATGTTTAAAATCATAAAATACCAAACACAGTCATTTGTGTACTTACAATGCATATTTATGTCGTCCCTCCCTGACTGCCTGGATGTAGTGTACCAAATTATCAAAGAAAAGTTTCATCATGTTAAGTTCCTTTTCTGCCCACCTGTGTAAATTTAGAGGGCAGAAAGTGTTACGGCCTGCTAAAAATTACCAGAATAGCTACAGAAAATAGACAGCTTTTCAAAAACATGCACATACACAAGAACAAATTTAATTTTGCATTCTCCATCTACCGTCAATTAAAAAGTTTTTTTCACTAAAGCACTCTATTTTTCCTTGTCATCCATAAAGCTCCATAACAAAGTTACTGAGGTCAGGCACAGGCTTGAAAGAAAACAGTCCTTGTTCCTTGTCCTCTTTTCAGCCCTTGTTCCTAAACTGTTCCTGAAGACCCGTATTCAGCAAAAGTCTAAGCCAAAAACCAGAACTGGACAGATATTTCAGTGCCATGTCAAAAATACCAAGAAATAACGCTGATAGAAGGAGTAGTATTACCCAGTCATTCTCAATAGTTGGACTAGCTGTTTCTCCTAATAAGGAATGCTACATGACATATTTTCACACTTCAAAGACCTTCTTACAAACCACTTTAATATTCAGAAGCATTTGATATACAATCACAACAGAACCATACCTTCATAGAATATCCTTAATTTGGAAAGGACCTACAAGGATGAATCACTGAGTTCAACTCCTGGCTCCACAAAGCACCAGTTAAAACCCAAACCCTACACATGAGAACCTTCTCCCGATGCTCCTGAGCTCCAGCAGCTCAGGGCTGTGCCCATTGCCCTGGGGCCTGTTCCATGCCCCTGCCCCCTGAAGCAGAGCCTTTCCTTCACCTTCCCTTCTGCTCCCTGTAGGAGCTGCAGCTGCCCTGAGACCTCCCCTCAGCCTGCTCTGCTCTGTGTGCCCAAACCTGCACGCAGTGCTGGAGGTAAGGCCATCCAGCACAGAGCAGAGGTGACAGCTCCTCCACTCATCTGGCTGGCAGTGCTGGGCCTGGTGCCCCCCAGGGTATGGGAAGTCATTGTGACTCACATTCAACTTGCCATCAACTGTAACCCCCAGATCCCTTTCTGCAGGACTGCTCTCCAGCCTCTCATCCCCCAGTCTGCATGCACATTCAGAACGATCCTGTCCCAGATGCAGAATAAGACTTCATGTGGCTGGTGACTGCCCAGTCCTTTATTCTGTCAAGACCTCTCTGCCCCTGAGGGATTCAAGGGCTCATCATGCTCATCAAGTTACTACAACATTTTACATACACTGTTACTGTATGTCCAGACAAGATTTTGACTGAGCTTGGGGGAAAATAGTAAAATAAATAAATAAATTAGTCTTCATCTTAGTTGAAACAGCGGAACTTATGAGGAATAAAACTAGACCTGATTAGACAAATTTATACAGCTATGCCAGATATCTGACACATTTTCATCTTAGGTCATTACTAATTTGGACCAACTAGAAGAGCAAGCCTCAAAGCAGTCACCTAAATGTTATTGCTTCTGTTGTTTTAGTGTGTTTGTAGGGAATCTACTCACATTGTTATCCAGTGTGTATCGTAACTGCTCCCAAACTGCTGAAACGTACCAAATAACTTTGGAAGAAGACGAAGTGAAACTACTACTGATCTAAAGGAGAGAGAAAGAATGACTCTAATGTGGCTGTTATGGAATTAAAGTAGCATTAGAATTACTTTGTGAAACTCCTGTTTCCTAACTGAAAGTATTTGAAAATACCAGCATGAAGTTTTCCCAGTTTTCTGTATCTGAACTTCGAATTGTTTATGTATCATTCCTTACACAAAGAGCTGTCAGAGAAGTATTGACATAAAACACTTATTCAAAAGTATCTGAATTTCAGAAGGTAAATTCTTATTTTTGAGTTTCATAATATATATCTTTGAAAATTTCAGCAAAATGAATACTTTTCTACAAACAGATGAAGGAGTAGAAATCAATCTCCCTTAAAAGGTCGAAGCAGATTAACAATGGTGTGTACTTTAGGACTGCTGTCTGCAAAAACTCAAGAAGTGCATAAACAGTATGTAGATGTCAACTTTCATGCCTGTAATTCGTATCTTCACAAGGCTATTAGTACCTCCGTATACTTGTATATTATCTCACAAACACAGTTCTTAGAGAAAAGGTAACAAGAAACGCTGCAGGTGCTTATCCAGCAGCTGACTAACAGAATCAACAGAATTACCCTTTTGCCAGTCTATCCGTACAATCTTACAATTCTGGCTGGTATTAAAAGAATTAAGGCCAAGGTACATCTTCATCCTCTAGCTGCTTCTTCACAGAAATTAAATCCCATAACAGATTTGGTGTATAAAATCTTGTCTGCTCACCAGTCACTTAAATGCAAAATTTAAATATTCAGTTCCAAATGCTTACACTAAGGCATCTGACTTTGTACTCAACTGCTTAAGATGTGGACTTGATTTTACCAATTGGTAGAAAGGCAGTGACCTCTGCTAGAAGGGAGAATAGACAAATGCAAGAATTGAGAAATTGAGGATGCTGACAGAATAGAAAAATGGGACATTAGACTTATTTGTAGCACTTTAGAAAAAATACATTTATATTTCCACTTCTGTTTCAACTTGCCTTCCTGCAAAATTAAGTAACTGATATATTCAACTTGGATTTCCCACATATGTTGAAAAAAAAAATATAAATGTAAAAAAAATAATTTCAGTTACCTGTTGTTTGCTAAATTTTCTAAGCAGCCTTCAATAAATCTCATTCGAATCTGTCTGTCAGTGAACCAGCATACTAAAGAACAGAGCAGCTTCTCTGCTTCATTTATTAACCCTTCCGAAAGATGAATCTACAGCAAGTAGAAAGAAAGGTCACTGAATAACATATATCTATTTTCTTTAAAAAAGTACTCTTTTCTGGTATTCAACTTACTGCATCTTCATCCTGGACCAGATCCCACAAAAGGGTATTTCCTTTCTTACAAACATTATCCAAATTAATGTCCGTCACTGCACTGCTATTATATTGATGTTTATGAACTGCTGGTCCTGAACAAAATATAAAGACCATTACTGAACAACTAGAAGGAACTATCTAAACATTATTCCCTCGGTGCATGAACAACATGCTTCATTTGTACATTTGGCTATTTTCAAGTCCATACAGCAACATAACAATCACAGCCTTTTTTGTCATATGATTTCTTAGAAGACAAAACATCATGACAGCGCAAGAAGTCAGCAGGGCAGTTAAGATAATATTTACATGCAACAAAATAGTGCATGTACAACAAAAACACTACTTAGCAGATACAGGTGCATTTCCTTTTTCATTTAATTAGATTTAATTAATTTAATTAGATTTAGTTCATATCAACATTTCTTAAGCTTTTCTGTAGCTTGTGCACTAACAGAAGGCATCTTTTTTAACTACTATTGTTGGAAAGCAAAAAAAAAAAAAAAAAGCAGCACATTTCAACAAATTGCTTTCACACTGATATATCCTATACATAACTCAAAACAGAAAAACAAACAAATTTTATACAACAGAGTATTACAGCTTATTATTTTAGAAACTGGTCATATTTTCATAAACAGTGATAGATGTTTCTTTCTTGCATGTGGTCACAGCTGGCATCATTCACTTATCTGCTACTTGATATTATTTCCGTTCAACAGCAAATCAAGTTGGAATTTTAGATTGTGTGTAGAACGTTAATTATACGTGAAAAACTGTGTCTCAGAAATAACCTGCACTGAAGACTTCATGCTCAAATAATAATTTGAATCTTCAGTAAAACGCACAATATGTATGGAAAAAAATTGCCAGTTTAGAACATCTTTTAACTAGGAAGTTTTGGCAGCATATCTCACTATGTCACTCCAAAACAGGTATCTTTCTTAATTTTCAGGGTCTAAAATTTTAGTTCAGTTTCAGATAACAAGAAATACTATGCCTACAGAAGAAACACTCAACCATGTTTCAGGAAAATACACGAACAGTACAGCTCTTCCTGACTGCTGGAGAGAAAGCAGACTTGGTTCTGCCGAACCAGTGAAAAACAGCATAAGATTTCAAACCCTTCACTAACCATATCCTTCTCCATTATACTTAAGAGGTGGATAAAACAATAAAAAAAGCTGCCACAAAAGCATATGTAAAGATAACACAATTCTTGCAAAGCTGCTTAAATGGCATCTGAAACTACACCATGAAGAACAGTAAAAGGTTTGCCAGTGAAAGCTAAAATAGCATAAAATGCCCTTTCACGAAAGCTCCTCTAGATAGCAAGTTGTATTTTAACTCATTTTGCAGAAGTTATCCTTTCAGAGTCCATCATGGTTAATTCACTTAAGATGATAAATGTATAAAATCATGGAAAGATTCACCCACCAGAAGAAAAGTCAGGTTTCAGGGGAAAAAATGTCTTTTCAGTAGCACTTTCCTGTAATAAAACTTGTCATGCCTCTTAGTGCCCTTGTTTAAACTTGTATGAAAAGCTCCAGTAGATATTTAAAAAAGGAAGAAAAGAAAAAAAAGAAAAGCTAAACACAGTTGTATCTAACACGATACGAAAACGAATTTAAGAAGAAACTGTTTTCTTTGGAAAACTACTTTTTTATACACAATAACACACATGTATGATTAAAACAATTTAAATATTAAATTTATTGGAGACTAATTTGAAATTATACAAAACTGAGCTGGAAGTTTTGTTTGTTTTTTTATAACTCTTACCTTGACTAAGATGTTCATGATAGATAGAGGCCAGGTTGGGAAGATGCTGCTGAAGATGAGATGTTAGCTCTGCATGTGAATTAATCTGTACAAGCTCTTCTTCACAGCCAGATTCTTCCCCATCAAAGTCAGCCATATTTTTCTCTGATTTTGCACTGACTTGAGAACTACTGCAACTGACATCATCTGCACTGAGCATATCATCAACCATATGCCTGTAAAAGAGGAACATTAGAACTGACATTATCAAGTAAGTTCTTCACAGCAGACTAACCAGATGAGAGTTAAAGCATCTTCTGGAAGAAAACTGAAGCATTACTATGCGATCAACTTATACAACACATAGCTTATCCATGTACTGCAATACACAACTGAAGTAATTTAAGTGAACTGTTATCTCTCTACAGCCAAAATCAGGCTGAATCATCTGAATAACAGACTTTCATATAAATTTGAGAAACAACTAAATTTGAGAAACAAATTAAAGGTCTCTCCATCATCATGACTCTGTTGGCTTCTTTAATTTTAGTTAAATAACAGCATTCTACAGAACAACTTTAACATGATATTCAATATTACTCTACTTATTTAATACAAAGACTTGATAAAAAACTAGTCACATTAACAAAACAGACTACTATATAACTATCTGTGATAAGCATCACTCCTGGCAAACAAAATTATCCTGGAGTATAGCAAAACAACCATTCAAATTTCTGATTCGAATATTTTGCCAACATCTTTATTTCTTCTAGTGGAGAAATCAGGAGAAATGTCAAGCTACCTACCCGTCATGATGATGATGGTGATGGTGATGATGGTGGTGATGCTGGGGACCAATGAACTGTCGACAGTTAAATAATTCATTTCCAATAGTTTCTCCAAGGAAGTCTCCTGTATGTGTTATACAAGAATCTTGAGACCCTTGCGAAATGCGAGCAGCGCTCATTTCCCCTGTCATGTCATGGTCTGCATCCTCAGCATGGGAACAGGCATCCAGTATTCTAATTCGATTATCCACAGGAGTTACAGAGTCAGCATTAAAAACATGGTCCTTTCCTGTCCCATTATTTGTACTGTTCCTCTCCGATGCCCCCTGTGAATCTCCCAGACAAATGTCTGTTTGTGATTCCAGTTTCCTGCTTCGTATATCTGTGCTCCTACTGTTTTTCTGGGGATTATGATTCCTATCCTCTTCTTCTTCATCCTCCTCCTCTTTGAGAGCTTCAATATCTGCAATGTCTTCAGACTGCACTTCGCTGCCAGGGCTTTCAGCAGACTGACTTGCATGACTGGAGTTGGCCTCATTACTGGATCCATCACTGTGGCCACTGCTACTACCAGGGCCACTACTGCCATCCTCACCGCTGTTTGCTGTCTCATCAGAGCTTCCTTGCATGGATTCCTGATTTTATTTTATTTTTCCAGATTGGTGGGAAAACAAAACACGATTGAAAATACAAAATTGACAATCATCATCCAAATATTATTCTTCCTTTACATGCGTCAGACCTAAAGTTTTCTTTCATTTTTTTCAGTTTTTTTTTGTTGTTGTTTTTTGTTTTTTTTTCAGTTCCATTGCCAATGACAAAATGCTTTGTGAAAAATCCAGATTTAAGAACTTAATTTCTGTATGATGGAATTCATAATAGGCTGTGGCCATTGCACAGGATCACAGAATCACCAAGTTTGGAAAAGACCTTCAAGATCATCCAGTCCAACTGTCCACCTACCACCCATATTTCCCACTAAACAATGTCCTCAATACAACATCTAAATGTTTCTGGAACACCTCCAGGGACAGCGACCCCACCACCTCCCTGGTCAGCACATTACAGCATCTGACCAAGAAGATTTGGATTACAACTAAAGGTTCCCCACTTATGCACACAAAGCCACATCAGAACATTTTTTCACTCAAAGAACTCAAAACTGTTCAATTTCTGAAAAAAAGTACAGGAAAAAAAAAGATATTTCCATAGCTTGTAACAGGCAATTCAACAACAAAATTCACAGACTAAACTTTAACATGCTTACCTCTGTATCTGAAAGTCGCTGTTGTACATGTTTTGTTCTGTTAATAAGCTGCTCCTCCATTTCAATATCACTACCTCCACTCTGATGGGTGTCGCTGTTGTCACTACTTTGAGGGCTAGCTGCTGGTGACCCTAGTTCAAAATCATGTTTCCTAGTTAATCTGCACTATGTATTAATTGGAATGTACATATTCATAAATCTGCTTCATATGTTGAAATGAAAAACATTCTAGCCACAAACATTTGAACAAGGAAGACAACCCAAACATCCTGAATGCCTCAGCACTAAAAATTCTTTTCAGAACACTATGCATTTTATAACAAAATTTGTATTCAGATAATTTCTTGTGCCAGTATGTAAAACAGATACACCACTTGGTTAGATTCTACGCTAAATATAATTTTCATTTAATTTTCATAGAATACATTTTCAAACTTGTACCAGCTTTTCTTCTACCCAAATAGCTCTATAAGAAACATAGCATGAAATATACAAAACATGGTGTTCTGCTAAATCTATACTTACAAGGCGAAGGGGCTGCTCTTCTGAGATCCTCCTCTGAAGAGAAAAACAGAACGGAAAATCAAGAACTAAAATTCTTTTTGCCAGTCTATAGCTGTCCATCATTCATAAAAATCAGAAGTAAGAAAAGTTAGTTGAACTACAGTATAATGCTTTGGAAGCACCTTTAGTAATGACTGCAGGAAAATACACACTCAAATAGAGAAAAAAACACAGAAATAGCAAGTAATATCAGCAACAAGGTAAAAAACAGATAAACTTTTGTAATATTTGATGTAGCTATAAAATTACAGCTGTTCTCCAGAACAAAAGTAGTTAACCGGTAAGCTGAACTATTCTTTTTTTTTTTTTAAATACATTAATTAATTAATTAATTAACTAATTAAAAATTAATTAATTTATTTAATTAATTAATTAAAATACAAACGAAAGAAAAATAAATACTACATGACGTGATATATAGAGCGGAGTTTGTTCATAGTATCTGGTATGATGATGTGTTTTGGTCTGGGAGATAAATACTGTTAATAACACACAAATGTTTTAGTTGTTGCTGAACAGTACTGTATTTAGAGAGCCAAGGACATTTCAGCTTCTTGAATTATCTTGCCAGAAAGGATACTGGGGAGGACCAAGCTGACCAAACCGGGTCAGCTGATCTAAAGGGTCAAAGGGATACCGCACACAATACTGACATTGATTGGAAAAAACAATCAAACTGAGGGAAACTGACTGGGGAAGGCAGCCTGTGCTCAGAAACTGGCTGGGCATCAGCCAGCGGTGAGCAATTATGGATTGCTTGCTTCGTAAATATAAATAAATAAATACACACATACATACGTACATATGTATGTATGTACTATTATTTCTCTCTTCCGTTTGGATTAGGAAAAGTTTTTATCTCAACTAATTAATTCTACTAATTCTACTTCTTCCTCTCTCTTTCCCCTGTCCCAGGCTGGAGGAGTGAGCAACAGCTCCATGGTACTTAGCAACCTGCTGGGTTAAAACCACAACTTGATGACGAATGCCTTCATCATTATTCTTTATTTTATTTTCTGCTTGAAAAATATGCCAGCAGGACCTTTCATTTATTTATTTATTTTAATACTTCAAGTAAAAAATGGGGGATACATAAATTAAAACTTTAACTACCAGATTGAATGGGATAAATACATACCTTTTTTGTTTCCTATTGGTAGATTAGTACTGAGTAAAGATGCAAAAGAGCTTTGTTTTGACAGCTGAGCTTTAGCTGCTAGTGCATTGTTCCACAGTGCTTTTATAAGCATTGATGCCAAATACAATGTCTACAAAGAAAATCAGGTAACAGTGCCATGAAGAAGCAGCAGGTTTTGTATGCAAAGATATATTGTTAATCTTTCAGTATGCCAATGCTACAAAATAAATGCATCAAAATAAACAAATGGAGAAAAAGAAGAAATATAGTATGGAACATGTTTTAACTTCATGTATAGTATAGACTATTATATCTACTTAATATATTTAATATTTTTATAATATATAAAACTATTTATGATTATGCAGACTTTAAAAGCCTCTGAAAAAAACTGCAGTTGTGAAGCAAGAAAAGCATACAGAAACATGACAGTTTTACTCATGTACATTCTTCTTTTATGCATTAGTGAATATTACTTTCATGCTTTCTTTTTGAATGATAAACACATAACTGCTAATTAAAATACTAACATAATTTCTTGTTGCAGTAATTTTGTTCATCTTTACCTGTTCAGTGTGAGCGCTTGGATGAAGAGTCGAGACTAGGTTAAGGAGATGCCTAAGTGGGACAGGGTCCAAGTTTTTGATCAAAGAAGGGAACAAATCGTGTATGTAACGACTGCAATGCTTCAGCTACAATGTACAAACAGAAAATATAACAAGTTTTACTGTAAAAAAAATATGGATAAAACTGAAACCTTTGCACAAATTCTTAATAAACGTTAGGCCAACAGCTCTAAACATCAGACTTGCAATTTTGACTGAATTTTTACATTCCATGGCAGGCTAAGTTAAATGATATCACATGTAATATCACCACATATCTTCTTTAGTTTTAGATCCAGTAGGAGCTTTGGGCAAAAGAACAAGTTATGTTCGCAGGTTAATTTAAAGAAAACACCTGAAATATTAGTTCATATGTTAAATCTTGAGGAGAATAGTATTTACTATTAGTATTATTTACTATTCAGTAAAAAGGATTAACTGACAAGCAAGTGTTAAGTAATATAAGTCAGAGAGAACTGTCGTGTTTAGGACTTCATGGTAATGCCAAAAAATACAACAGCTAACTACATATTTAAGGATATATGGTGACAGTACACATAAATACTTCTTAGGTTAAACGCTGCTCAAAGTCAAAGAGTTTCATTATGTTCAGAAGGATGCTGGTAACTCTAAAATAATGTCCAAAGATATTCTTGGAAAAAAATCAAACAAACACTGCTAATGTTGGTTATCACAAACACTACAAAAGGGTGTTTTTCTCCTCATTTATTCATTTTACTTTTCCTTCCTGTAGTATACAATATCTATGTAAGGAGTTCATGGGGTACATGTATTTACTGAAACTAGAATGAAATCACGTGGGACCTACACAAGGTTGCATTTAAACATAATGAATATCAGGAACATTCTTAGATAACCTGCTTTAATTCAGAGAATTCTTATGCCAAAACATTAGTTAAAAGAACAAAAAGCAAACAGTTCAAGGTTTTGGACTATATGACCTTTAAAGGTCCCTTCCAACTCTAAGAGCTTCTTCCATGATTCTTTTAGTCCATAGCTGTCACCCTTTCAGACGTTAGAGGTTTAAACCTTTTACATAAAGCAATCCAGGCGTAACTTAATTCAGATATGAAACACATTTTGAAAATATCAAGACATTAAAATGGGCATCTGATCTTTAAAATAAATATCATAATATGGACAATTATATTTTAAAAACATAAGAGAAAAACGTAGAGTGCCAACAGTAGTATGAACTAGCGTATGTGTGAGAATAGCAAAGTTGATTAAGTACCTGCAAGTGCTCTGAAAGTAATGCCTCCTATTTATTTCCACAGAAACAACAACAGATAAAAAGAGAACAGCACTATTTGATACAGCAAATTCCCAGCTGCAAAACACTATTCTTCAACATAATCACCATTAGCTGTGCACTTTCACCACAAATGAACAAAAGCCTGCATCTGCACAGCTATCTGGAACATGGATTGTCTTTCATGTTGTCACTGCTGCAGACACTCACCACCCCACACCTCATGGTGTCTACATGCACTGTTTGGTCTCTATTAAACCTTCAGTGAGTGTCAATGAATGTCAATGGGGGCCATTTTTTATGCCTGGAGGAATTCAGTGACACAACTTTGCATCATACACACTTCCACATCAGATGTGATATTGTCAGATTACCCCTCTGCTGCCATCTGCCACATGGCATTAAAAGGTAACAGAAAACTGTCAAGGAGGTTAAGCCTCCACTGCCATATCATCAACATCCTCCTCTGACATCGTGAGCCAATATCATAAAATTGAAATAATTAACCTGACACAGAAAAATGTTGAAGCCTGTTACAGTGAATATTATAACAAGCACAATGACATTTCGGCTGAATTTCATAATGACAATGGACTACAAAGTTTACAGAATGTTTACAGCAGTATTTGAAACTAAATAGACACTAATACACTGCTGAACAGAGGAAAAAGAAAAAAACTGTAACTCGTGTAAAAGTAAGTTCCAAAGTTCCATGTATCTGTTCTGTCCTTCATTTTGTGTGTATTTTTTTTCTGGAAAACCAACAGTGAAAACTTAAAAGTTTCTTTCTTTTGTGTGGACCTCTTTTTTTTTTTTTTTTTTTTTTTTTTTTTTTTTTTTTTAAAATTAATAAATTTTAAAGGTAGAATGAAACCATGGAAAAAGTTCGTACAGCAGGTTACCAGAATGTCTGATAACTGTATTCAAATGTCCTAAGGAAAAAGAAGCCATCCGTAATTTAAAAGAAACAGCATAATAATAAATGCAAATTAGTAAAATAATGTATTTTTCTGAAGGAAAAAAAAGCTTATCAGAGTTTCCAGTCTACCAAGCAAAAAGTAAAATCTTACTGCATTCTGTAGACTTCAGCACCAGCACTGAAGTACACCTGTGAACTTCACTGTTGCAATTTTCATCATCTGTATCTCACCAAGTAGTGAAGTGCAAGTTATATGAAGAAGGAGCAAGGCAACTTACCACAACAGTAATAATATAATCTTATATTATATAATCTTATAATCTTTGTCCCTATTCTTGGTGAAAACACTATGACTTCAATAAACATAGAAACAGCTTAGTAAAATCTGAGTAACTAATGAAAAAAATTAATTGTGGAAGTTTTCTAAATCAAAATGTGGTAAGCCAAACATTCCAATAAACAAAGAAAAATCCAAGGAACTCAACTTTATGCATGTAAAATAAAATTACCTTGCCATTTTCCGATTTTTGTATTGCTTCTGCAATTATTAAATAAAATCATAATTAAATAAATAAAAACATATACCTGTGCTGCAGCCCAAATACAGTCTATATGTTGAGTACTAAGTCTCCCTTCGGCTGCAAGGAAATTCAGAATCACTTGGCACTGTTTGATGATCTGCAAAGTGAAAACATATTGAGGAAAGATATACTAGAACAAGTTAGGCCTTGATATCCACACCAAAAATGACCGACATAATTTTATACAAACCTCAATGTGTATGTTTGGTCCAAAAATGTGTTCAACTACATTGTTGTTGATAAGCCAGTCTGCAAGCTCTTTTGCAATTGACCTAGAGATGGGAGGGGAGGAAAAAAAAAAAAAAGAAAGAAAAAAAAAAAAAAAAAGGAGGGGAGGAAATATATGTAAAAACTAACTTTCTATAATAAATATCCAGTACTCTTCCCTAGCACACAATTTCATTTAAATTAACATCTATAATTACGGTAAGCATAAAAAAATGTTTCTGAACACAGTACATTCATTCACTGCTCTCTGTAGTTTTACTTCAGTAGGAAGACCAATGCCAAACATCAACATTTCCCATTTATCCCTCTAGATTGACAGCAAACATGTAAACAACAATTATACCAATTTTTTTACTGCTTAGAGTTCAAAGACCACTGTAAGACTACTTTCAGAGACTTTACAGGAAGTTTTTTGATTTAAAAAAGCTGCTATTTCATCTGAGTTTATAATAAAATTCCAAAACAACTACTGAGTTTGCAAATGTAACTAAAGCGATGTAAATGATTTTTATAAGAAAAGCCCTTAAACATTTTTTAGATTTTCCAGAGTAAACAGCAATTCATACAGTTTCAAAAACCTATGTATTTACATTGCCAAACTTACAGATACAGACAGCACACAGATATTTTAAAATCTTCATCTTGTTCCATCCACAGCAATGGACAATCATTGACAATCCATAATGAAATATTCAAACAGAACAAGACAAGGAATCTGAATTTTCCAAAATAAAAGTTATAAATAAAAATTCCAAAACTAACTGCCCAGCCTGGAAACTAGTATATAACCTCCTTTTTATGCATTGTACATTGAAGCGTTTGTTATTCCAGATTTTGGCAATTAGAACACATTTCAGTACTTAAAGTACAGTCCCTAGTTTAAATGATGCTGAAATAAAAGTGCTCTGTCACACAAACAAGAGAGAAGGGGAGAGAATGGGTTTCTCAGAGGAGTACAGGAATAATTATCTTTTACCACTATTACCTGTGCTGCAAATACAGCCACTATTACTGTGGATTACAAAGACTGTCAGTCTTAGAACTACAATAAAATTGTTTTTTTAGGTAAAAAAGGATTTCCCTGCAGGCAATTGAAAATCAAATTCACCTTTTTGCAGCATACTGCCAATTCCACGGTTGTTCTGAACTGTCTGATTGCTACAGATGAATTCCTACACTGCCTCATTCCATTCTAAAGTTCTTTGAAATATGATTTGAAAAAAGTAAGGTCCCCCAGACAGTTATGAACTAACTGGTTTGCAAGATCTGACAATTTAACAACGCTATCATTTGTGACTTGCTAATAAACCGAGGTAGAGGTAGAGTATCTGCTCAGAAAAGAGCTTAAAAAAGGTACATTGGGTCTATTTTGTTTTTATTTAACTTCCAACAGCCTCATTAAATAAATAAAAAAATAAAATTAACCACTACTCATAAAACTTCAGACACCAATCCCAAGCCAAACTTCAGAGTATGCATTTTACATATGCATTCAGAAATCGGTTTGTAACAAAATATGAAGAAACGTTCTCATATGGGATCTTACATATTTTACAGCTGAAGCTGTTATTCGATTGAATATATCTACCAGTATCCCTTGAAGACCAAAATGGCTCTGAACAACACTCTTATCCATCTGCCTCCATGTTGACAAGCAGAAGTGAGTACAGTGGCACTGTCCATATAGCTCAAGAGCTTGTAGCCCTGTGACTTTTCATGCCGTTAGATCACTAGTCTTGGCATTACCCTCAAGACCAGAATAATAGAAAACAGAGTTCTCACAGATTTACTTGTGAAATGTGAGCAATCAGTTTAATTTCTTATGTGAGAAAAATGGTCTTTACTCTTGTTTCATATGTAAACTGCATGGTAGCAAAATAAATGAATTTGTTACTGATGAAGAGCCAATCAACATAAGGACTACAATGTAAGTATTCTGGGAAGTAATAAACCTACAGTGTATACACACTCATAAGGAGCAGTGATGGAATTCAAAATCAAAAATCACCATCTGTCTTACATTACAGTTTCCCAGCCCCACATTCTTGAACACTGAATGTCACTCCCTCCTTTACAGTCAGTTTGCTTCCTACTTAACTCTTACTGCTTTGTACTGCTTTGTCCTACTGTGGTTGAAAGGATCCTGCTACATGACACAGCCAAAAAGCATTAGTTTTCATTCTTCTCATATAAAAGGTAGACAGACCTGGTGACACGACTGAACATACACCCACTGGGTGCAGGAGATCTGAATGGAGACATTTCTGACTATGAAATTTGAAGAAACATAACATGCCTGAAAAACACTTCAGAGTTAACACCAGAGTTATAAGTCAATTGAAGTAATTTTCTTCCAGCACCACTTAGTTTCTTCTGGGATCTGGATTGTTGGATCTGTATCGGTGACAACAAACCCCAGGTAAACACTGCCAGATTCACTGTTATTGCTAATCCGGAAGGACACAAGACACAGTGCTCAGTATGACACAATAGCCATTAGATGCTGTACTCAGAGTTATACGTTGTATTCTGGCTACCTCAAAGAAAAGAAAGAGAACTCTTTCCTGAGTTGGCTCCTACGCCATCTTATTAAAGAAGTATAACAACTCTTCATCTCTAGTCTGCAAGTTTTCTTCTGAGAAATAATGGATTACTCCTCTGAAGGAATGCCCTTTTTTAATACATGTATTCTCAAAGATAAGATTTTTTTTGCCTAGCGGTTTTCCTTGAATGTTTCTTCACACTTGAAAACAGACTGAACACCTTAACTCACAAGCAATTTCAGAACCTCACACAAACAAAAAAGCAGAGCAATCTTGAACAACTTTTTACAACAAACCTAGTAAGTATAATCTTCAGTATTTTCACAGATTTCACTTTGATTTACAGCTATATTAACATTCCTGTATATATAGTCTATATTCTTCAAAAGAAAGAAGTACTCTTTCACAGAATGATTTGCAAATTATTATATGATTACTAGTATGTAATACCACTATATGTCAGATAATCCATAGAGGTATGCTCTTCCCTCTAATATGAAAGCAGCTGTACAAAGAACTGTTCTACAAACAACATATTTAAGCCCTCGACACTTAAGATTTGAGAACATTCACCTTTGAAATAACACGTATCAGCTCTCTGTGGTAGATTTAGTAAAGGCAAAAGGAGAAAATGAAGTGAGGGGAGCAGACATGCTAGTTTAATTGTCTCTAAATCTCTCTCTGGCTGGAAACCTACACAAAATATTGGGCTAGACAACCTCTAGGCTTCATTAATTTCTCCCTAAACTTTTAATAGAATTTACAATCAATTAATGTCTTTTGAAAACAGATGTTCTAGTTCCAAGAAATTGTGTTGAAACTGTGTTAAAATCCTAGAAAGATTTTAAGCTAAGGCTGAGGTGGGATACTTGATAACCACAGAAACATCCAGATTCAGGAACCAATCCCACACCAAAGTAACCCCCCAAAACAAAATCTTATTTACCCAACCAGTCTATTCCCATTACAATCCACCATGCAGCTACAGAAACACATCAGCTCAGTACTGGATAAAATCCAGCAATGTTTCTGAAAAAAACGTAATTCAAAAACTCAAAAAAAAAAAAAAAAAAAAAAAAACCACAGCAAAAACAAGTAGCTTGCAAAGAATGAACACTAACATTTCTTGACTAGATCACTGAAATATAGCCTTTGAATATAATCACAAACAGGAAGAGTTGATCTTAACTATTTAGGGTCAGAAATGTGAACAGCACATAGCAGCCACTTTCCCAACAAACATTCAAGTTCTTTTGTTGTTTTTTTTTTTTTTTTTTATTTTAATCAGCATACATCTCCCTATTTGACAAGCACCAGAAGTATAACACAGTTGAACTACAATGTGTGCCACTAGAAAGAAATACTAGAGAGCTGAGTGAGTAACTACAGTATTCTGTTATTCTGTTTTCAGAAAACCTGGGAAGATCCATATGAACGTGGAAATAGAGAGAGGGGAAAGTGGCTTTTAAAATCAAGTTGCTATAAACTCAATTGGTGAGCCAAGGCAAAATACAAGAATGTACTCAACAAACTAACAAAACAGTAGTGAAGGAAAAAACCAACACAAAACTTGCAGCTTAATATCTGCTTAAGAGAGAAGAGAAAGAAGAAACAATTTAGATCCCTATGTTGACAGGTGATGTGAATTTTTAGTGAGGTCAGTTAGGTTCTAAAATGAGGAGGGAAGTCATCTCAGCTTCAGCCTGAACTCCAAAACTCAAATTCCTGGCCTGCAAAGTGCTGATATTGCTGTTTTCACAAACCAACAGTTCCTCATTAAGGAAAAGAAGACTACTTTCTCCTCTTACAGTCCATATAGGAAAAAAATCATTCTCTCCATTAAGAAAATGACCAGTTTTCAGAAAGTCACATCAGTCAAATAGTTTTAGATATCACTATTCAAAACCAAGAAGACTCTTTTATTCAATCTCATTGCTTTACCTCTGGTAAATTTCACATTCCTCAAAACCCATATTCCTCAATACCCTAGATAGTGCCTTAGATATTGGTATTATTTTATTATTTTGATACCAAAAATTAGATTCTAACTTAAAAACCAGGAACACCAAAATTACAGGTATCATTCTGATGGATAAAGTTGAGTCAGCAAGACACAGCACGCAGCTGGACAGTATCAATCAGCACGAACCCTCAACCCTGCAGAAGACAAGTCAAGTATACTGAATGTAAAAAGACATGCAAATATCTACAGCTAGAGAACAGATTTCCCTTAGTTTTCTGCTGCTTCCCAGTGAAAGCTGTAAAATCCAACATTCTCCCTAGGCAAAAAATACTTCAGCTTGTCTTACAGAAAAATCTGCAATCCATGCAGATAAAGGCGGGAAGCTACTGTTGCAAAATATTTGCAAAAAAAAATCTGATACTTCCATACAGGAGGAAGAGCTAGAACTACCTTGTAGCTCTTAAAAGGAAAAAAAAAAAAAAAAAAAAAAAAAAAAAAAAAAAGATACCTCCTGCAAACCCACCTTATAAAGATATAGAAGCAGAAACTGCAAAGGTTGACAGTTCCAAATGCATCTGAAAAAGTCAAAACACATAAGTGGGAAGACCACAAATAATGGAAAACATCTTTCTTTGATAAATCTGCAGAGGCTACAAAGGTACAAAATAAATAAGACTTCTCCTCTGACCAAGGAAAAAAAATAAGATTGAAGTGCTTTCCTTTTGCTGTCAATTCCACAAGCGCTTTCTGATCCAAAAATTTCTCATGAATTAAGTCTAGTGAGAGAGAAGCTTTGTACTGAAAGAACTGCAGAAGAAAGACATTTTTCCCCATCCTTCTGTGTCAAACTTTTGTGATTATTTGGCCGGCAAAATAATAGGATACGTGATTCCAAAATGTGAATACAAGTAGCAACACTTGGTATTGATTTGTACCCAATTTGTCAGGTAAAATATCAGAATGACTGGAATTCAAATTAGAAAAAAAATCACATACTACAAACATGGGAAAAAAGGTATTCTGTTAACAATGCATTCCTTTCAAATGACATGCTTACAGATGCCCTTGCCAAGAAAGTAATATCCCAGAGGAGAACTTGACAATTTCCTTTAGCTTTAAGATAACTGATCTTTTTCCACAGTACATCTACTCTTCTTCAGGGAAATTTAACACCCTCTTTTTTGTGCTCCTCAATTTGTTACTACTTGTTAAACAATTCACTCACAATGTATTTCACAAAATAAACCAAGAAACACCTCAGTTTCAGATTCATAGCATGAAGCAAGGAGGAGAAAGAATGGATAAAACATGTTTGCCCGTCCCAGAGTAACAATACACCATGAACTGGCAGTACAAGACTGAAAACACCCCAGTCAACCAAGCCACCTCACTTAAAATCTTTCTACTGCATAACCTAAAAGCTAGTTTTATTCCTGCAGTATTTGCTTCTACTGATATCGAACGAAAGGCTTTGGAAAAAAACCACACCTGCTAGGGCACAAATAATTTATTAGAATACTGCAAATATTGAGAAATGTACATTTGCTTAGTGAAATTGCGTTCAGGTTTCACCAGATTATAGTGAGATATTTACATCACACTCGAAGGTAATTCTATTTTTTTTTTCCTGATACTATGTATCAAAATTCACTTCTAAATAAATGGATGTCATGTTCCAATAAACAGACTCATGTCCACCTATTCATTTAATGATGAATGACTTGAACAAAAAGACTGCAAGCAGTCTTCGGTTTGTATTCTCAAGGTATTTCCACATTTTTCTGGAAGCAAAAATATCATAGATTCTCATTCTTTTTAGAGTATCAACTTATTAACACAAATTCCACAAAGCATTTAAGTTGCTATTCACATGAACTTCACAACACTGCAATCAAAAACTGCAATAGGACTGCTGCTAGAGCTAAATAAGCAAGTGTTAAAGAAAACCAACTAACTACATAAAAAAAGGAAGCCAACTGCTGCTGTCATACACACTGCTAACATGGAAAAGATACTGGAGGTTGTGTGCATCTAGTGAAACAAGATAAACATGTGGATACAATCCCTAAGGTATGAGGAAAGTACCTATTTTAAGTAAAATCCTATGTTTTAGAGAATTTGTCTAGGAATTCAAAAGAATGCTTATTTCAGCCACCTAAATAGAAAATTTTGTCTAAATCATAAACAGTTCTAATGTTAAGTTTAAAGCTGTCCAAACATAATACATTTCCTTAATGGAATACAATCCCACGCATTAAACTTCACAGAGATTTATAGGAGTTGTGTTTAAAATTGTTACACTCACCTGAAAGGGATTTTGGAAAAAAAAAAAAAAAAAGAAAAAACAAGCAACAAAAACCTGTTCTAAAAGCACTTTCTCACAAAATTTGGAAAACTAGTAACAAGAATGGGTGCCAGTGACAGAAAAACAAGTCTTAGTTAACTACAATATTAGAAGCAATGAAATGACAGCAAAAATACTACTTGGATATGAGTTAGCTAGTTCATATTTATACTTCATAGCTGTTACAGGAATTTATTATTTCATAATCTACATTTTCCTAAAGGTTACCTTATCTCCTTCAAAAAAAACAGTAAAAAAATCCACAAACATTTAGTAATACTTCAGAAATAACCATTTAAAAACATTTATTACACCCCGATAAAAATATTTCTCACAAACAGCTCAGATGATCAGATTCCCAATGTTTTAAATCTACAACAATACAGAACTGCAATCATACAGAGCAGTTGAAGTATGTAATATTCCTACTTACGTTTCTGTGTCTGAAACTAATGACTCATTATTACAGACATCATTGAAGGTATGAAGTTGATTCTATAGTTAGAAAAAGGAAGAAGAAAATAAAATGTTATCTAAATATGTTGTAAAGTAGTTCTGCTATATTTATAAATAATATTAGTAACAGAAAAGACATCTTTATAGTTCTTGCAGTGATTTTAAGTAAACTCAAAAATTTAAACACGCACTCTAGCAGGCAAGCAGGATTGGTCTTACTTATTTATTCATTCTTTTAAATCAACAATTCTTTTACTAAACCAGTTAAACAGTGTTAGAAAACTGTCCTCAACAGAAATCAAATGAAGGCATCTGGTAGTATCATTGCACGTAGCTCTTCATGAGTAATGAAACACACACTCTTAACAGAGGCTTCAGGATGAGTCTCTGTATCATTACGGAACTTACTACAACAGTAAAGACCTCATTATTGGTAATGTGGCAAAAAAAAAAGTCTACAAAGTGAGTTAAAATTTCAATATTCATAAAAATAGTGGAGGTTTTTTTTAATTTTTAACAAGATGTCTTAAAGAAATCAACCTGTTAAAGGATCACGTCTCTCATGTTCTTTCTCACATTTATAAAACACCTCAGTAAATACGTCCATGAACCAAAACCTTTTCTGACTGTATACTAATCGTAATTTTGTTCAGGTTGCTAAAATTTATTGTTAATACCCTCAAAAGCCAAGAATTCTGAAAAGCTATATTTGATAGTGGGTTTAGTTAGTTTGTTGTCAAATTGTAATGCCTTACTCTATTTACAGGAAAGCAATTTTATTTGTTACAAAAGTGTATTAACTCCATGCTCTGAAACTACAAATAAACTTATTGACAGAACTGCCTCATATCACTATCAAGTTATTTCAACCTTCTCCTATTGTTAATTTAAGGAGATTGGAATAACTTGGTGCAGAATAGCTTGCATTATTGCCATCTATAAGAAGATAAAGCTGTCTTCAGAAGCATAAGCCCACTACCATGATCTAAAACTTAGTTCAATGCTGCATGAGAAAAGCGAATCGTTTCAATACCTGAATGTTATGATAGAGGAGGATGACAGAGTACACTAGCAGAACTGGAATTTTAAAATAAAAACTACACACAGATTTGACAAGTATGTTTTGCAGAAACTACAGACTGCAAATCCCAAGGCTGTCAATTATACAGACTAAACAATTTTTTTATGCACCTTTAAACATTTGGAATTTCTCTAGTATTTAGAAAAGCTTTCCATAAGAAATTCCTCTGGAGAAGTGCTCTCAAAGAAAATAATGAGATAGCTTTAATTATCTATTGTACAACTTGACATTATTGGATGAAACCATACTGGTTTTCCTCTGTGTTTGTAAGTTAAGGACTTTTAATAAAAAATACTCATTTCAAATGAAAAGAATAAAATTCCCATGAGCTTTCTCTTTCCCTCAGCTTCAACCTTCCAGAAACACAGGTGGCTCTGCGACCAATTATTTACATGAACATATTTTCAACATTTAAAGTTATGTAATAAAGCTTATTTGTTGATTTGTCATTTTAAAAAAAAGGCATTGCAATGGAATTTTTGAAATTCCGATCAAACTTGTCGCTTCACTTCATCAAAAGGGTTATTCTTTTCTTCCTTGCTACAACTCAAGATCATGCGCTCCATAATTCTGTTGACAGTTAATCTCCTTCAAACTGTACACAAATATTTATACCTAATCCCAAAAATTTTAAGAGGGGAAAAAAGGTGTTTTTTAAGAAACAAAATTGAATATGAGTAAAAATTAGTGAGACATGCAAGCTAGATTATGCAATGATTAACAAATAAGTTATTAATAGTAATTTTCAACGAAATACAGGATATGTTGTTTTTTTTTTTTTCCAGTGAAACATGGAACAGAACTTAACAAACAAGTTGACTGATTAGAACTGGGTCAAATAAAGTGAAAGGTAACTGGAGTTTCTGAATACATTTTCAAATTGATCAGAAAGTGAGAGTATCAAAGTATGACTATCACCAATTTTAAATCTATGGTCACATGTTGACTCAAATTTCCCATACAGAATTCTTATCCAAAGGAATTTTGTCAAAAGGTGACATTTATTATATTTGCAGGTTCATATGATTTCAACAACTAAAGACTTAGATTTTTGACATAACAGTGCAATACAAAGTACATATGGGAAAGTGATGCACCACCTTGTTCTCACTCACCTGGTAAAAAAGTTTTCACTTCATGATATGTTATCATTAAATGTCAAAGACAATAACATTTTTCAATTTTTTGTGATATATATGAAAGACTTCAAGAAACTGAAGACACCTCTGCCCAGACATTCAATCCATCTAATAAAGATGTTCTGGTTACTGAGTACAACAGAAGGAAAACAAAGAAAGCTAAGAATGGAAAGCAATCTCCCTAGCTACTCGTGTGTCATGGTCCAGTCATCAAGGGAAATTAAACTTTCTACACAGGAAACCAATGCAGGAAGAAATAAATGTGCACTGTCTAATTTCTGTACTGATTTTTATTTTTTCCTGGGAAAATCCTATAACGCTACATTTCTATCTTCACTAAAAACCTGGAAAAAAAAAAGAATGTCCAGATAAGTTATGAATATTTATTCCTACATATTTAAGTTAATTTCTAACTAAGTAGAAGAATTTGGAAATAAAAAAAGAAAAGAATCCTATCTGTGATACAATAGCAGACACAGAAAAGGGAACTTAGGAACTGAATG
This sequence comes from Lagopus leucura, assembly GCF_019238085.1. Lineage (NCBI taxonomy): Eukaryota > Metazoa > Chordata > Aves > Galliformes > Phasianidae > Lagopus > Lagopus leucura. The sequence goes on from NW_024962252.1 coordinate 102,668,302, forward strand.
ACAGGGAAATGAAACTAAAGTGGGACAAGGTAAAAACTTCTGGTGTATCTTGGTTTTCTGTAGCTATTTCCAATTTGAAATTCAACCACTCAAGCTTCGTCTTTGCTAAAATTAACCTGCAAGTGTCTATCTCCAACCTTGTTTTGTAAATAAGAACTTAAGTCAGATGATATGACACATTATGTATACACTACTCCTCAAGAGAGGTAAGTCTGTATTTGGTGGTAAGCAGATACAATCCCCGTACGCCATACAGCATGTATTCTGTGAGTCTCAAGAGTTTCCATGGAACTGAAAGGTTTAATTTTAGGACTGGTCATGTCAGACCAAATAGACCAAAACCAAATCCTCAGTTTTAGACAAATAAAAGTTGAAGAATGGAAAATATTTTGCAGTTTTCTTTATTCTAAAGTCTTGAATACAAAATGGAAAGCTGAAATTGCATTGATTGGGTAGAATAATTCAATGAAATTACTTTGACAAATTCTAGCCACCAAAGTCATGAGTAGAAAAGAAAACTTCATAAAAGTAGTCAAGAGAGCATATCAGTAAAAGACAAGATTGTGTGAAAACACTAAGTGGTTTCATGATATTTTTGCAAACAGATCCTTGTTTGCAGTCAAACTTCCTGTAAATTTTGGCTCAAATTTCACAGATCTGGCAATTAAAACTGCTCCTGGCAAAGCAAATAAACTAAATGAACCAAAGCTCAAAAGTCAAGAAAAAGCGTTAGATGCCTCCAAAGATTCTTCCATGAGATCTTTAAAAATAGAACCAAAAAAGAAAATTCCCCATGATTTGAATGAAAAAGAATAATGACTTGTCTCTGAGTTCCAAGTAGTTTTATAGACTATTTATATAAAAAAGACTCAATAATTTATTAAAAAACAACATAACAGAGTTTTTTTTCACATGCTGAAACCTATTTGCTTTAGTCGAAAAATACTGCAAAATGTTGCTTTTGATAATATCTGTTGCTAAAAATCTCACTTTGTCACTCAACAACCATTGATTGCAATATGTCAAACCGTAACTATTTAAAGAGACACAATTTAACATTCCCCTAAAAGAACAAAATGCATAAAGATTAAACTCATGCATTCGTTTTGCATATGGATATGCACAAAGTAGCTGACAAAATCAACCGCTCAAAACTGAAGTGCTACGGTAATAACACAATGTAACTCAAACACTGGAGATTTACTCTTAAACCAGTGATACTAGAAATTACATTTTCCAAATCAATACAGAATAAAATTTCAAAAAGTGTGGCAGAGGGAAATTCCTTCCACATCCAAGCAATGACCATATTTTTAAATATATCTACGAGGTATGTTAAGAGATCTGTAACTCTACAAACATTAATGTAAATGGCAATGAAAAATCCAAACAAAAACAGACGCTGTATTTCCAGCCTAGGACTTCACAATCCTCCCAAGTTTTTGCACTATACAAAACAAACCTGAAAATTCACTTTATACTAATGAGGACAGAAAATCAGAATTCAAGCATCATGCATACTATGAATAGCATTTATGCAAAGTCAAAAATTATCTATGCATATAAACAGTAACAAATACACACTATCATTATTTCTTCTAAAGGTTAAAATTCTCTGTAGTTTGCTTTAGCATCTCTATTGAGTTAACTGTCTTATGTTTTCTACTATATAAGTGCAAAACTAAATAACAATGGATTTGGGTACAAGAAGTACAGAATCTCTTAAAATAGCATTTAATACTGCATGGATATAATTTACATATTTTTTTTAAATGTAGGAGGTCATGCGTCAACGCAAATTAATTACTGGTGTTTTTAAACAAAAATACACATATTCTAATGGAAAACACAGGTTTTTTTAAATTTTAAATTAACATTGTTATTTTAAATATTTAAATTGGTCAAAAATGCAACTGTAAATAATTCTACGTATAACTACAGTGAAAAGTAAAATGAAATCTACGTAAACCTGTCTTGTATTTACTGACACTCAGTGATGAGCAGAATAATTGAGTGACACTTTGTAATCTAATAGAGAAGAAGTTAAATGTGTCCAGAAAAGACTGCAAATCATTCAACCATTCTATAACATTTCGTCTCTATTCATCGTTTTTTCTATTAAGGCGGACACGACAATAAGTCTTATAAATCTTATATTTAAGATTGTCAAACAAACCCAAAAACTGAGAAGACTCAGATTAGTAACGTTCACTTCTGTCCCAGTATGACTTGAATGCATATGTTGGAAACAATGACTGACAAAGGATGCACAATGTACACTGACTAGTGATGTGCACAACATTTCCACGGGAAAGACAAAACTGAGGATTTTTGTTTTAAATGTACTTATATTTTTTGCTGTATATATTGATCTTCTCAATTCAATTTCTGTTAATTGATGCAGAAATGCACTCTCTTGATTAAGAGACTATACAAAACAAACAGGAAAACGGTACATATGATACAGAGAGGCAGCCAATTACAGTAATCAAAACAGTGCGAAGGTGAAAATCAAAACATTGCTTTGTGGTAAGCAACAAATATAGCCATGTCAAGGGATTTAATTTCACACAGCTGACACAAAACATATTTAAAACACAGTTGTGTTTAGGATGGTAAATTGTTCAGGGAATACTTTACACTCATATCTCTCAGTGAACCATTCACAACCACGACTATAACTTCCTAATATTGCATAGATTAGGATTCCGCTGTTTTCACACATTAAAAAAAAAAAAAAAAAAAAAACCTGAAAAACAAGTCAGAAATTTGTAAGGCACAAAAAGACATTTTCTTCTAAAAATTATTATATTTTTAAAAGAGTTCTTACTGTTATTTGACTCAGCCCAGCCAATCTCATTGTTAGAGTTGGAGACATAAAGTATTTAAACGCAAGATCAAGACTTTCTTTATCAAAGCACAAAGCAGTATCCAGTGGCTCTTTAACTGTGCTCCACATTAAATCTGCCATGTTCCGGGCTGCACTCTGTCGTAACTCCTGGTCTGATAGTTTACATAAATACCTAGAATAAATTACAAAAGGAAGAATAGAAAAAAGAATGTGATTCAAACTAGAACACTCCTGAAATACATCTGGATTATAGCAAGTACGTATTTCCAACAGCCCTAAGAGTACTAAGCCTTAAAATACCATTATCAATAGTCTATCAAAAGTTGACAACAATGAAAAAACCACTATGGAATCAGATAAAATATTATAAAAAATAAATACATTTCTTATTTTAAACCTCTTCAAATTTATTTTCAGAAGAAACAGATTTATGTAGAATGGCACAAATCTCTTGCAGTTCTTTGGAGAGGCAGATTAGAAGCCTTCAGTATTTCAACTCCATCCAAACTAAATTTAAATACACAAAAATATAGTATAAATACGTTTGACAGTCTTGAATCTGGACCCATCCTGGGAAGACTTGGCAAATATAAGAGAATATTATAAAATGCAAAAGAGATATTAAACTGCACTTAATTACACTTGCACACTATTCTTTCGCACTGCTGTATAAACATCAGTAAATTTAAAAAACAACACAAAAAACCTACAGGCCTTCTTTCTTAGACTGAGGTCCTTTCTCGTAGCTCTTGTGTAGAGGCCTTAAAATAAACACACTCCAGTGATACTTAACATTGTTAAACACAGAAAAGATGCTCTAGTGCAAATGATCAGAGACTACATCCATAACAGAAATCATGGCTAAGTTAAAGAAAGACAAGATAAGGACCACTGAAGGTCCTTATTAATTATGAAATTTACTTCTTACACGGAGCAGTGGAAGTCAGATAATGGTATGCTTCTGTGCTATGATTTCTAAACAAAACTGACAATGAAAAGGCACAACTCACTTGAAAGAGTTCAGCAGCAAACCAGAGCCAGTAAACTACATCAAATCTACAGACAGGTGACAGGAGCTGCACTCTGACAAAATAAATTAACTGGTCCATGGTACAAAATGTAATCATTTCAACTCTCAGCAACTTTTGACCAATTTTTACCTCCACATTTTTATATGCAAACTATAATTAGCCCTTGTTCCCAAAGTTCTTCAATCATAATATGCATTGTCATATTTTAGACAAGAAATCCAAAAGACCAAAGATCTTAAAAGAAATTATATGTAGAATGAAAAAAAATTGCGTAAGTTTCCTGGTTTCAGCTAGGACAGTTGTTTTTTTTCCCCTCATCCTGTCTGGTTTGATACTACGTCTCAACTCTGGGAGAAAAACAGTATTGATCGTACACTGATGCTTTAGATGTTGCTGAGCAGTGCTGTACAGAGAGCAAAGGACATTTCATTTCCTTGTACTGTCCTGCCAGAGGGGGCTGAGGATGTCCAAGGAGCTGGGAGATCTGGACAGCTGGCCTAAACAGGCCAAAAGAATTTTTCATGTCATATGATATCATGTGAAAAAAAGATAACATTGACATGACCTGGCTGGGGTGGCAGCTGCTGCTCAGGGACAGACTGGGCACTGGTCAGCAAGTGGTGAGTAACTGTGTTGTGCTTCACGTGTTTTGTAAATACACATAATTATCATTCCTGTTATTTCTCTCTTCCTTTCCTACCATATTAAATAGCTTTTCTCTCAACCCACAAATCATCCTTTTTCTTCCCCCCCCCCCAGTTCTCTCCCATCACACTGGACAGAACAGAGAGTGAATGACTGTGTCGCACTGCCGGGTTAAACTACAACAGACAGATAATGAGTGACTGTCGAAATAGGCAGGAAAGAACACAGTCTTTTTATACAGAAAGAAGGGTGCACTTGTGGCCTCACTAGATGTCACTAGCAGGGCTTTCACTGAAAATTCTGCTTACACTCAAAAGTTTGAAGAAATTATGCTGATCTAGTTAATACAACAGATCATTTTTATCATAATGCAGATATCCATGCTAGGGTTCTGAAAGAGATGGCTGATGTGGTCACCGAGCCGCTCTCCATCAATTTGAAAAATCATGCCCAGCCACTGGAAAAAGGGAATATTACTCCCATTTTTAAGAAAGGAAGACCCGGGTAACTACAGGCCGGTGAGCCCCACCTCTGTGCCTGGGAAGATCATGGAGCAGAACCTCCTGGTTACCATGTTTAGGCACATACAAGATGAAGGGTGATCCAAGACAGTGTGGCTGCACCAAGCCACCACTGTGCCTGACCAATCTGGTGGCCTTCTGCGATGGAGTGATGGCTTCAGTGGATGGGTGAAGGGTGATGGATGTCATCTTCCTGGACTTTTGCAAAGCCTCTGACATGGCCCCTCACCACATCCTTCTCTCTGAATTGGAGAGGTGTGGATTTAAAGGGTGAACTGCTTGATGGGTTAGGAATTGGCTGGCTGGTCGCAGCCGAAGGACTGTGATCAGTGATTCTATGTCTGGGCAGAGGCCGGTCACAAATGGAAACTCCCCCAGGGGTTGATCTTGGAACCAGTGCTCTTCAACATCTTCATCAGTGACATCAAGTGCATGAAATCAAGTGCATCCTCAGCAAGTTGAATGGTGCAGTTGATACGTTAGAGGGAGGGAAGCCATCCAGACAAACCTGGACAGGCTGGAGAAGTGGACCCATGAAATCCTAATGAGGTCCAATAAGGCCACGTGCAGGGTGCTGCACCTGGGGCCGGGGCAATCCCAGGTGTTTATACAGAGTGGGGGAAGAAGTCCTTGAGAGCAGCCCTGCGCAGAAGGACCTGGGGGTCCTGGTGGACGAGAAGCTGGCCATGAGGCAGCAGTGTGCGCCTGCAGCCCGGAAGGCCAGCTGTGTTCTGGGCTGCATGAAAAAGGGGCGGCCAGCAGGAGAGGGAGGTGATCGGCCCCCTCTGCTCGGCTCTTGTGAGGCCCCATCTGCAGCGCTGCGTCCAGGCCTGGGGCCCCCAGCACAGCAAGGACGTGGAGCTCTTGGAACGGGTCCCTAAGATGATCAGAGGGCTGGAGCACCTCTCCTATGGAGAAAGGTTGGGGGGACTGGGCTCGTTTAGCTTGGAGAAGAGACGGCTCCGGGGAGACCTCATTGTGGTCTTCCAGTGCTTGAAGGGAGCGTGTAAAGAGGAGGGGGAATGGCTGTTTCCATGGGTTGATAGTGACAGGACAAGGAGGAATGTCTTCAACTGAGGTTCAGGTTGGATATGAGGAGGAAGTTTTTCACCCAGACGGTGGTGAGGTACTGGAACAGGTTTCCCAAGGAGGCTGTGGATGCCCCATCCCTGCAGGCATTCAAGGCCAGGTTGGATGTGGCTCTGGGCAGCCTGGTCTGCTGGTTGGTGACCCTGCACATAGTAGGGGGGTTGAAACCAGATCATCTTTTGAGCTCCTTTTCAACCCAGGCCATTCTATGTTTCTCCAACTGGTGCATATAATGCATATACCTGTTTTACACAGTATAAACATAAAAAAATCACAGAATCACAGACTGTTAGAGGTTGGACCATCTGGTCCAACACCTGTTCAAGAAGGGCCACCCAGAGCATGCTGCCAGGACTACATCCAGGTGGCTTCTGAAGGCACCACATACGCCTTTATGAGTAAAATTGCATCTACATTAGAAAACTTATCAGCCCTACAGTGCTGATCATAGATCAAACATGATCCTATTTCCACCACCAAGACTAAAGCTACTCAAATTTAGAATCACAGAATTGCTTGGTCAGGAAGGGACCTTAAAGATTACCTAGTTACAACCCCTGTCCATGGGCAGGATTGCCAACCACTTGATCAGAAACTTGGAGAATAGATTAAATCTCTTTCTGAAAGTGGAAAGATAGAGTGGCCTAAGCCATTTAATGTTTTTTGCCATTTTAACAAATAATGAAATATTTAGTTAGCACTGACAATTAACACAAACTTTTCTTTATTCCTTACACTGACTAACTGTAAATTTGCTGCACTGCCTTGCATAACAAGAGTGTCATTGAAGCAAGGTCTAGTCAGCCCAAAATAGACTTTCTAAAAGCAGATGAAAGATTTATCCCATACATATATAAAAGATGAACCTATGTGCTACTGTGAAATCATTTCTCTCCTATTTGTACTCTTAACTTTCTCATTAACATGTGGCAGTTGGTTTCACAACTGTGACTGCAGGAAAGCCAGTCCCCTTTCATTTAAGCCTGCAACCTAATGACTATTGGATTTTCTGTTGTCTTGAAAAACTGGAAATCATTCCCTATTTATTGCCTTCGTGTCACTCGTAACAGCCATTTTCGTGGGAAAAAAAACAAAAACAACCAACCGCCATCCCTAGAATGTGCCTTTTAATGTTTAAAAAAAAAAAATCTCCTACCTTCTTTATCACCCTTACTATCATCTCAGTAGTACTTGTTACCATGTCATGGGTTTATGATTTTTATCATCAGTATTCCACACCTTAACATTATGTGGTGCACTGGGAGTTAAAGACTTAATCCTTCAGTTCCATGGATTGCTGATATTTCCAGCTACCTGGTTCTCAGGAGAAAAGAACTACATATCCCAGAAGACTTTCACTGCTCCGTTTCTGTTTTCTGTTTAGAGGGAAAGATAAAATTGCTCACAAGTCGCAAGACTGCCTCTTCTTTTACCACTTGACTCTTCGGTGTGTGCTCCATCACCACCTTGCATCAGAGGAGGGACCTTAGGTTTCAGATAGTCACTCTCTCTTTCCCAATCATTCATTTGATTTATTAGCTTCAATTCCAATTATATTATATTGTATTATCTCCTATTTCACTATCATATTTGGTAAATTAGTTTTCTCCCTTAGCTTGTTGCTGTTGTTTTTGTTTTTAGGCCCATGTTGGTGGTCTTGGTGGGAACTCTAATAAAACTCAAATTCTTAAGAAAAATACTTTTGAGCAGAAGAATAATTTAAATTTTTTCAGCTCTGTTCTTTCTTGTTGTATTGCACAGGAAACACTGCGGATCAAGAATTCTGATCAGAGCTTCCACTTCCTCTGCACATACCAGGACTGCGTCTGTGACTTGTACCAAGACTGACAGGCTAGTACTCTTCTGTCCGCTGGTATCATTTTGATAGAAAGCTTGTTACAATGGGGTAGGTCTGTATCCAAACAAATAATTTTCATGCTGCTAAAATTAATTACAATTAAAGCCAGAACATTTTAATATACGAAACCTATTTCTCAGCCTCATTAAGTGTAATTTTCTGTTGCCCATCTTTTTAAATTGTTTTTATACTGTTATAGTTAAGACAATACAATCTGCAAGAGCATACTTATTGATATTAAGAAAATCAGCTTTGACCACAATAAGCACATTTCTGAAAGTACAGTTACAGGAAATTCAAAGACTGGAGAAGTTTTTGGGCCAATGCAAGAAAAGTTACTTTTAAGGTCAGAACACTGAAGAACTAGCAGTGACCAGTATATAGCAGTACAGAAATTTCAGTGACTACATATTACTCTTCCACTTCCATCGCCTCATTGCAAATCTTCTTCAAAGTTCTAAGAAAATTGTTTTATGATTGATCCTGATGTGCCAGCATAGGGCTGAATGTCATATGAAAAATATTATTCTCAAGATTGATCCGATCCACATTGAAATCAGGTAGGTGGAACAAGCTGCCTTAACTACCTCTAAATGTTACCATCACTCACCTTATTAAAGTAATGCAGAAAAAGCAACAACTTAAATGATTAGAAAGTACATGTAAGTAGGTATTCAAAATGCCCTCAAGAACAAATTCTTAAATTAAACATTTACCTGATAACGTAAGTCCTAAAGGGTATAATGTGCTGCATGACAGCAGGGATGTGTAGCCATATTCTGATCTATAACGTAAAAATATACATAGATAAAAATTTCATTAATGACATTTAATAAGAGTGTTAAAGAATGAAATATTGCTGGTACATTTGCGCATGCAACCCCCACTCTGAAAATGGCTTTGTTGTTTTTTCCATATAAATCATTTCAACTTGCTAATTTTCTGATTTTCAAGGCTAGGTGAAGAACATTCCTGTGACTTTTAAAAACATTTTTCTCATCTAGTCAAATAGGAAATAAAAGATTTCTGTGTAAGATCTCAGGGCAGTATGATTTGTGAATTTTCTGCAGCTTCTCCTGTAGGAATAACTACTGCTCAGCCATGTGTTGGTCTTGTTTTGTGGGATTTTTTGTTTGTTTTTTTTAAAAGTCCACATTAGAAATTCTGTTCCTTACAAAACACTTCAAAATCATGAAAAATGACTTTACTTGTGTTGACTTTTTGCTTCTTAGAATTTATATACCCTATGAAATAAAACTATGTTTTATAACCAGCAAGAAAAAGCAGACCTTTTCAAATACTGTCTTTGCATCCCTGTGTTCACCACACTGCCTTTACCACTTTTACACAGCTGTACACAGTAAGAAAATATATGCAGAAAAGAAACCTGAAACAGCTTTTTAGCACTGCTGTGAGGAAAAGAGGACCAACCAAACTACTTACACTGGCAAACTTACAAGTTCCATCTGCATTTCAAAAAGGAATGCTAAGCCTGTTAAACCTGTTACAGAAAGACAACTAGGTGCCAGGTAAGGGATCTAGCACAGATGCAGTGTTAGCAGCTGTTACTACTACTGATATAATTTAAATAACGCATGCACAGCACACAGCTCTTCCCAATAGATAACAGTGACAGTCACTCAAAGTGACTTGTCAGTTTACATCTCCATGCTTGTTCTCAGAAGAAAGTTTAATTGTTGCAAGTGACACAATAAATTCTGGCTAAGAACTAAATTTTCACAAGTATTTTGGTAAGTTATATATGCAGAAAATGCTACATTCCTCTTCTGGCTAGGAGAAAAAAAGACTAGGCAAAAGAAAAACTGTATGATCAGTTATTTTAAATGTTTGTGGAATCAGCCAAATCACACGCGAGTCAGCTCCAAAAAATAATATTTTTAGACTTACTTTTTATAATGTAACTAATACAACAGCAATACCAAACTATTTCACAAGTCAAACATGCCAGATCTTTACACTGCAAAAAAGATCACATTTGGAATAAAACTGTGAATCTACTTGCTGTCTCAATAAGAAAAAAAAAAAAAAAAAAAAAGACTAGTGCACTAAATACATAAGGTTTGACTAGAAGATGCTTGGACTAGAAACAAAAATTAAATATTTTGTCAGAAAATTGCAAGACTGACAAACATATTGTTGCATTCAAGCTATCAGATTTATAACATGATCTGTACTGTTTTCCACACTCAAGCATGAAGGGTCACAAGGAAATACATTTCCTTATGGAATAAAAGTAGCAAAGGATTTTTATCATTTTGTTTCATTGTTTGTAGCAATTTCCACTCTGTATTAATTCAAACTTCTACAGCCATTTCAGTCATCTGGATGTCTGCATTACATTACAAACTTCATTCATAGAATTGAGTTAATTATCAATTTCCTGTTATAAATGAAAGCAGTTTTCATTGTGAAACCAAAGTTTTATATTATAATAGATAATAATAATACAAAAACAAATACACTCTTTTATGTTACATGTTCTTTATCATAGGCAATTCATTTCTAAAAGATAGTGTCTCGCTCAATCAGAATGATTTTCGGTGCTGTTTAAACTCCCCACAGAAGCTCCAGGTCATGGATTTCTCTGCATCTCTTAGTTCTTTCAGGAGACCAACATTACATTGGGTGCAAATGTGCAAATACCACAAAATATGAAATAAGGGAAGGAAGGTGGAACAAAATATTTGACTAAAAATGCCACAAAATATTTTAAGACAGAACAGCGCTGCTGCAATGTATGTTGCTATGAAAACATTTTGCAGAGCTGCAAGTTGGAGAAAAATAAGACTGCCAACTAGTCAGATCCCTTATGGATGCCTCGTCCCTAGAGGTGTTCAAGGCCAGGTTGGATGGGGCCATGGGCAGCCTGGTCTGGTTGGTGAGGTTGGTGGCCCTGCCTGTCGCAGGGGGGTTGAGGTCCCTTCCAACCCTGGCCATTCTGTGATTCTGTAATACTGCATTATATTGTATTTGCTGGCTTCATTACAGAAGTAAGGTAGTCTGATTAAGACTTTTAGTGAAAGAAAATTTACCGTACAAAACATTTCAAGAAAACATCTTTTCAGTATTTTTTTCTGTCCTTTGTGTATAGGAAACACAAGTAACCATCACCAAGCAGTTGTTCAGTTGTCCTGAACAACTTACTAACCTGTCCTGGTGGCCTTCTCATGAATGCATCTTTACAGCACACCTGATGAGATTCGCACCTTCCTTTTAGAAGAAACAGTGCAAATCCTTCCCACAGCACAATGCAGCTTTATCTACTAGGAGCTTAATGCTACAGGTTATTAGTAGAGTCATTTGTTTTCAGTTTATTATTTCCAAATTTAATTCCTGAAGATTACTAGATCTATCTTTTTAATGAAAAACAATTGGTCCATCTACACTAAAATCTTACTTAAAAATATTTTTTGAAACATTCAAGATAGTAGCTAAACAACTCATTCTTCTCACAGATTTTAATTCCAGCATTACTATTTCTAGGAATCTTCTAAATGATGGCTACTGAAATGCAATTCTTGAGAGCTTATATTACTGTGAAAATGTATTTAACAATAACCATACACTATGGTTCCCGCTTTATATATTGGTACCTCGTAACACTTGGTCTGCTCTCAAGTTTGTACCAGAACCTATTTCACTATAAACATGAAAATCAGGTACAACAATTCAACTTGCCGTTTTCTCTCTCTGCTCATTTTAATATAATGGGGTTAGGAGCAACTCAGCTGCTATACTGGAGCAAGACACATCAGCAGGTTGCTCTGACAGCTGCTAGAGGTGAAGAGCTTATCAGATCCTACAGAAAGGGGCAGAAGAGAACGCAGCAGTGTAACACATGGAGGTCCTCTAGCAGTCCTCCCGCATAACATTACATGGACTGATTGCATCATGCTTTACCAATCTGTTTTCTGACCTACATGTCAAGAATCATTACACTGGAAGGATAAGGAGTAGGAAATACAGATCACAAACACTGGCTTTATTTCAGTAATCAGTTCTCTCCATGCAAACATATTTCAGTACTCATTTAGAACATCATCCTGGATGTTCAGTAACAGCAAGGAAAAGCTGTGTGGAAACAAGGATCTGATTTTAAACATTTAACATTGTTGCAATCAACATAAAAATTATGGTAAACTCACTTCTCAGAAGGCACAGCAAACTACTGGTTTCCCTTATACCCTTATGCAACATCCACAAGACAGGTCACAACTTAAAATTCATGTTACACTAACTTCACTAATCCTTTTTCAGAAAGAAGTTTTCATTTCTCTTACCAATCTCCTTCAGATTTCCACCAAAGTTAATTCATAACTTTGGAGGAAAACACTGCTATTATTCCAAAATGAACAAACAATGAAGGGTGCTTACTTTAAAACTAAGTAACAATAAAACATGGTTCCCTCTACACTTCAAATGTGCATAAATGATAAAACCACAGAAAACTGAAAGGAAAATAAACCCACAGGCTTCCCCTTTGTGCCAAACAGGGAATATATAAAAAGTTAATATATCCTAAAAGCAGCTTAAAATATTTTCACAACACAACTTCAGGGACAGAAACAACATCCAAAAATGTTCCTACAGATAACTTCAGAGGCTCTTACAAGACTGATGTCTAGGGCTGATGAAATGATCTAAATCTGCCATGTTAGTTATGTGCCTCAAGGGGATATATAGAGGACTCCAACAGTGAAAAGCTGCCTCAGTGAACCAGGAATGTATTCCCCACAAGGAAAATTTTAGTGTTTTTCTTCCTTCCCTGCTCCTATGGAATTTTTCCAGACTTCAGAACTGTTTACTTTGTACTCCACCTAAAATCAACATCAAGACACTTGTACTTACGTTAGACACCACTGTGATAAATGCATGTGCTATAAGAAATGGCAGTGTCTCAGGAGTTCCATATTCAAAGCAATCCTTCATGAGGGAAAGGCCATTTTTTCCACAAAACAGACAAACATAACGAAGCAAGTGCAGTGGTACTTCTACATCCTAGAGAAATTGAAATATTTATTTAAAAAAAGCGGAAGAATTTGAACAATCAATACTAGAGTGATTCAGTCACACAGGTAATTTGAAATAAAATACATTATCGTAACAGCAATCTACACAGAGGAGAGAACACAGCTACTGCAAGGTTCTGAGAAATGTGCACCTATCAAAAAAACGGACAACTTACATTCATGTCACAGAATGCTCCTAGTATATTGCTTTCTTGAGCAGAAATATCCTGTTTAAAAAGAGAAAAAATACATCTCACTAACATAAACAACAACAACAAACTTTTAGAATAAAACACAAGTGACCATTAACAGATGTTATAGTCAATCAGAAAAACAAAACACCTAATTTAGAGGAAGCCAGCCTAGTCTTTCCTCTTTCACACTGGAAAACACTCATGAATTTATTTTTGTTAAAACCTAAGTACACAAACATACATTAAGGGTAACATACCAGCTGTGGCTCTCAGTGGCTGTGATCAAAAGATAATTCTTCAGCCCTCCCCTCCCTTTTCACCTGCCTCAAGATCACCAATTTTTCAACAGAAATGCTACAGAGGAGAGTCTAGCACACTGGTTGCAGACTTGTATGAGAATTACAGGACAGAATTAATCTCAGTGCTTCTGAACACATTTTTACATAAAAATGAGACATTTAACCAAACACATTAAGTTAGATGAAATATAGAATAGTCTATAGTCCTACATTTAATAATCTAAGTGATAAACTATCAAATTATTTGCACCCATCAGAATGTTATAAATCCCTAACTTCAACTACTATATTATTTTATGTTTAACAAAATATCCCTTATAAAATAAGGACCTAAATACTCTTCACAGGTTAAAGAGAATACACCTATAGCCCTATCAATCTGTAAGCTATCTGTTGTGAAGACAAAAATATTTCCCAGAAATTCTAAACTAAAGAGAATTTAGAAAGATACCTTTTCTTTACTTGTTAATAACACCCACTTGCTGGACAGCTAGAATTTCCCTTATTAGGATTGCTACGTATATTGCGTAGATCTTGCATACGGCTAAAGGCAGTCAAACTATAGTAAAACATGATTGTAATACCACAATATTGCCATGGAATTGCAGTACACATTCTTCCCCTTCCTATCCTTCTGTACCAAACATCCAGTTGTAATATTTGCAACCAAAATGCAAGTTTAAGATAAAGCTGTTTTGAAATTAAGTTTCCTGAGTATATTTCAAATACCTCTGCAGAAGTAAGCTTCTTTAACTATACCATAGGATGCTGGAGGCAAGTGATTTCAGATGGATGAAGTGTGATACAAACATTTTGAATTAGAAGCATATTGGACATATTTAAGCACTGATTTTCCTTCTGATTATGATACACTTATAGCTATTTTTAAAACAGCTCTGAAGGCAGTAAGTGGTATACAAGAAGAAGTATTCAGTACTCCTATTGTGAAAAACTCAGAAATAATATGAGAAATTTCATTAGTTTTCTGGAACAAAACAAAGAACTGTCAAGTGACCTACATTACTTAGAAACTAGAAGTCAGAAATTTATGTCTGTTGCGTGAGTCCTGCTAAGATTACTGAAAGCATCATCACTAGGAGACTGAGTCTGGAAACCTGATTTCTGTATTTGCAGGCACGAAACAGAACAGAGAAATCCCTAAGATCAACTTCATAAGGAAATAGTAGAACCATCCTTATGGGAAACTAACATAACATTAAAAAACACCACAACTTCAGAAGAAATACATTAACTGAAGTCTGTCCACCTTGGGTGGAGAATACTTGATTAGGGTTAGCTTTCCAGAAAAGATTTACCTGAAAACAAAAAGCAGAAATAGCCATATCCCAAAGCATTAGGGAACTAAGGACACCCAAATAACTGTTCTTTTTTCCCTTTTTCATCTTCTGTCAGAAACTGCTTAGCACACTCCCTTAAGATTTATTATTCATTCATGTCTGGAGGAATTTTTAGACACTGAAAGTTCAGGAGTGCATTTCATGCTACAGGATTTTAAGTGTTTCCCTTTTTAAAACTTTTTTCCCCCTCTGAATTCCTCATGTATAAATTTGCTGCATCAAATATAAACTAAAGAACAGAGCACACTGTTTTGAACTACCCTGTATGCGTGGTATCTATAAGGATACTGAATTGCCCAAACCCCAAGAAAGTGTAATTTATAAAAGTAGAGTGAATTTAATGATGAAAAATACAAAGATCTTCCTGCACACCAAAAACACTGGTAGATTTCAACAGACGTAAACAGTCTGCTTCCAGATTTTATCTTCACAGAAGTTCTGTTCTTCAGTGTTGATGACCTGAGATTAACTGTCCTCTAACAAATCACAATCAGTTGCACTCTTCTGGAAAATCAAACTTATCAGAAATGCAATGAAAAGTGCCTTTCTACCAAGTGTAAGAAAAGTTGAGGCACACATTCTGTCTGTACTGACCTACATTCTTTTTGTATGGGTTAAGAGTATGTATTCATCAATTCTCATGTAGCGTAAGCCATATTTATACCACGTAACGTAGTGCCACTATCTTATGTCCAGCACATTTCTAAGTTTCTTCCCCCTGCAAGGCCACGTTAACTTTGCTGTCAGAAATGAACTGTTCATGGAGTTTCTGCTGTTAATATGCAGCCCTTCTGGCTACCAACTTATCTTCGTTTTATGATACTTTTGAACTGAGAAATGTGTAAAAGACAAAAATTAATTTTTTATCCATATTATTTAAGGACAGAGTCTATAGAATTAACTACGGGCTGATACCCTAAATTTTATTGTTCTAAATTTTATTGTTCTTTTTTTATCCAATTCAGACTATCTAAAATAAGGAAAACCTGCTACTTTCATATCAAAGTTTTTCTCTTCTGCTAGATGGTCAAGTTTAAAAACTGCTTTGGAATCTAATCTAATCCTCTTACTTGCTAAGAGGATTAGACTTCAGGAACTCTTCTGTCATTAAACAGAAAGATTCTGGATGTGTACGCAGAGCGAACACTAGTAATAAATATTTTTGTCCAAAAATATTTTGTCCAGAAGATGATACCATGTAAAAGCATTACATAGGAAATTTTTAAATGACAGCCCTGTTAGTTATTTCCAGGCAAAGTGAAACCTTACTGGACTCGATGACTCAAACTGTGCAAGTTAAACTCAAAAATCTGGAACAAGAAATTTCTAAAGTGGAGATTGGAGTCTATTTTCCATCAGAAATTTTCCCTCTTGCCAGAACAAAGGACAACAAAGAACTTAGACAAGAGAGCTATGCTGGCTCTTCCCACCAACACCTGGCAGAACTAGTCTGTCCAGGAATCTGTTTAGCTTACAAGAACAAACAGCGCACTCAAAACACATACTTTTTTTTGTTATGAGTTCTTGAAGCCTGCTTTAAAACAAAGCATAAAAAAAAAAAAAAAAAAAAAAAAAAAAAAAATCCATTATCCAGGATTAATAATTTGCTTCTCAATTCAATTAAGAAGTGTTCTATACTGAAATCTGACGTTAAATTCTAAACGTCAAGAAGTACCAGAAAGTTTTGGTATTAAAACAGCTATCACTACTATGAGTTTCTTAAATATAGAAATATCTCAGTTTGTGAGAAAAACAATTAATGCTGGAACCTTTAAAAGAAAACACTTCAATAAAGAGGAAGAATGTATCTAAGTATGGCAGGCTAACAAACCTTTATAATGCATTTGTGGGTACACAAAAGTTGAGCAGAAAAGGAAGAAGCACTTTTTCCTCACTCGCCTGCATCCCCATTAGTGTGTTTCTTAGTCTCTGCTTCCTTTCAACCCATATGTTTTTAGCAAAGCTAATCAATAAATACATTCAATAACTCAAGTGATCCACACAACATATATACTGCCTAGTGTGACAGCTGCTCACAATCCCACAATCTACCATGTATCTATGGCCAACCGTTTAAAGTGAAGAAGAAATCCCTCCAAGCATTTCACTATTTTCTTTTTGTCATTTGGAAGTGAAATTAAGGAAGAAAAAATATACGTAAAAGAGTCATTTAAAAGAAACAAGTGCATTCATACATAGAGAACTTGTTTTAAAATTCTTCGTTGTATATTCCCACTAAAGTTTTTGTAAGAAGTCATTGACTTTTTAATTTTGATTTTCAGCTGAGAAAATAGATCAGTTGTCTTCAGTTTCTACTTGCTAAGGCTGAGCTACAGATATACTTTTGTATGGTTAAGGTTTAAAAGGCAAACCAAGAGAAATGATGGGAAACCTGAAAATCCTAGACTATGCCTCCTTTTTCTATTCACACGTATCTGTGAAATAACCTACGTTAACTTACACCCATGCTTTCATAAGAGCTCACTGAAAAGAACGGCTGTGTTGCCCATCTAACTACATCGCATATTAGCTAGATTTAGCATCAGATGTGGAAGGATCTGTTCAAGAATTGGTTTTATTTTGTGATCACACTAGCTTACACAAACAAAAATGATGCATGATTTCTTCTCAATCTGAACTCAAGTTTAAAATGCAAGCTTAACTACTCAGAGCTCTAGAGCTCCAAAAGTATGAATAAAAAAAAATTAAGACTAGCTTAACTGTTCTTTAATTCCACACTTTGACTCTTTCAGAAGTTTATTGGATAGAAGCTTTGTTTATATAGCTAAATATACATAACTAAACCTTTCCATGTTCCAAGGAGATGCTAACAGGTAAATACCTATTCCGGAACATTTCCAAGAGTCTGAAAGTGTTTTATGTTTGCTGTTGTTGTTTTGCATTCAGAATAAAATACAGAAAAAAGTTAGCAGTAGAGACTCCTCAAATACCTTAGAGAAAAATCACACCTACAGAACAAATTACTTGTACAAAACTTTGTTATTCCAGTCAACTAAACAGCTATTCTAACAAGAAAGTCTGGGCTTGCACAGAGTTTAGTTTACGACAGCCTGCTTTTAGAAGCATAGATTATAATGAAAACTATTAATAGGTTACCTGCTGGAAGAAAGGCTTCACTACAGTTCCCTTTTTGCCTTTCTGTTATTTAAACAGCACAATAACTCAGTGTACAATTCCATACAACACTTACCAATATGTTACCTATAACAATCAGGCACATTTTAAAGAAAGTGCAAGGGTATGTCATTTAAAAATTTTTTCTTGTAAGTCCTACTGAAGTAAACAGGAGACTTGAATTTGCTCATCCTGTGCAAAAGTAGCTATCGGCACACAGACTGGTAAGAACACACACTCTGTCACAAGATAATTAAATACACATATCAAGATAAAACATACCTCTATTGTAGGATGAGTATTATGCTTATAAGCAGTGTACAAAGGAAACTGAATCTGAAAGATTTTTGCCACACACAGCAACAACTTCTCCTTCTCATCAGTGCTCCAGCTAAAACCATCAATGCTCTTCGTAGATGACTCCTCAGTCAGGATACAAGTTCTTGCAGAATCTATTTTTTTCTCTATAGATCTTTGCCGTTCTCTATCTTCTTCGTCATGAGAGTCTCTTTCTACATTCAGGGGTTCATCAGCACAATTACTATGATCTTGCCATGTTGAATCTATATTAATAGTGCAATGTTTACAGAGCTGGTCCCGCAGAGCTTGAACTTCAGCAATCACCAAGTTAATAAGCGCGCATACTACTTGGTTAAAGATCTCCAAATGTTTATATTCCTTGAAACAGCACAGACATTGCCTGTAATAAGAGAGAAAAAATAAAATAAAATCTCCTGAAACAGCTGAAAAAATCTCACTCGGACTGAACTCTATCAAAATTGAGTTAAAAGTAAGAAAAAAAAAAAAAAAAAAAAAAGAAGGACAAATTGGAATATTCAGATGACTGACAAAAAGGAGTCTATACATTAAGACTATTTTAACAACAAAATATTTGACTGACCCATAAAGGAAATATTACAGTCAGAAAGATTACTGTGGTGGAAAAGCAATACAGGAATAGAACTCAACTCTTGGAAAGGGTAGATAACAGCAGGACAAGGGGGGGGGTTCCAAGTTGAGAGAGGGAAGATTTAGGTTGGTTGTCAGGGGGAAGTTCTTTACTATGAGAGTGGTGAGGTGCTGGAACAGCTGCCCAGAGAGGCTGTGGATGCCCCGTCCATCCCTGGAGGTGTTCAAGGCCAGGTTGGAAGGGGCCCTGGGCAGCCTGGGCTGGTATTAAATAGGGAGGCTGGTGGCCCTGCGTGTGGCAGGGGCAGGTGGAGAATCATGATCCATGAGGTCCCTTCCAACACTGGCCATTCTGTGATTCTGTGAACATAAAAAGGGACAAAGAGGAAAGGAATGCTCACCCATTCCCAAGGATCTAAGCTTGTGGGGAAAAACTCTGCAAGGAAGGGATCACCAACCAGAGATCCTTCTCCACTGGCAATCAGCCCTTAAATGGGGCCTTCTCGTCACACAGCTGAATTGCCTTCACCTGTGCTCCCAAGGCTGACCCAGTCCTTTCCCCATATTATTAATCAGTGGTTCAGGCTGTGACTCAACAGTTCCCATACAGGCAATAAAGTCCAAATGAAGCTAGAGCTACTCAGAAGCAAGTTGGAACCACAAAGCTCTCCTTAAATCCTGTAAACACACCACTATTCTCAAATTATATATATATATATGTATACAAAAAAGGTATCTTACAGGTAAGCTCACTGAACTACTAAAGAAGCAACGTTCTTGAGAATGTTCCCAAATCCATTCCTCACCTAGTTTTCCCTATCAATACTGCTGCATTAAACCACAAGACATGCATGTTAGCTGAGCAAGAATTGTTTTTTAATTAGTAGAGTCACAAAACGATTTTTGAGTATTTAAGTTCACTTCCTTTATCTGCGTTTGGGTAGATAAAAACCCCATCCACGTTAGTACCCTTTAACCATATGGGAAAAAGCAGTATCTGCTATCTTCATTTCTTCCTTTACTTGGTAGACAGAGAGATTACTCTGAATATCTACTGACATACTGTAAGTTGAAAAGAACAATGGGAAAACTGCACATCATTGTTCTAACAATACAACAGGAAAGACAATCCACTTATCAATCTGTATTACAATTGTAGGTGTGGACTAAGATAGCTAGATATACGGAAAACATTCAAAGTGCATAAACACCCGAGATATATAAACTCAGAACTTAGTCTGGGAACATTTGTTTCTTCCATAGAAAAGAAAAGGTGTTCAATAAGAGGATTGTAATCCTGGAGAAAGTAGAAAAAACTGTAATCAATAAGCAAAGGAGCTTCAATGAAGATAAAAATTCAAGGTTATTTGCTTGTAACACAGTCTTTGAGATGGATTCATTTCCCTCTCATTCAAACTCTAAGAAATGATGCAGCTCTTATAAAATGTGATCATCTTCCAGTAGAGACCTCTCTCCTACTGTATACAGCGCAACAGACTTCAGTTCATAACCAGAGCTCTCAGCTACTAAAATAATACAAAAATTACATGTTCTGTTTCTGAAAAATGAGCAGGTAGAAGACAGGGGAAGAAAACATCAAGAAGAGATTACTGAGAATTATGATGGGTAGAGAGTGGTGCCTCTCTGAGGAAATACAAAGATGGCCTTGAGCTACAGCACCTGAAAATACCTCTGTACACAGTTGTGTGTTCTTTGTTTCAGTGAGTTAAACATAGTTATTCAGTACAGAATATTCAGTATTCCCTACTGCCAGCACAGGAATAGTGATGGATGCACCTAAAATTTCTGATGCAAAGCAGAAAGAAACAACTTTTTAGTATCATGCAAGCAGAGTGTCTTCACCTATTTAAACACACTCTCATGATTCACAATTAAATGAGCACTTTAATTTACTGTATAGTATGTACATTATGAGATGCATTATCATCAACACAGTCTCATTAAAAAGAAAAAAAATACCTTTGTGTCCAGGAATTGATATAAGCAAATATCTTGAGCACATGTTCCTTTCTGAGCTGCAATCCATCAGCACCTTCAACATCAGATACTGAAGGAAAAAAAGAACATATTAGTGCCAAAAAACCTCATGTAATTGCTATACTTTTATTACAAATTATCTTTACGGTTTGAGTAGAATCCAAAGCATAGCTTGAAAAATTATAAAAAATACTCTGTAATAATAAACACCAATCAAGTTACAGTAACTTTATATCAAAGATCTTTCAAGATGAAAATGCATAACATCCAAATAAATTAACTTTTCATATTAGAAAATAGTCAAACCAAATCCATCCACTTTTTCCTTTCAGTAAACAGACATAAGGTTTAAAATGCAACTAACTTTAAACCAGAAATTGCACAGTAATAGTGGAAACTGCTGTTCAAGTTAGTCACTCAGAACAGCCTTTTCTTCTACTCCAATACCCCACATGCAAACTGATTAATGGCAATCTCTCAAGCACAGAAAATGAATCTTAAAAATCACAAAAGATGTCCCTAGTTATTAGCATTCCTAACTCCACAGACTTGTACTGTAGAAACAAAGATTTCCTGCTCCATAAACATACATTTCTGATTAAAAATCCCACTCCTTAGCTGCAAGGGGCAGGCAAGTGTTTCAGAACAGGATGCTTGTAAAAATATTTTAAAGGAATCAAAAATAGCTAAAATTAAAAAGACAGCTCAACATGAAGTACACTTCATACACTCCACTGGGAACCACTGACAGATCTGTATTTTCAAATACACATCTTCAATAATTTCACTCATTAGCCAGTTTTCTGCTTTCTTTTTTCCCCTCCAGATTTTAAAAACATGCATTTTGAGATGAGTTTGAGACCTTAACTCCCTTCTCCTAGTCAGACAAAGCTTGGAAAAAAGAGACTATCAAGCTAAGAATAGACGTGCAAACTACAAGAAAGTTATTTCAGGCTAGTAGATGATTACTAGCAAATATAAACATGTCTATATTATTTAATGATAATGAATCCCCAAGTGGCAAAATGAAAAATCTTTGCACTTACTAGAGCCAGATATCAGAACGGTTATGAGTCAAAAGCAAAAGCAACAACTACGAATGAGGTATTATCACGTGCCCCATTCTCATCTAATAAAATGCTGAGGCACTTGAATAAGCCAAACATCAGCAGTAGCTGAAGACGCATCCATATCAACAATGGATTCTGTTTACTGTTTGTATACCCTTCTCCAAATATTCTCCAAATATCAGTGCACAACTGTCATGGCCTCCTTAGCCTAAACTTCCATTTTTCTCTGCCTATTATCTTACATACATATTCTTGCATTAACAATGTTTGCCTCCTTGCCACCTCTCCCCACTTAAAAACGAATCCTACAAAGTAGGTCAGTAACACCTAACTTCCAGAGCAGCCATTTGACTTTGAAACACACTCAAGATTTCCATTCTTTTAAGAATAAGGTACTGAAATTTAAGTAAATGGATCGCTCTTTTGAGCCAAAGCTACAACACAGTCTAGTGTACAGTCTAGAAGTGATTGAATACTGAAGCTTGTGTTACTGGGTCAAAAACAAGCAAACAGGTATATGCATTATATGCACCAGTTGGAGAAACATAGAATGGCCTGGGTTGAAAAGGAGCTCAAAAGATGATCTGGTTTCAACCCCCCTACTATGTGCAGGGTCACCAACCAGCAGACCAGGCTGCCCAGAGCCACATCCAACCTGGCCTTGAATGCCTGCAGGGATGGGGCATCCACAGCCTCCTTGGGAAACCTGTTCCAGTACCTCACCACCGTCTGGGTGAAAAACTTCCTCCTCATATCCAACCTGAACCTCAGTTGAAGACATTCCTCCTTGTCCTGTCACTATCAACCCATGGAAACAGCCATTCCCCCTCCTCTTTACACGCTCCCTTCAAGCACTGGAAGACCACAATGAGGTCTCCCCGGAGCCGTCTCTTCTCCAAGCTAAACGAGCCCAGTCCCCCCAACCTTTCTCCATAGGAGAGGTGCTCCAGCCCTCTGATCATCTTAGGGACCCGTTCCAAGAGCTCCACGTCCTTGCTGTGCTGGGGGCCCCAGGCCTGGACGCAGCGCTGCAGATGGGGCCTCACAAGAGCCGAGCAGAGGGGGCCGATCACCTCCCTCTCCTGCTGGCCGCCCCTTTTTCATGCAGCCCAGAACACAGCTGGCCTTCCGGGCTGCAGGCGCACACTGCTGCCTCATGGCCAGCTTCTCGTCCACCAGGACCCCCAGGTCCTTCTGCGCAGGGCTGCTCTCAAGGACTTCTTCCCCCACTCTGTATAAACACCTGGGATTGCCCCGGCCCCAGGTGCAGCACCCTGCACGTGGCCTTATTGGACCTCATTAGGATTTCATGGGTCCACTTCTCCAGCCTGTCCAGGTTTGTCTGGATGGCTTCCCTCCCTCTAACGTATCAACTGCACCATTCAACTTGCTGAGGATGCACTTGATTTCATGCACTTGATGTCACTGATGAAGATGTTGAAGAGCACTGGTTCCAAGATCAACCCCTGGGGGAGTTTCCATTTGTGACCGGCCTCTGCCCAGACATAGAATCACTGATCACAGTCCTTCGGCTGCGACCAGCCAGCCAATTCCTAACCCATCAAGCAGTTCACCCTTTAAATCCACACCTCTCCAATTCAGAGAGAAGGATGTGGTGAGGGGCCATGTCAGAGGCTTTGCAAAAGTCCAGGAAGATGACATCCATCACCCTTCACCCATCCACTGAAGCCATCACTCCATCGCAGAAGGCCACCAGATTGGTCAGGCACAGTGGTGGCTTGGTGCAGCCACACTGTCTTGGATCACCCTTCATCTTGTATGTGCCTAAACATGGTAACCAGGAGGTTCTGCTCCATGATCTTCCCAGGCACAGAGGTGGGGCTCACCGGCCTGTAGTTACCCGGGTCTTCCTTTCTTAAAAATGGGAGTAATATTCCCTTTTTCCAGTGGCTGGGCATGATTTTTCAAATTGATGGAGAGCGGCTCGGTGACCACATCAGCCATCTCTTTCAGAACCCTAGCATGGATATCTGGCCCCATGGATTTATATACCTTCAGTTTAATGATGGGGTCTTCGACTTGTTCTGCTGTTACAGTGGGATGGAATCTGCTCCTCTCACCCTCACCTAGAGGCTCATGGTCCTGACAGACATGGGGAACCTGACCAGTGAACACTGCGGCAAAGCGCTCACTGAGTACCTCAGCTTTTTCCATGTCTGAGGAAGCCAGTTCTCCATTCTCATTTATCAGAGGACGAACACTCTCCTTGGCCTGTCTCCTCCTGCCTTGTACCTGTAGAACCCCTACTTGTTATTTTTCACATCCCTTGCCAAGTTCAGCTCCATCTGTGTCTTGGCTTTCCTGACTGTATCTCTACATATGCAGACAGCATCCCCGTATTCTTCCCAGGCTACACAAACCTGCTTCCATTTCCTGTACATTTTTCTCTTCTCCCTCAGTTTAAGCTGCAGGTCCTTGCTCAGTCACACCAGCTGCCCATCTCCTCTGCCTGATTTCTTCTGCTGGGGTATGGAGAACCCTTGCACAGAAAGGTGTCCTTAAAGAGCTGCCAGTTCTGTTCTGTTCCTTTACCCTTATGGACGATTTCCCAGGGATCCCATCCAGCAGTTAAACTTGCTATTTCCCTGTTCACATACTCTACACCCCACATGTAGACTAAACCCAATTTGTCTAATTTACTAATCACTGTGAAATAATATGGTGGCAACATTTTTTTCTTTTAGAAAAAAACACCTAGAAATAACATTACTCTTGTTCTTGAAAGTATTCAAGCTTAAAACAGAAGCAACCATACAGAGGCTTCAGTTTCCCAGTGGATTTAACATGATCTATTCGGTAAAAAAGTAAGGCCCCCTATTTGTTTCCATGGAAACTACAACAGATACAAAGACTACAATAACACTATTTGATAAATTCTCAGCTGCAAAACACTACACCATAATCACCACTGTTGTCTATGCATTCTCTGCCAGCAATGAACAAATGCCTACATGCTGTGCTCAAAAGAATCTGCAATAGTGGAGGCGACCCACTGTCACCACTGCTGAAACACCCATCACCTCATCATGCCTCCATCAACATTCAGCAAGTGTTGATGAGTGTCACTGCGTGATTTTTCCCACATGGAGGAATTTAAAGACACACCTTTGCATCATACACACTGCCACATCAGATACTGTTTTGACAGACTGTCCCTCTGCTAGTATCTGCCACATGACAACAAAATTTAACAGAATATTGGTGGGAAGGTTCAACCTCAACGGCCATACCACCAACATCCACCCCTGACATTGTGGGCCAATGCCGTAAAACAGGAGGCATTACTTTCAGAGCAGGCCATTTACGAGGTGGCAGGCACATCCATACATCTGTGCCACTGACTGCCAAAAGGGGCAGCTGCACATCCTGCAGGGCTTCTCCTGATGAATCTTAACTGAAACCCACCTATCCCTTAGTAGAAATTACATTTTTCAACACAGCTGATTTAAATTCTCACAGTCAGGACTTTAGTCTTAAGCATTTAGAGTTCTTATTGTGAGTATCAACTCTGTGGATACTCTTAATTTACAGCCCCCCTCTTTAAGGCCACACAGAGCTTTAAGTACAGCAATAATTGCTTATGAAGCCTTTCCAAAAATTCCTAGTTGAAAAAAAAAAAAAACAAAACACCACATACAGAAAAGCAACAGCAGCAATTTCACTCATCATTCCCGTGCATTTCTTGATTTTCGACAGTTCTGTAAGGACTCCCTTACTGCATACAACTTCACTTTCAGATCTCTCTCAACTTTCAAACTGTTTTTCTTCCACCTTGAATGGATCAGTAGTTAAAACAGACATTTAAATGAAATATGTCTTTTTATTCACTGCCATATTCAAGCATCTTGTATGCCTCGGGTCCTCCTTAAGCTGCTGTCTCCCAGTGTCTCGCACTTTCAGAGTTTCAAATCCAGCACTGACAGCCACGTAGAACTTTTTGAAAAGCTTTTCTTAAGACAACCCCCCTTGCAAATTTATTTGGTGGTTAAGATTTTTCCTTGTCTTTCATATCTAAAGAAGCAATTCCAGCAGAATGCGCTAACGCATACTTGCTTGCTGTTAGAGCAAGAAGAAGCATGCACCCATCATGTGCCTTTAGCAGCCAACTTTTGCAGACTAGAAGAAATAAGCAGAGATGCACCATGTAACAGAGCTACAGGCAGAGAAACTCAGGATACTACTAGAAAAGGAACACAGAAAGAAAAGAAGAACTCCAGATGTCAAAAGAAGATCCATCCAAGACCAGTCGAAAGATTAAAAAAAAAGACTGGCCTGAGGGAAATTCCAGCCAGATGTTCTACAGATACAATTAAGGAACTGAACTCTTTTTACATACTAGCAACATCTCATTTCACTGATTCCTTGTAATAAGATAGTTTAGAGAACTTTTTGCTGCAGCAACACCACTCAAGAAAGGGCTGAGCTACTTACTCAAAATAACTATTAATTACTTGGGTGCTGGTTTCATTATTAGTTTTGCATTGCTTTCTTAAATCATTTTCTAAGCTGTAAGTTTTCAGGTGTTTCATTTTCAAATGTGATGAAGTAGCTCACAAGAGGCCAAAGCAAGTGACAAGTGAAAACAGAACAAGAAAACAGAAAAAAAACCAACAAAAAAAAAAAAAAAAAAAAAAAAAAAATTCCTTGCTGTTATTTCCTTTTTTACTTAAAAATTTGAGGGATAATCTCACCTTCAACAAAAGGCTGATTTGTTCAGGGTATTTTACAGTACTAAAAACAACACTATCACCTAAACTAAGAAAAAGTCTATTAATGAAGTTACTAAAGCCTAACAGTAACAAAAGATGAGAAAAACACTGATCAACTGCACAAGGCACCACATAATTTTAACTCTGAACAAACGAAACTCACATCACAAGTGCATTTTTAGCAAGAACTTCAGAGCTGGATGAATAGTCTTCAATTAGACCTCAAGGACAACTATTCATACTAAGACTTGTGAGGAATATGTCATACACAAACGTCACTTATCTCACTAAATATAAAATTCAAACGGCAAGTAAAAATGATCTTGTTAGAGAGTATATTTCCTCGACTTTCAAACAACATAAAACACCAGGCAGTAAACAGAAAACAATAAATAAAACTAATTTCTGTATATTCAAAACTGGGACAAGTTTACAAGTTCTGGTAGCATGCAGATTCTGCTTCCTTTCCCTTTTCTTTCCCAAACCTCAAGTTCTCATGGGAAAGAATAGATCACTTTCAAAATGCAGCTTAATCTCAGAAGAAATAAAAAAAGAACTGTGCAAAACAAAATACTAGGCACAGCAACACTAATCTTAAGAGAAATATATACATAACCTTGTGTGTAATTACCGTTGCCCAAAGTGAAACATACGCACTGAGATGTTTTCTGTTATTTGTACAGGTTTTTCTTTACATCAAATACTAAATAATACGACAACCATACAGCTTAACCTTCACATTCGCTTTTTCCTTCATCTTTTGGAATGCCTCCTTTTAAAAAAAAAAAAAGTAAGTAATAATAATCAAAATAGATTCGTGGTTGCCTCAGGTTTATTCACTGGAGTTCTTCCTTACAATATCAACGAGGACAGCATCAACTTAAAGTTCAATGACAACAATTTAAACTGTTAAAGCTTCCCTATTAATTTTCAATGAGGAAAAAATTCTTTCTCTTCCCCAGTCTCCACTGAACAAAAACGCTGCAGCATACTGACTAGATATACACCACCGGAAAGTGCTGGGGCACTACACAGAACACGCTGTCATTCTGCAAAGGCTCTTCAGTTCTTCCCTACTGTAAATATTGTTCAAGAGCCAGTTTAATGTACGAAAACAATCAGGTCCATCACTCAAAATTCTGCAGTGATAGAACTATATGATCATACAGTGAAGGTGCTTCCGAGTGCCTTTATGATGGTACTCAGTTGTCCATGCCCACTCTCATCAAAGCAGAATGATGTCTACAAACGCTTCCATTACATCCTTTTAAGACTAAATCTGGAGTTAGATTTCTCACATTTACATATGCTCCAACTTGGTAAGTCTATTTATTTCCTAAAAACTTGTAATCACAAAGTATACAGTGGTTACAAAGCAAATGTTACAGATACAGCACAACAGCTTAAAGATGGGAATTATCAAATCTTTTAAGTCTCATTTCCTTAGTAAAACCAGTCACAATCAAGTTAGTGATCTCTGTCAGAAACAAACTTCTGGATATAGAAGCAATTTCAATAAATCTGACAAATTTTTGCAATTCTAAACAATACTGTGTTGGGGTTGTTTTTTTTTTGTTTGTTTGTTTGTTGGTTGGTTTGTTTTTAATGGAAACAGAGAAGTTAAACAAAAGCGTAAGGTAGAACCAGTCCCCCAGTGAACCCAGCAGCCATGTGCTGATCACTTCGCACCTGCACAGCTCCTCATAGCCAGCACATCAAAAGGGCCTGAGGACTTTTATTTTCATTCAGGGTTTCAACAAACAGCACAGGGACACACACTAGCCACGGCATATTCAGACAGTGCTTGTAACATACAGCTCCACCAGAACTGGGCAGGACAGCTGATCTTAGGTGATTTTTATCTTTGCACATCTCCATTTCCCAGAAAACACCACAAAATGTTTTCTTTTTGAATCTCAC
Organism: Lagopus leucura; assembly: GCF_019238085.1. Classification (NCBI taxonomy): domain Eukaryota; kingdom Metazoa; phylum Chordata; class Aves; order Galliformes; family Phasianidae; genus Lagopus; species Lagopus leucura. The sequence goes on from NW_024962252.1 coordinate 102,696,940, forward strand.
TCTCTTTACTGAGCATGCACTTTTCTTTCAATTCTAACACCTTCATCTTCTCTATGAAACACCTATTATCCTCTTCTACCATAAGATGCTACAGCAGTCTGGAGCAAAACAGCAGAAGCTGATGCTGAGAAAATGTACAAAATTTAAGTCTCATCTTTCAAAAGCACTGCCAATCTGAAGCTTTCACTGTGCTAGCATCAGTTACTCTGGATTAAAAAGTGCCTTTGAAATAGCCATAGATGTTACTTAAACAACCATGATTGTTAAGAGTATGATCGCATGACCCTTACCATCCCGAAGAGAGCGTGCCACAGCAATTGCTCCCAATGAGGACCCTTCCACGACATTGCTTTAAATGCAGCTATATGTTGATTAACAATGGATAATTTACACAGAACACTGAAGCTGGTTCTACTCAGAATTGCTGAAATGAATTATCACCTAGATAAGGTCTTCGATATCCACCTGAAATACAAAACACAACTACGCTGCTTAAATCAGATCAGGTCACGAGCAGCATTGCAACTTTCAGACAGAGCAAGTTTTAAGACATCGTGCTGCAGTGAACCCAAACAGTTCATAGAGCAGGCCACAGTTCAGATTCTGAATCCACGCAATATCACCATACAACAGACATATGGCCTGGATTAGGTAGAAGCAGGAAATTCACAATTCATGTTTAGTTATGTCAATGGTGGGAGAACCGCAGCACCACTAAAGGTCTGCTCGAATTCAGTGCGATGCCTGAGCTGTGCCATTTCCATGGAAGCCTAAGATAGAATCCCAATGGTGCAGGAGGGCAGGCCCGGGTACAGAAGGGTTTGTCAGCTCAGGTTTAACATGAGCTGTCTCAGATGCAAGGTGGCTACAGATACAGGGTATTTTTGCACTGCACTTTTTAATGCTTCTGCTACCCAGGGATTTCCATTTGCTGAGATACTGCGTATCTGCTTCTCTAGAGAAGTCACATTGCTAAGGTAAAAATCTATTATTGTTGAATTGATTTATAAAGTTCTATTTCAGATTCCTGCTTTAACTCAGTTTCATAAATTGAGTTTGGTTCCAAGATAAGATGTTATGAATCTGGGAAGCATGCATCTTCACATTAAATTTGTTGTATCTCTTCTTTTAATAGGAAAAAAAAAAATCCAACTCAGTTTAAGTAATGTTCCCACACAATCAGCTCTGCTTTACATCACTTCAGTGTACACTAGATGCTCATCCTAAGCATTTCACAACGGCTACTGCCAGGATGCCTAAGGAATTAATTTGGGATTGGACAATTATTATATAAAAATCAGTCTTTCTTACCATATCCCTAGTTACCCAACAAACTTCAAGCCTAGGGTTGACACTGTCAGTGCTGAAATGACTGCTCCATTAAAGATTGCTTACCTTCAGTTTAAAATAAAGTACTTATTTTCACTCTTACTTTTTAATAGCATAAACTCAGAAAATAATAAATCACAACCTGAATGACTCTGGTTTTGAATGACTTCTCCATGTATTCCGGCTCTGAAACTTCTTAAAATACTGATTTAAGGTGAAGACATAGAATTCTAATTTTATCAAACTGTTTTATAAGTAGAGTCTAATGAACAAGGTTTGAAAAGCCAAAGAGGCTTTCTATTAGTCTTAATTGAAAGTATCAAGGAATGCAAAAATTAAAGTTAAAACTCAGGGAAACATTCTGTTTTGAAGAGGTGATCTTGCAAAGTAGTTGAGCTGTACTACTTCGCTGAATCAGTAACAGAAAACAACAATAGCTTCTTTCCCACAAGAACAGAGTAAGGCCAGAGCCTGTGACTGCATTCATCTAAGGTACTAGAAAGCAACAGATTACCAGCAAATTTATAACAAAATCATCTAATGACTGTTCTTAATTTTTTAGGGACAAAATCTGAGAAAAACAGCTATTAATTTCTTACAAAGTATATTTGAGCCTGCTTAAACAATGAGAAAAGAAAGATAAATTGGCAGCAGGTCAACAAATGGAGCATCAGGCAGCTCTCCCGAAAGTACAAGAAGAGCTTGCTGAATAGTTGAACCTCAAGGCATTACTTGTTTCTTCAAAACAGACACGAGCAACCCTCCAAATGGGAGAATAAAATTCAGAGAAGGGGCATAAAAGAAAGTTGATCTCTCAACTTTCGAACATATGGACTTAAGTTTTGCATTTGTTTCACTAAATAATCAATATTTAATAATTCACTGAAACACATGGTGTATTCAGTAATTTATTCACTAGTGCATAAAAACACTTTGTTTTTTTCCCCTTGAAACAGACTAATAGAAATAAAAGGCTGTTAAGGCAATGTCTGCTGTTGACACAAGCATCTCCAGTACTGCACTGTCTCATTACAAGCATAGTCAACATCACACTTACAGATACACGTGCTATCCATAAATATTTTGCAAGTCAAGTACCAGAACTGCACACACATCAAAGTCCATACCTATGGCTAAGCACAACTTCAAAGCCAGCTCACTTCGAAAAGCATCAAACCCACATTGTTCTTAAGAGAGCTTTCAGTTGGCGGTAAAAACTGATCTCAAAAATTGATCCAACTAGATGAGACCACACCTGATTTAAATACTACACCAACAGAACGACAAGACTTACAATGTGTGGTGTAAATTTAATTTCATTAGTTGTTATTCAAGTAAAAAAGGCAGCTCAAAGGAAAACAACAACGCTGTTTTATATGCTAAGAAATACTATGTTCCAACCCACGACAGATTGGTCAATGCAGCAAAAAAATGCAGGCCATCCTAAAACCAAGAAAACAAACTTACTGTATTGAGTTTCTGAGCTTACATTCCCCAGTACTATTCTACAACAGTTTCAAGAAAAACAAACAAACAAAAAACCCAAAATCTTTGCTCAGATTTGTGTCAGCTGATGACACGATGACAGCTAGCCTAGAGTACAATTCCATCATACACCTCCTGACTGAAACATCAGGTGACTAAAAAGATTGGCTAAATATATTAGGTAACCCTTTTGCAGACAAATGATTTCACAATACAGATTTTGATATTCTGGTCCATATATTGCTTTTCTGGACTTGTTCTTCTCTGCAAATGTGCCACTGTTCACTTCTACCAATGTTCACAGCTTTTCTGAGCAGAAAAGAGGGTGGACAGGAAAGAACTGTCAGCTTTGTTGATAACCAGAAAATTTAGAATTAAAAAACTGATTACTGGATTTGCAAAAAGCAGGGCCTGTCAACAGAGAGATCTCTGGAAAAGTTTAGTTTTTCAGCCCAGTTCCCCAGACTCACAACTTTAAAAAAAAAATTCATTATTATTATAGCGGTGGTAAAAACTCAAAACAACTTTATAGTTACGTGTCATAGACTAACACACAGGCAATGGGCTGTTTCCTGAAATTGAAATTAAGCTCTCTGAAAGATTATCAAGTTCCCCAAATGGTTTGGGAAGCACAGATATCAAAATACCAGAGATACCAAGACAGTCAATGCCGCAAAACACAGCATAAACATTCACGTCACTCCCATATACAAGAAGGGGAGCAGGGAGCACCCGGGGAACTACAGGCCGGTGAGTCTCACCTCCGTGCCTGGGAAGATCATGGAACAGATCCTCCTGGACAACATGCTCGGTCACATAAAGAATGAGCATGTGATCCGAGACAGCCAGCACGGCTTCACCAAAGGAAGGTCATGCCTAACTCATCTTGTGGCCTTCTCTGATGGAGTGACGGCATTGGTGGACGAAGGGAAGGCGACCGATGTCATTTACCTGGACCTGAGCAAGGCCTTTGACATGGTCCCCCACCACATCCTCATCTCCAAATTGGAGGGAAGTGGATTTGATGGGTGGACGACCCGATGGATAAGCAATTGGTTGAAAGGCCGCAGACAGAGGGTGGTGGTCAATGGCTCTATGTCCAGGTGGAGGCCGGTAACAAGTGGTGTCCCCCAAGGGTCTGTCTTGGGACCGGTGCTCTTTAACATCTTTATTAATGACATCGATGAGGGAATTGAGTGCACCCTCAGCAAGTTTGCTGACGACACCAAGCTGAGTGGTGCGGTTGATACGGTGGAAGGAAGGGATGCCATTCAGAGGGACCTCGACAGGCTGGAGGGCTGGGCTCGGGTGAACCTGATGAGGTTCAACACGGCAAAGTGCATGGTTTTGCATTTGGGCCGGAAGAACCCCAGGCACCTGTACAGGCTGGGAGGAGTGGTCCTTGAGAGCAGCTCGGCAGAGAAGGACCTGGGGGTCCTGATGGACGAGAGACTGAATATGAGCCAGCAATGCGCTCTGGCAGCTCGAAAGGCAAATGGGATCCTGGGCTCCATCAGGAGAGGGGTGGTCAGCAGGGACAGGGAGGTGATTGTCCCTCTCTACTCGGCTCTTGTGAGGCCCCATCTGGAGTACTGTGTCCAGGTGTGGAGCCCTCAGTACAAGAAAGACATAGAGATTTTGGAAAGGGTCCAGAGGAGGGCAACTAAGATGATCAGGGGGCTGGAGCACCTCCCCTATGAGGACAGGCTGAGGGAGTTGGGCTTGTTCAGCCTGGAGAAGAGAAGGCTGTGGGGTGACCTCATTGCAGCCTATCAATACCTGAAGGGAACCTACACCCAGGAGGGGAGTACACTCTTCAAAAGGGCTGATAACAGCAGGACTAGGGGAAATGGTTTTAAGTTGAAGGAGGGAAGATTTAGGTTGGATGTTAGGGGGAAGTTCTTTACTAGGAGAGTGGTTAGGCCCTGGAACGGGCTGCCCAGGGAGGTTGTGGATGCCCCGTCCTTGGACGTGTTCAAGGCCAGGTTGGACGGGGTCCTGGGCAACCTGATCTGAATGTGTATGTTTGGTGGCCCTGCTAGGCAGGGGGGTTGGAACTACATGATCCTTGGGGTCCCTTCCAACCCGGGTGATTCTGTGATTCTGTGTGATTCTGTGATAAAGCACACAGATCACTATGCGACTTTTTGAGCCCGTTATTTCTGTACAGTGGTACTCACACAGGGTTAACTGACTGCCTTATCAAAGAAAATCCTCTTGCAGCTTAAGAGATGGAACTAAGCATAAAGAAATACTTCATGTTTTGAGAGCTGGCTTTAAAAAATGAGAAAGTGGAAGTGATATGCTCCCACTGTTCGACAAAAACACTTATCCAAGGCTTGCAGAAACCTCTAGTGCTTCAGTTGTTCTTCACAAACCTGCCAAAAAGCATCTTCAAGTGTGGATGCAGATCTAGAAATCGCACCTCAATGGTCTTGTCCTTTCAGTCATTCACACACCTTCCACAAATTAGCTAAAATAAGGTGAACACTCAAAGGCACTTCTTCCACAAGGACTTCTGACAAGCTTCATCTTCAAGCAGTTGCTCCAGCACCAAATCTCCCAGAGGACTTCTATAGGCATGCACACAACTCCAAACAGATAAACAGCCTACATCTTTACTCTTATATTATCCAAAAATAATAGTAATGCCTTTACTTTCTTCCTCAAGAAGTCGACCTTTCATCAAACATTTCAGATCTGGAAAATTCCAGAAGTATATCCATCTAAAACTACAAATAAGGCGGATATTTCAATAAAGCATCAAGAAAACCAGAGATCCTGACAGTTGTATGTTCATGTTGAGCATTCAGATTGCAAATCAATTTCCATGCAAGAAACAAAACAAAAGGAACAGCCACTGGTGTCACTAGTACAGGCAACATTCAATAACCAGTGGAACCGCTTGCTTTTGAAGACTGCAATGTTCTTGTTCAGGTTGTCCCAGCATCTTCCTGACTGTAACTGCATGTCTTAGCCTGCAAAAATCCTTATTTACTTTCTACTTGTGCTGGTAAAACTAAAATAAAGTAACAAAGAAAATGAACTTTTCTGCCTTAATGGTCTTTTGTTGCTTTGTTTTTTAAACACAAGTACATCACTCAGGTAGAGAATCTCTGTCTCCCTCACTAACAAGCTCCCCTCTGTACAGTGGCAGACTTAATGGGACTTGCTGAAAGCAGAAACACACATCTGTACCAACAAACACAGGCAAGTTTTGGACTGATCTCTAATCTTTTCTGAATCAGTATCCAAGAAAACACGGGAAAGAAAAAGAATATATAGCTGTTATGGAACCCTATTAAAGGATACATGTGTATGTAGTAATATGAAGGCACATAACTATGGATACAGCAATACTGAATAATAAAGTAAGGTGAAGGACAGAAAAGACCAGAAAGTGCATACAAACAAGTAGAACACAAACTGAGAAATAGAAGAAATTGTGAGCACAAAAATTTAACTTTGAAAAAACAGCTAATAGAAGAGTTGTAAGAAAGAAGAGGTACAGGATAGAGTATGAATGTTATCAAGTATTTAAATGAAGCTAAATAGCCAAAGCAGAAAATACAAGAACAGGAACTGAGTAAACACAGCTCTTCCCTTCCAATTTCTAAAATGCCAAATCGTAGACTGTTCATCACTTGTCTACAGAACATGATCCTAGGAAGAAAGGCTGGCTTTTCTCACTCAATGCTACTTGAATGCTGGCAGACAGAAGTAAATTGCAGTTGACATGAAAAATCGAAGTCGCAAGAAATCAAAATCCCGAAGTTAAAAAATTGTATTAACAAATAAAGAAAAGTATCTTACAGTTCAACACAGGAGAAAAATAAGCAAAAAGTAATTCTACAAAGTTAAAGAAAGGGTGAGTCTCCTAATTCCCCAAGGCTGCACAAGTTCCTCTGCGAACAAGGAAACCCCTGGTCTCCCAGAAGCCAGGGCAACTAACTCAGCTCCAGGCAGGGAAGCAGGGCCAGCCTCTGCTCTCCAAGGTCCTGTCCTTCACCCACAGCACCGCGCCAGCCCCACGTTTTCCTCACCACCAGAGTGCTGGGGCTCCTGCCAGCAAGAGTGGCCACATCATGCCTCTGAGGCAGCGGCACTGACCACACCATAACTGCTAAAACACAACAACTTGGGCATGTCTCAGGAATAATTTGGGATTTCTGCATCTTGAAAGCTATCCTTGCAGAGGAAAAGTTGTACAGCAACAAAAGATACTTAGAAAAAAAAACATGAAAAGGAAGTTTTCCTACACAGGGATTAAAAAGACTTCAAAGTCTACAACATTCAAATACTAAAGAAAGATGAAATGCAGCAAAGCATGTTTTTCTTTCTTGAATTTCATTAAAGTCACTTACATAAATAAGCAGGAATAACTATAAAATTTATGTGTGCCCCTCAATAGGAAAGTAGAGAGTATTCACAGCAAAATAATTGAGAATCTTAACTGTAATCAAAATTTCTTTAATATCTCATGTGGTAGAAAAAGTGAGGAAGTTAGTTTCTACAGCTGACCTAAGCTTTAAGCAAACAAATGTGCTACCAACATGAGATTTCACTATTACAAAGAGAAAAATCTCAACAAACACATTCCAATGGTCCATAACTCACAACAAAACTCAGCAGAATGGGATTTATGTAACTAATCTTCAGCATCAGTGATCAAGTTGCTCAAGCAGTGAGAGAGAACCAATCTTCTGGAGCCGTAACAGGAAAAGTATCTGGACAAAATCATTTTTAATCACATCAGATAACACAAACCAAAGTCACCACACAGAGCAAAAGCTGAAATACCTTTCTAAAAAAAGAAGCCTTCCAGCTATGAAAATCACACTTTCAATCGCTTCACAATTACAAACAAGTTAGAAGTACTCTATCTTAACATCACCTTCCCGTTTTCTTTAGAAAGTTCACAGTTTTAAAGGATGTAAGTTCCTCCTCCCATTTTCTTTTTTTCTGGTTATTCTGATTCATCTAGAGTAACACTTTAACACAGCCCACAATAACTACAATTTGGGAAATACCACTACAAAGCAAGAGTTATTTCAATTTTCCTTTAAATCTGGCTGTTCATCCCCTTAAATGTGTCTAAAACAAAAGCAAACATGAAAGTCGCTGAATTTGAATTTTACTAAAAGAAAAAAAAAAAAAAAAAAAGCTTATTTTATTGAATGGGACAAAGCAAAGATAGAGGTTAGTGTTAATAAAGTTACACTCCTCCACAGAGTCACTATCTATATCTCGTTACCTGGGGCCCTACAGGCATGCCAGCCTGACCTCCGTACCAGAGAAAGAGGGAAAGTTACAGAGCAAATCATTTTGGGTGAGATCACACGGCACGTGCGTGGCATCCTGGGGATCAGGCCCAGCCAGCACGGGCTCATGAAAGGCAGATTGTTCTTGACCAACCTCATCTCCTTCTACGACTGGGTGACCAGACTGACAGACGAGGCTGCCAACGTAGTCTGTCTAGACTTCAGCAAAGCCTTTGACGCAGTCTCTCTCAATAGTCTCCTGGGGAAACTGACTGCCTGTGGCCTGGACACGTGCACCGTTCTTTGGGAAAGGAACTGGCTGGAGGGCCATGCCCAAGGGGTAGTGGTTAATGGAGCTAAGTCCAGCTGGAGACACGTTTCAAGTGGTGCCTCCTGGGGTCAGTACTGGGGCCCATCTTGTGTTTGTGTTTGATCTAAATGAGGGCATTGAGTGCACCCTCAGTAAGTTTGCAGATGACACCAAGTTGGGAAGTGCTGTCCATCTGCCTGAGGGTAGGGAGGCCCTTCAGATGGATCTGGATAAGCTGGACCGCTGGGCTGAGGTGAATGGGATGAGGTTCAACAAGGCCGAATGCCAAATCCTGAACTTTGGCCACAACAACCCCATGCAGCGCTATGGGCTTGGGGACGAGTAGCTGGATGATTGTGAGGAGAAAAGGGACCTGGGGGTGTTGGCTGGTGCTCGGCTGAACATGAGCTGACAGTGTGCCCAGGTGGCCAAGACGGCCGACGGCATCCTGGCCTGCATTAGAAATAGTGTGGCCAGTAGGAGCAGGGAGGTGATCATCCCCTGTACTCAGCAGTGGTGAGGCTGCACCTCAAATGCTGTGTTCAGTCTTGGGCCCCTCACTACAGGAAAGACATTGAGGCCCTGGAGCGTGTGCAGAGAAGGGCAAGGAAACTGGTGAGGGGTCTGGAGCACAAGTCTTATGAGGAGCGGCTGAGGGAGCTGGGATTGTTTGGTCTGGAGAAGAGGAGGCTCAGGGGAGGCCTCACTGCACTCTACAGCTTCCTGAAGGAGGCTGTGTTGGGGAGGGGTTTGGCCTCTTCTCCCAGGCAACAAACAGGACTCGAGGAAATGGCCACAAGTTGTATCAGAGGAGGTTTAGGTTAGACATAAGGAAGAACTCTTTCTCTCAGAGAGTGGACAGGCATGGAATGGCTGCACAGGAGGTAGTGGAGCCGCCATCCCTGGCAGTGTTCAAGAGGCATCTACAAGATACGACTTAGTAGTTTGTGGTAGCAATGGTAGTGGGAGAATGGTTGAACTGGATCTTGTAGGTTCTTTCCAACCTTGTGATTCTATGATTCTCAATGCAAAAGATGCGAACAGGAAAATACCATAAATATCATGGAAGTGGAAATTTAAAAAACAAAAAACAAAAAAGCACCATACAGCAGAGACAACTATAAAGTCTCACACAAGAGGAACAGTCAAATGAAATGAAATTCTAGATCTACACAAAAACCTACAGGTAGTCAAACAATCAATACTACTGTTCAAAGGCAACCACCATAACAGCAGCTCCTACAGACAGAGTGAAGCTAATTACGCAACATTTGTAGTATTCTTATCATAAAATATACTCAATATCCCAAATAATACCTGAATATTTACCATACTAAATATTCATCCTCCCCAGACAGCGAAGATCAAACTGAACAACGCACTGCTATGAATACCTTTATTTCTTTTCTACCTTAAGGTAGATAGCTTTGCTCAACCTTTGTACTTTCTACACGCCAGAATTACAGGACAAGCCAAGCATCTGCAGCACCCAAATTAAGGGCTCTCCTAAATCTACAAAAATAGCAACAAAACACTCCGTATCTCAAATGTTTTATGGACCTGATCATACTAGAGTAAGTTCTGCAAGCCAGCAGACAGTGATAACAGACAGAAAACTATTAGTCTACATCCATCTCTTGTGCCTGAATAAGCCTTGTTGTTGTGATTTTCAAAGTATTAAAAAAAAAAAAAAAAAGAAAGAGAGAGAAATACAGCCTGAAAGCTTGTGTAAAAGAATGATAACTAGACATCTCAACTAATTACTGTGAACTGATTTTGTAAGTCCTCAGAGCTGCTAGACAAAAAAAATTGTGCTAAAGAGCCAAACACTGAAAAAAGCAAAGCGGAATGTTAGGAAGAAAACAAACCCAGTTTCCAGAAATGCAAACAACACAGACCTACCACCACTACCTGAAATCATGACTGCTGCTGTATATTGAAACCTACTTTTCTAAATTTGGTTGTTGGCTTCCTTTTTTTTTTTCCCTTAACTTTTATAAAAGCTACGGCAAAGAAAAAAAAAAACAAAACAAGTGTAGACCAAAACACTTGTTTTGTATCAACATACACGAACATCATCTGCAGAGTTTTGTATCAACATACACGAACACCAACTGCAAAGGAAGCCTTTTATGCATCCAAGCTGGCCAGGCTCTCTGGCACAGATCACAGCCAGGATTGCAAGTGCAGCTGACTCAGGACCAGTAGGAGAACTGATTTCCACTTTGGGCTACAAGAAGCCCAGGCACACAACAGCAATCTTTGTCACTCCTGGAGCATCATGCACTCTTCATTCTTAAGACAGGACACAGCATCAGCAGCCAGTGATCATGTGGTTCTGCAGACAACTGGAAACCATTACTGCAGTCTCATTTGACACAGTCACCTGCAAAACTGAGGTGTAAGAGACTGGAAACAGGACAATACTTGATTACAATACTTTAATTTTTTTTTTTTATTATTTAAATTATGGGTTAGACTATCTGAATATCTGCTCAATAACTAGCAAAACGGTACTACCCTGATTAGGCCTCTGGACAGCACAGCAATGTAAGTATTACCAATGAACAAATGAAACTATATATAACCCCTCATAGATTGACAAGAACTGGCATCCAAAGAAACCAAGGACTGTTGATATTAGGGTTCACATTGGGATACAGAATGTATTAACATGAAATCATATAATGTCCTCTAAGTTTTTCCTGCAGAAAGCATGTATATTTAAATAAGTCCCTACAATTACACAAGAATCTGCTTTTACATCTTTTGTAAGTACACCAACCTTATAGAGTAAAGGTCAGATTTTTCAGTTTAAATGTAAGGCTACATAAAATGTTCATGCTGAGATTAATTCCGAACTTGGACTAACATTTAAAGAGACTTCATTAAAACTTTGCCTGGGAAAAGATAAGTGATGCTAATATACCTAGAACACTCAGCAAGAAATTAAACTGTTTACTCAAAATGAGCAGCAGACTGTTCTGCTACACAGGAACTACTTCAAAGCCCGGGCACGTTCATGGAGGATTTTGTCTTTTATTGAGTTTCTAGATCAGATAACAACTGAAACTTTTACTACTACTTATGAAATTCCCTCAAGATCAGCGAGCTTACAGTGTTTCACACTTCAATCAGATGCTGACAATAAAGAACTGTTGCTCACTGTGCATATAGTTAGCAATGAAACTACCTGAAGTATATATGTACCCATACACTCAGTCAAAAAAAAAAGTTGTTTTTTTTTTTAATTAGTCTTCCAATTCCACAAGAATTGTGGAATTCATCCCACACTTAAAAATGCCAGAGAAGCAGCCTCAGCAACAGGCCTAAGGCCCTAGAATCTCGTAATGAGTTTCCACCAGATATAAGCCTAGGCCTACACCAAGGCCACCACTGCTAGACAAAACTCCAGCTCTGCACACTGTTTGGGGGTTTAAAATTAATATTTTCACAGTTTAGAGAGACTAATACCCTTATATTAAAAATATGCCCAGTTGTTTGCAGAACCACAAAGTTCCATCCTTCTTTAAGTTGGTAACTTTTCTTTAGAAAACTGGAGGTTCCCATGTGCTTTTTATACAGAATACATTGAGATGATAGTCAGTTCAACTTTTAAGTCACTGGTCATGTAACAGACACCAAATAATTATTTGGTAAACGCTGGGATAAGCAAAGATAAGGGCAGTACGTGTTCTCAGTAAAAATGTTTAGTTTACCAATAAATTTCTAAAACAAACAAGATGTTTCCTGGACCTCCTTCAAAACAATGTTTCAGTGAAAAGGCAATCCCAAATGCTCAGCAGGAAGAAAAAGAAACTGCTTGCAGTCTCTGGCTCACACATTTTGGGCATGACCTCATTCTTTACTACCACTTTTCATTTCTGCTGCAGCATTTTATAAACCAAGGCTTGACGTTATTCTTGCACATTATGATTAAATATTACATACCAAATGCATATGAATGCAGATTAAAGTTATAAAAGAAATGAAAAAGCATCAAAGTGTATCCCTTATAACTCCTCACACAGTAAGAACTTATTTGGCGTGCACAAGGCACCATCATATACATTAGCCTCCAAACATAAAAATAGGTATGTCAAGATTTATTTAACCAGAATTTCTGCAAGTTTGCTATACAACAGTGACATACAACTATCTCCCCAAATTTAACTAGAAAAGCCAAATTTCCTTTTCAAAAATTGCAGGTTTGGATCATAACTTACAGGGAGCTGTTAAGTTATCCATACTCTACTTATCGAAGCGCCACTATTAAAGCAATCTAATATCCCAATTACTTACAAGGAAGCACCTACATGCTTATATCCCAAATGCCTTGAAATGGTTCTAACAATAAGCTCACACTGGAAATTCAGCGATTTCTTGAAATATCAAATATCCGGTTTAACGTTGCCTTTTTTCTCTTTCCTATTTGATCATATCAATCAAGCTTAAACAATGATTATATATCAGTCCATCGAAACTAAACAGTTACCACTTCCAATACAACTGTCATCAGTGCACCGCTGGTAACACAGTTCTGTTTAGTACCAGGTACTTAAATAAGCACTCAGCTTTCTGTACCAACCTGTTTCCAACCTCTGCAGTTAAGAAAGCTAAGGTACACAGGCTAAATTAAGCAAACATCCCAACAATTGCTCAAAACAAGATATGAGAATTATACGCTTGGCAAATAACTTTAAAAACTCTCTGACGTTAACCTTTTAACCTGATCTATTCATACCATCAGGCTTTCCTGATAGTTTTACACACCCGTTTTTGCTTTTTTAATTAATTTTTTGCTGACCACCACAGAATAGCGTATTTTAAGAAAGCGGCCAACATTCACCCACCGTAGCAGTAACTGTTTTATCAGCGAAGAACAAATACCACAGGTAACGAGGCCTCGTCAGAGTTAGAATAAAAAGGAAAAAAAGAGGAAGAATAAAAGAAAGCTCTACCCAAGGACCGTTCTAGGAAGCGTTCAGCGTTTTGGTTTATCGGAGGCCGAACCGCTCCTAAACTGATTGTGGCATACGAGGAGGAAAACGTTTAGGCGAAAAATTCCAGCTCCTCCAGGCTCGGCCTCCAGCGGCTCGGCAGCTCGAGGCACGGCGCGGAGCAGCTAGGCCCCGCCGCGCCGGGCAGGATGCGCGGCCAGCAGCGGCAGTTCGTCACGTCCCGCCCGGCCCCGCGCGCCCGGCGGCTCCTCGGAAGGCCCCGAGGGGCCGAGCCTCCCCAGGCCGCGGGCGGAGAGGAGGGAAAGGAGCCGCGGAGCGGGGCGGGCTCCGCCGTTATGGCCGCCCCGGCGCCCGGGAGGCCCGAGCCGGGCGGAGGCGGAAGGCGGCGCGGGGTTACGGCCCGGTCCGCGGGGAGTGGGAGCGCGGCGCGGGGCGAGGACTGCCGGAGAAGGGCAGCGGAGAGGGCGGCCGCACTTACTCTCGTTTAACACCTCCAGCAGCTCGGCGCAGCTCTCACACATTGTTCATTAACAGCAGCAGCCGCCGCCACCGCCTCCTCCCAACCATTGATTGATCCGCGCGGGGCCGCCGATCGGTGATTGATGGGGGCCGGGGCGGGGGTCAGCGGATGGGGGGGGGATGGGGGGAGGGGAGAGAAGGAGGGGCGGGAGGGCGGAGGCCGGTCCGGGGCGGGGGGGATGGGGCGGCCGAGCGATGCCAATAAGCCCGCGGCGGCGGCGGGAGGGGAAGCCGAGTCACTCACTGGCTGCCGGCGGCTCCGCGCGCCGCCATTTTGGCGAGGGGGAAGGAGGAGGAGGGAACGGCAGCGAGGGAGACGGAGCGCTCGGGCTCCGCTCGGCGGTTTCCGACGAGACGAGAGACGAAGGCGGCCGAGTCCCTCCTCCTTTTCGCCCCGCCTTTCCCAGCCCGGGCCGGGCGGCAGGCCGGCAAGCGGGGAGGGAGAAGGGGGCGGGCCGGCAGCGGGGCCTGGAGGGCAAGATGGCGGCTAAGGCGGCGCGCTGACGGGTGAGGCGCGAAGCGGCAGTCGCGGCCCCAGTCCCGCCCCCCGCCGGGAAGGACCTCCCCGGTGCCGCGCGGGGCGGGAGGGCCGCTCCCGCTTTAAGCGAGCGCGGCGCGGGCCGCGCCGCTTTGCGCTCCCCGGCGCTCCTCTGAGACTTAGGAGCGAGTTCGGCGTGCCGCCGGTTCTCTCCTCGCCGTCCTCAGGACGCGTCCCCGCCTGTCAGCAGCCGGCGGCTACTCGTGCAGCGGCGCTGCGGGGACGGCCGGCCGCAGCGAGCGCCCGTCAGGCCACGCGCGAAGCCTGCCCGCTTCCGGGGCTCGCGTCTCGCGTTTGATTGGCGCTTTCCTCATGCGTAAGTCCGGGATCGGTCTTCGTTTGCTTGTTTTTCCTAGCGATATCGGTATTGAAGTTCTTGAAATTCAAAGCCGAAAAGCGTGGTAGGCGTCTTCGGCGTGGTTGTCGTACTTAACTAACACGAGCACCGTTGCTGCAATAAATTGGTTTGCTTCCTTCCTCGACCGTTACCATCATTTTGCACAGGTATTCCTTCTAGTGAGGAGCGATCGGTGGCCGCACAACCTGAGTGTGTCAGTTGCGTTTGCAAAAAGAGAGCGTTGTTAACAGAAAATACAGTTCCATTCTGCGCATAATCAGAGTTGAGCTTGTGTTTGTTTCTCTTTGTCCTCTTCCTTACTTAGACCCGGCAGTCCCTTTGATCGTAAATCCAAAATTAACTGCCAGGGCATCAGAAGTTTACTTTTCTGACAAATCGGCTCTTACAAGAGGGGGTCTTTTGAATCACAACATCACGTGCTATGGTCAATATATACGAGAGGAATGTGAGTGAGCTTGTTCCTAACTGTACAGACTAGAATATTTTGAAGTGCATTTTACGACACGCAATCTTATTTTTGTTAAAGAAAAATGACATTACAGTTTTAAAATGGAATGCAAGCTTCCAAACAGAAGGCAGCAGGACCTATAAGTGGCCTACAGTTTTCATGATAGTGATCATCAGCTAGTCTTTCTTCTATCCACTGCTTGTCTTCTCTTGTCTTCTCTCCTCATGTGGCATCACTACAATGTGGTTTGATCCCCAGGAGGCCCTTTTCCTTCCCCTGACTGTGATACTGCTTTTAATCAGGAGATGCTTCCTTTGGTAAGCTGACAGTAAAGTTGTGAAGTAGTAATTGAAGAGAAACGTGAGACTTGAGCAAAAGTAAAACGCTGTATCCAAATGTTGTACAAGGTGAATAGTCTGAGATCCATACGTACACTTACAGTGTCAGCGTCCCAAGACCAAACGAATAACCCAGTCCTAGCAATTTTTTTTATTTTTTAATTTATTTTTTAGGTTTTAAAGTAAATGAACCATTCACCAGAAGAAAAAAAACCCTGGTGTGGATTAGGGGTCACGTCATTTTTCTAAACCTTTATTTAAATAGCCTGAGGATTGTACCCAGCCTAATTCTGGGATCATCTCTCTTACAGTATTTTTCAATTTTCATTTTGATTATTTCAGACTATAAAGCACTTTTCACATAATTGATATCCCTTTGATTCAAAAGCAAGCAGAACTTTTGGACTCTTCATGGGTAGAGCATGTATTTACGACTGTTTTTGTAGAAGTTTGCTATAATGATTGCACATTTGGACGCAGTTAATCCAAAAAGCAAAATGCTCACAGGCTCTCTCTGGGGAGAGAAGTTAATAGAAGACTGATGCAAAACAAACAACAACAACAAAAAACAGAAAAACCCAAACACCTCACACTAGATCTAATGCTAGATTCCAAACAAGAAAATTGATCATTACTATCTTGTTATCAACAGTCGTGTCAAAATAACAGCTGTGGTAAGCAGGCTGCAGACAGTTCTTTCCATCACACACAGATGTAGTCACACTGAGATAAAACAATTTTAACTCCTCTCCCTCATCTCCAGTTGTTCCCAATAATCTTTACATGAAGGAACCCCCAAAGGCTGCAGATTTGCCAAGAAGAAAAACTGAGACAGTTCACGATAGAAATATAAGCCCTTTTACAAACTTTGATTAGGTATCTGGAAAAGTGCTTTTTAGCCCACTAGAAGTGTAAATATGAGTGCTTTGCTTAGATCTTTTTAACTTACGGCATATTCTGATCCATTCTGATGTAACTCATCTATATTCTGATCTTTGAAAACATCCCTTCTTAGTCCTATCTTTGTTTTTTAAACTGTTTTCTTGTTCCCACTGAACAGCATGAACGAACACAGGTAGACACGTGTATGAAAATGAAAAGCACGCAGGGCAAGTACATACCTGCAGTAGCATTTGTTTCATTTCATAGTTCTAATTTAGACAAGAGAAGTGTCTTGAGGAGACTGCTGGCAGACTGAGTAACTACACTCAGCTTTAAAAACAAACAAAAAGATAAAAACCAAAACCATAGTTCTGCAAAGCTGTTGTAGTTGATAAATGCAGCCAGTCTCTTTCAGTATGCTAACATGCTCCATCAGGTAGTTCAAATGTATAAATACTCCAAGTAGGGAAGCCGGAGTCCCAACGCCAAGCTGAGTTCCCAACTGTTCACCATTGTTCTAACAGGAATAGTAGTAGAAAAGGTCTTCTCCCATTCAGCCCTTGGTGTCAAAATTTAAGTTGAAGCAGTATCAGTTATTTTCCCTAGGGACATGTCATGTTTGTTTTTGAATTTACCTGTGAATGTGCAAATTATCACAGAAAATGTGCAATAAAGCGTAGTTGTAGAACTAGTAAAGTAACTGTAAAGTTATCTGGTATTTCCTTACATAGTATTTGTACTACTAGAAACACAAGCAGTCACTGTATTTTCACTTTTTTAGCACTAAGTGGATCTTTTCTCCCCGTACTCAAGAAATGATTCTTGATTTCAGTGCATTTAGTAATTAAGGTGCATTTTATGTAAAATTTGGGAAGTGATCGGCTAAGCTTTTTTCCGAGAGAACGTTGCTGATCAGTCAACTTCAGCAATGACATCCTGGATGTGAAAGGCTAAATAGAAATACTGTCCCATTAAATCACATACAGAGGTGTATTCATGAAGGGCAGGAAGGAGAGGTATGTTCTTATACTCAATTTTGTAACCAAAATGGTTTTTAAAAACAATCTCTCAACACTGGGGTTTTGCCCTATTAAATTTGGAGACACACCTAACATGGAAGAAGAGAACAAAAATTATCTAGGCACAATATGAGCAAGAAAATAGTGCCCCGCAAGTTTTGGGTGAGTAATAATTTATCTGGAGGCACAATCTCAGAGGCACAGTTCAACACTAAAGCAACTTCCTTGCTTCAGTCAACCTCTCTACATCTTAGTGCTGTGATAGCTGCAGTATCTTTTCCTAATGCCGCTCCCCTTCATCCAAAGAAATCCACAGCCAAAGTTTTATTCCTTTCCAGTGCTGAAGTCTATTGGAAATAACTTCAAGCTCCCTTGAGAGATGAACATTATTCTAAAGCTTTTTGCATAAATATTAACTTTATTGGAAAATAGTTCACTTAACCAATCAGATTAACACACAGCAAATTATTCAAGTTAGAAAAAGAAAACTAACCTAAAATGCTTTGGAAAATAATTGCTCCAGTTACAGTAGCAAACACATGGTAGCCTGAAACAAGCACTTGGGGGTGTCTTCATCTGCTAACAGGCAATCAAATCATGTAAACACAGAAAACACCCTGTAATATTTTTGTTAACGAATGTACCTAGAGTACATAGAATTTTTTCTTTTAAAATCTGTATAGAAATATGCACAAAGTAAACATTGGTTTACATATAATTACAAGTTGTAGTTGTTTTTATGATGGGTTCATGCTTTTTATCCATTTGTTTTCATTTCCAGAGTATGCATTCAACACAGTATCTACAACCTTCTCAGGTGTACATTGTAATAATTTTTCGACAGAGGATAACTGCACTAGGAATAGACACACCCTTCCCCCCAAATTTTATCAAGAACTCTGCATAAGCTGCATTTTCATAGCATCTGCAGAGATCAGCAAAAGGCACCAATTTTGAAGATAATACAGCTTTTTGTCAGATTTAAAAGGGAAGTGAAAACTAACATCACCATTTTGTTACTAGATAATCTAAAAGGTTTCAAAATAATGAAAAACTCTTATCCAAATTGCATTTTTAAACACACTTCAGGTGTTCTTTGAAAGTCAGATGTAATTCTTAAGTACGCATCAGACCACAAGTCTTGCACATTTACTTCAACCTTGAAAATGAAAGGTGCACATAAAAGCACACATGCGTTTTTCATTGAAACAATTTTCACTGCATGTCTGAACTAGTCCTGTGATTCGTGGAATACGGTCATTCTCATGTCGCACTATTGGGGGTATTTCCATTTTAACAGTTTTCTTCCTGGTCTCCACAGCTTTTGATAATCTGCAGCTCTATGATGCTGTGACTAAGCCTGGTCACAAGCCATTTTAGTATCCTTCAACAGTACTTCAAACACTTTAAACTGCTTCTTATGTTACATATTGCTTTACAAGAACAAAAATCTATAACTCAACTGGACAGAAAGACATGAAAAAGCTTAAAGCGCGAGTTTGAGAAACAAATGAAATCTTTCATCTAACAAACTAATTAACAATGTTGGTAGGCTACATTGTAAGTCCCAGACATAAAGGGTTTGAGGAACGTCGTCTCCACAGCTTAGAGCTTTCAGATTGCAGTATTTGTGATGATAAAAGATGTTCCAGAAGTAGTGGCTTTGGTTTTTTAAGGCCAGCTAAGTCAAGCAAGAGAGATTTTCAGACACAGAATGGACCAGTCCTTAAGACTGGAAACATTCTGATTACGGTAAAATTATACATTGAGCACTGCTATCTCATGCACTTCTACTTCAAAATTAATGTACAGCACAAAATTACCTACAGTATCCAAGCTTACATAAAGCACCTCCACAACTGTCTAACTTTGTTTTACAGCTCTGAATTAATTGCTATGCTTTGCATCACATTAACAATCCTAAGACTAGAGACCAAATAAAATGGAAAGAAAAGTGTGTGGGAGATTTTAATGTCAACTGTTAGAAAACAGAAGAGAGACACTGCAAACATGGGGAAGCCAAGACTGTACACCGTCTTTGTGTTCACACTAAAGTTTTCTCATCTGTACTTCATACATCTGTGAAAATTATTTAACTACAAAACTTTAGGTAGAAAAATAACTGCACATCTGGTCTATACGTGTTATTAATATGTACTAGTATCAATTTTTAGTCAAGATACAGTTCAATAACTCTTTGGAATAAAATACAAAGAGTACATATAGAGAGCAAGAATACCTTATTACTGGCATTCTACAGCAATGTAGTACGAAGTATTTTTAGTCATGGTGTTAAGTCAAAACAGCTACCATACTTTCGAATAGATAGAACCCAACTTATTTCTTGTTAGCTTTCAAGCATAGCCGAAGTCCTTGAGATCAGGGGAAATCAGAAGCAATGGTAACCCAGACCTCAAGGACCATCTCCTATGCCTTCAGGGTATAAGAACAAACCTTTAATACGATCACAGCATTTTCATCCAATGAAAGAATAAGCCGAAGAAAGAAAAATAAATGTAAACCAAGTTTATTTTGCTCTTAAGTAGTGTTCTTTAAGCACTACAGCATGGTAAACAATGTAAATTAGTATAAGTCATCTCAAAAGCCAGAGGTTTTTTTTTTTTTTTTTATTTTATGAGTTGTTAAAAAGATGCAGCCTATTCTAACAGGATAAATATTTTAACCATTTCACTTCGAGTTAATGAAGGCTCACAAATGAGCAACACTCCTCATTGAGGAAAACAAAAAGCTGTTGTCGACAAAGCGACAGCACACACACAAAAACAAAAGAACTGTGTAAAAATAACTAACTGTACTGTGTTCCCATACGCTTTAGAAGTTGCTTTACAATGGGATGATATGCACATGATCTTGCTGCAAACTTGCCATACAACTTGCAAATACATGTAAGCCTAGCCTTTACCCACTCAAATCCAAAAAGCTGCTAACTGATCAAAAAAATTGCAGCACTATAATCCTCTGCTTAACAATTAATTAAAACTGTTTTACTCATTGCTTTTTCTACTAGACTGCAAGACAGGCTAGAAAGAAAAAGATCCCAAATTAAAAATTGATACTCTTACAGGAAGTTGTATAGTTTTGCAATATAGTCCTTTACAATTTATGTTTTGCCTATTTTCCCCTTAGCCACAAAAATGGGCATGAAATAATTACTTTGAAAATGCATTAATTTTCAATTCATGCAAATCTAAATAAAGATGACCAAACGAAAGCTTAAACAATGGAAGGATATTTCACAGAAAAATTCTTATACAAAAACACATAAGAAAAGAGGGCCACTAGGTGACGTTTTAATTTACAAATTGGCATCATTTTGGTCAACAAATATCCAAGTGCTGTTTTCTTCTGTCACAACAAAGTGGCTGCACAGAAAGAAAACCGCAAAACTTGTTTTTTAATCACACATCTCCTCAGGAATTTCATGTGGATTAAGAATGCCAGGTACAGACATCTGAAGTTTATGTTTCTCCTCTTGAGCTTGTCGAAGGGCTGTTTCTCTTTCCTCCAAGAATAAATCCGATGTGTCTTCACCTGCGAATTCCTGTGTAATTCACACAAAAACAACACTTTGCTTTAACTGCGTCAGGAAGGGTAATAAGCTTCTGACAATCAAGAACAATGCTGGAAACATCTTCCCTTCACATCCTCGTCACGCTATTTCTTGTTTTGCCTTCCATAAGTAAGATTAGGATTAGTATCAGAGACAAAAATTTTCAGCATGCATTATACTGTAGGACGGTGCAGCTTTTTATCATTAAAGCAGTATCTTTACAATTTTTGAAATATCTACCTAATGTAGCCTGAAAACAACTTTAACATATACTTTCAGAATCATCTCAAATTTTAGCATCTTTGGAAAAATAAAAGCAGAGCACTAGTCTGTCTACTTTCAAAGCATGCCTCAGTCCCTAGCAGAAATGAAACAAAATTTATTTTATGGCCTCTTTAGACCTATATGTACAAAGGATAAGCAACAGCATGCATTTAAACCCAATCTCTACAATTAAATTATGCTCAAGTGGATTACATGATCCAGTACCTAGACTCTCGAGCCAAGACAATTTTAAGTAGTAGTAAAATATACACCCTATTATAAACACTGTCTAATGACTTTTAAAAACATCATCCTGCTAAATATTTTTACACTTCTTGTAAGAAACCATGCCAAACATACCTTTATTTGGACCAGGAAATCCCTTAGGTGCTCCTTAAAGGCAGGAATATCCTGGTTTAAACTGAAGAGTCCTGTTACAAACAGCTTAACCTGGGCACTAATAGTAAATACATCTGTTAGTATTTCAAGACGTAAGTATCCACTAAGAAGTATAAAACAACTACAGCACACTTACTCTTGTAGATGAGGAAATGCAGATTTGAGGAGATTAGCAACATACTCCTGAATAAACATTTGGTTGTTCACTGGATTTCCAGGGTTTAACGGAGTACTTATTTTTCCTTCTTCTACCAAGTTGAACATGTATGCAAGGATTGATGCATGCATGGTCAAACCTGAACAGATCAAAATTATACATATGTTGTTATTACTCAGAACAGGAAATGCAACATTAGTATGATGCTTGAAAGGCTTGTTTTCATCTGGCTCACAATCTTACCAGCAGTGTGTGAAGTATCTGTTACAACAGAGAAGATGTGCTGAAGGATGTCACAGAAATATGTCTGATAGAAACTCTGAGCAGCAGCCTCTTCTTGTGCAACATTTTGTAGCAGAGTGTAAAGTATTTGAAGTCCTGCAAAATTTGCATAAAAGACAAGATGAACAATGAAACTATACAAAAGCTCCATGCATCCTTCCACCTTTTTAAAGCGAGACAAACATCCCAAGAAATTCTGAGAAGCATTGAGAAGTATTACACTGATCATTTTCACAGGCATTTCCTCAAGCAGCCAGTAGAGGGCGGCAGCCACATTTATAGTGAGCACCAACTCGGTTTTCACTAATAGACTTGGAATCCTAAGAGCCAACCAGCCAACCACACAATTTCTCGGTACAAACTACAGAAAAACTACACAAGCACAGTTACCTTACTATCTGAAATGCAACACAAAGTTATCTTTTATCCCTTCCAAACATCAACAATTGGCTAATGAGGTAGGTTCAAAACAGTAATTTTCATCCTGTGATTGGGATGCTTTTAGAATTTATGACATTCACATAGCTTTTCCTAGCCTTCCTTGGCAACTCCATCCCAGAGGACATTTAATTAATCAAGTGTACTAAAAACAGCCTCTCAGTGAAACCAGAGATGAAGTTTAACCTGCTGTTGTTCAAAAGAAGCAGTTTACCTTTAGTCTAAGGTTTTACCCTCTACTGATGTAATAGCTGACTCTCAGATTGAATTCACTCACCATTCATCTTCCTGCTGTCTTTTTCAGTAGTAACTATGAGACTGTCTTAGTGAGGCAAGAAGTTAAACACTCCAGACAGCACAATGAAAGCCAAAGCAGAATACCAGCAATAAGCTGTTGCATCAGTTCAGCATTTCAGAAAAATCCTCACATTTTAAAGAGAAAGCATGCAGAAACTAACAGTGCTCTCTTCTGTGAGTACAACAGCATCCAACTATTTCAATACATTAATGAGTATCTGGTTGTCAATGTGAAACTGAGACAGGAAAATACTGTTCTTCTACAGCAAATACAGTATTTAATAGTGCGACTGGAATGCTATGTTTGACTAAAAATACAAGAAAGCAACAATCTACAGACTTAAAACTTCAGTTTTACCTGTATCTGCAACGTTTCTCATTGTATGTTTGAAAGCCCAAATAATAGAATCCAAAACAAGTTTGAACTGTGCAGGTGGAATGGCCAGGAATGCTGGGAAGCAATGAGAATTTACAGCCTGGAGTAGCAAGAAAAAGTTTGTTCTATGTTCAGGATATTCTTCGAAGTCCTGAGAGTCAGGGGCAGGGAAAAAGAGGAGAGAAAAAAATAGCACAGTCAGCAAAGCTTACTGAATAGCTTAGAGATCCACCATAATATCTTTTGCTAAGAAGAGTGAGTCAATATCCAATATGGAATGGCATTCACATCTCAAGTTTGAAGAAATGTGAATACAAAACAGAACTTACAGTTCCCAGTTTCCCAGTAAATTTTTTTCCCCAATACTTTTACTAGCAAAGCTTAGTAAGACCATTTTCTACAGTTACACAGTATCAACAGGCTGAACCAGATTTTGTCAGTACGGCAACTTCAGTTACTACTTGCTCTACAGACACAAGATACATGGCTTCAGCATTAAGCACCTAGCTACTACAGGGATGCACTACTGCAAAATGACCCTAATCTAGCCAGTATTATGCAACTACTTACTGTAACTTCTAGCACAGAAACTCTATCAACTATGGAATTCAGCAAAGTAAAGAAATATTCACAGAACACAATTTATGAATACGAGTATTGATAACTATATATGAATTCTAGTCATTCACCCTACACTGAAGTCTACTTAAAAGTATTCTTCAGCTTCCAGAACCGGTGACATTCCAAGGTCTTGGAACAGAAAATCAACTAATCATTTAATTTCAGAACTGTATTAAGAAATCAAATGAATGAGATTAAGACATTCACCTGAACAGCCAGAATCCATGAACCTCAATTAAATTTCCATAAAACAGAAGCCATGTAATGACACTATGTTAACTACATACTGCCCCCTTTCTTGCAATACCCAAAGACCAGTACTGTTAATATAAACTCCCTTTTTTTCCCCCGCTTTATCCAAAATTTACATATAATACCTTATTGATCATATTTAATGTGCACTCAAAAACAGCATCAAATATCTGAGGTATTTCAGCAGTAATGTGTCCACCCAGCTTGTTTACAATGATAGCCATAGTACTAAGTACTTCAGGTTCTCTAGCAGCTGGAACATTTCTCTGGTAGTCAATGAGAACTGCATCCAACAAAGGAGGAACAAAGTTTTCAGCAACCTAAATAAAACAGCAAGACTCTGTTATAGCAGCGCAGTTACTGAACAAAGTCTCAAGCAATTACAAGGTAGTTCTGAAAGAAGCTAAAAATATGTAGCAGAAACAGACCTGGGGGTACTGGCTGTATCTGGGCTGAACATGAGCCAGCAGTGTGGCCAAGAAGGCCAATGGCATCCTGGCTAGTTTCACTAATAGTGTTGCCAGCAGGACCAAGGAAGAGATCATTCCTCTACATTCTGCTCTGGTGAGGCTGCACCTCGACTAGCGTGTTCAAGTTTTGGGCCCCTCACTGCAATAAAGATATTGAGGCCCTGGAGAATGTCCAGAAAAGGGCAGTGGAGCTGGTGAGGGGTCTGGAGTACAAGCCTTATGAGGAGTGGCTGAGGAAGCTGCGATTGTTAAGACCACAGGACACTCAAAGGAGACCTTACTGCTCTCTGTAACTACTCTGAAGGGAGGTTGTAGTGAGCAGGATTTGGTCTCCTGCATAATTAGCGACATGACTACAGGGAACGGCCTCAAGATGTGCCTGGGGAGATGCAGGCTGGATGTTAGGAAATACTACTTCTCCAAAGAAGTGATAAGGAACTGGAATGGGGTGCCTAGGGAGGTGGTGCAACCACCAACCCTGGAAGCATTCAAGGAACTTTTAGATGTTGTGTTGAGTGAAGTGGTTTAGTGAGAACTACTGGTGATAGGTGGATGGTTGGAGTGGATGATCGTGTAGCTCCTTTCCAACCTTGGTGATTCTATGATGATATTCTATGATGATATATTACACATCCATATACTTCCCACCCACTGTACCCATCCAGCAGTGGTTGCCTGAGGACTCTCATACAACTTCTTACTTCCCCTTTGGATTCCTCTCAGCTGAAACTAACTGAAGCAATCAAAATATAGCTCAGGCCTACCCCTCCGTACAATCACACCTTATCCTTCCTTCAGATATTGCAGTTCTGAAAACAGTTCCTGTGAACAGAACAGTATTGACTGCTCTTCAGAAAAAGAGCAGAGCTGTTCCTGATTTTGTTGTATGAACTATTTCTGCAAAATAAATTTACTTACCATTTGAGGATCATTGGACCTGCTCACCCAGCCAGAAATCAGTTTTAAAGTTTCCCTTTTTACAGTCCTCATACTTCTAATCAAGGGCTGCTTTGTTACCATTTCACCTGAAAAGTTGTAAAGCTTCACTTAATCTAGGTAAGATGTGCCAACAAGCAGACTCACTTAAATCGGTTCCACAAAGTTCAGAATGTTTCATTTTTATATCCAATTGACAAAGAAAGAAGACTTTTCATTCATATTATGCAGATAAAAACTAGCTCCCCATTATTTCAGCTCCATAGGTCCAAGTTGCAATTTGGTATTACAATACTACCAGTGACAGTACACTGCCTGCACAGCTCAAAAACAAAGCTGCAACTTACTTTTCAAGTAAGGGAATCATGCATGTTCATTTAACTATTTGGATGAAGCTTACCTCTAGCTCTCACTAAGTGATGAGAGGGCATCAACTTACACAGTGTTTTAAAGCAAGGTCCTGATTTTGTCACAGACAAACCTAATCATTCAAACTTTTCTTTATTACAAGGAGCCTAATTTTTACTTCATTTTCTTACATCCATATCAATGTAAACCTCATCAGTAAAACCTGCTCTAATTGAGTGCACAGCCACACAATCATAACAGTATATCCAAGGAAAGCCCTGGAAGACTGCAGCCAGGGAAACAAGGGTAGAATTGCTTCTGCAGGCATCAGAGATAATCAGTTGTGAGAACATACTCTGAGGCAAGTGCAATATAAATAGCTCTTGGTCTAGTGAAATATCAGGACTAGAAGTCCTAGCAACTGCTTCCTATTTTGGCTGTTATCGTGTTGTTTTTTTTTTGTTTTGTTTTGTTTTTTTTTGTTTTAAATAAGAATGAGTTCTGGCAATTAAAGCTGCAGAATTAAGAAATGTATCGATTTTACAGCTAGTTATATTCTGAACTCTCAGAAGCTACTTCAAGGTCAACCAGTTGTTCAGTGGTTAAGTCTTAACATTCACATATATAATTATTTTCATAGAAAATCTGTCTTAAGACAGATCCAATAATCAATTCATTTCATCTTGTCAAGAACTACTACAGCAGCACTTTCTACTTAGATATCAGATTCTAATTTATCCAGTAAAAATTGGTTAGATAACTTCGGTAACTCTTAATTCCTTCTCAGTGATTATCAGTCTAGTTTATGACATATTTGAGGCACCTTCACTGAAGTTACACTTCTGCAATAAGGCTTTTTCAGTAATACGATATCATCAAACCAAAACTCTGACAAAATACTAGGGTCTTTTCTTATTCAAAAAGAGAGTAAGTCAAAAGAATGCAGGCCACTTCATCTCTGCAAGACCGCTACTGGTCAACAGTCTCTTGCATCATTCCTAAACTCATGCTTATAGCTTCCCTCCTTCCAGAATCAAGAGTTTCTTTGAATAAAACATTTAACTGGTTAACATAATAATCTAAGCAAGCACATTTTCAGTCATTCTCTTGCCCGAACACACGCACAGAGAAACAACAAAAAACACCACCAATGTACACACAATAAGATAAGCCCAGTTGTAACAAATGTGAAACCTGATGACATGCACTGCCAATCCCATTATGAAAAACATACAATATCTTACCATTAGCCTGAATAGCTGCAGAAATATTTTCACTTAGGCACTTGTATACATTCAGCATATCTAAATAAATTCTTCCAAGCTGAATTACAAAGGGGTGGCCAACTGCTTTACACGCTCTTACATTGGTTTTCAGAATGCTACCAAGCTGCTTAACTGTTTCAGGATCCTTCAGAATATCAACATTCTGTTGAAAAAAAATGAGTTACTTCCTTTCAGTTAATAAAAATGCCATTTATCTTCTAGTACAAAAATGGTCATTTTCAGGAATTTATCTTATACACTGTTAAGGAATGTTCTGTAAAATTCTTTAAACTGGATTTAAACCACTCAAGTCATTTCAGTCTTCTCTCTCCAAACAATGCTTTTACTGTCACATCAATCATTGCTTTAGCTAGGTTCACCCCAGATAGTTCACCTAATTTCAGGGGTAAAAACAAGCAAACAAGAACAAGAACAAACATTCAACAGCTTTATTTTAAAAACGCTTCTAATTTATGGTCTTACTTTTGTTGCCTGTTGAATTATGCTATCCCATACTTGATTGGGGAGCAACATGTATTT
Source organism: Lagopus leucura (assembly GCF_019238085.1). NCBI lineage: Eukaryota > Metazoa > Chordata > Aves > Galliformes > Phasianidae > Lagopus > Lagopus leucura. The sequence goes on from NW_024962252.1 coordinate 102,724,604, forward strand.
TTCTATCAGATGCTCCTGTACAGTCTGGTCTGTTTGTGCCCCAATCATGTATCCTACTGCTTCATAGAAAGTATGCACCTGATTGAAAAAACAAGAAGTCAAACAGAAAGGTTAAGGAAGAGCAACCAGAAGTTACAATGTTCAAAACTAGCAGATAGTAAAAGCTGAAAATGGGTTTCCAGTGACTAAATACATACTTTCCATTTCATTTTACAAGATCTTTCTTCACTCTTCCCTTACTTACACCACATTTAAAGCAACCCTCCATTCCCTTCCAATACTACTATGTACATCTCAGAGACTTCCTTTGTTTTACCACCACATCCTGAAGCAAGCAATTTCAGGCATATGCTTTCTCTTACAATACAGCTCCATTTATATCTTTTACAGAACTTTGGGCTAAATCAAGTGCAAGAAAATCAGAAGTTGGAACTTAATACCTCCTCTGCCCAAGGTTTCCATGTCACTGCAATGCATCAGCCTATGCAGTGCACGCACTACACTGTCAGAGCACATCCTCCCTGCAAGTATTCTCTTGCCCCGCACATGCAAGACCTGTAAGTATGCTACCACAGTAGAATATCCTTCTTTGCTAATCAAAACCTCAAAATCAGATTTACTATGTCATTTATTCATAAAAGCATTCTAGTAAAGAATTTCAACTTAGCACACTTTAATTCTCCTTCCAAGAATTCCAATTAGGACCTTAATAACTCTGACCATACTATTTGTAATGTGACACTCCCACTTACACACACTACGACTAAGAGACACAATTCAAGCCTTAAAGACTACTACCAGGGAAAAGTTGCGACATAACAAACATTGGTCTTCACAAATTTACTCACACTATCAATTAAACGTACCTGTTGTGGCTGGAGGTCACAGATGATTGTATTTATATTGTTCAAGATTTCATCAATGAAAGGCATTACTTCTCCCACTTGAACCTGAACAAAATGTCGGCGGCACTTTTGTGCTATTTTTATGAAGGTATCACAAGCCATATCCTGAACACCATCATGGGTTTCTAAATTAAATCAGATCAGTTACTATTTTGTATTTTTCCCCAGACATGCACATGTACAGAGCATCAATTTTTTTTCTTTAAGATTAAAGTTAGAACAGTAAGTGAAAGAGATAATTACCATGCATAAACTCAAATAGCTTGTTGACTACTGTCTTCAAAAACTTCCAGTGAGCTCTCAAAAAACGTGGGTATTGGCCTACTATGTACATTATATTTGATGCAATAATGGCTTTGTTGTCTTTTCCTCTCTTTTGTTCACAGAGCCCTAGGAGATCCTACAATATAACAAATTATTAGTTTCCTCCCCAAGTTCGTAGACTAGAAGAGCAGTATAAAGGCTAAAATAAGCAATAATAATGATACAGTAAAGTAGTTGCTATTATTAAACTCAAAACCAAAATAATTAAAACAAAAAATAAACAAAAAAAAAAAACCTACAAACCAACAACCCTAGTTAAGGATCAGGATAATTTCTTAAGTTTCAGCCAACCCTAGAACACCACATTTTCAGTCATACGTTTTAGATATAATTAATAATTTATACAGGGCAGACTACAGCAACCCTTAGTGCTGAGTACTGACCAACCAGACAATACTGATAAACATACAGGTATTACACAGCAAGTAGAGGAAACTAAATCCTTTCTGCAGGACTTTTGTGATGTAATATTGATGCGTAATTACTCCGGTACATAATATTTTCTTCCTGTACTCTTTCCACACACACATTTACTTAAAATGAAGTGGCAGAAGAGAAGGATGCTAGTTGGTTGAAAACAATGCACATTACTTTGCTTCATTAGTGCTCTTACTTCATTAGTGCTTCCTTTCCATATCTTCTGCATTCCTAAAGCAAAATATTTTATCATAAGCCAAATGTTCTCTCCAGAATTTTTACAATGAAGAGGCTATTTGGATTCATGTATTTTTCATGACTGAGGAATTCATCAGCCTAACATTCAGGATATGACATTTCCCAAATTATTCCCATCAACTTGTTTGCTGTACAAGGTAGCTTACTGAAGAATGTAGAGAAGTGTCTTTTTAAGCTCAATTTCTTGAGCGTAAACTATGAAGTGTGACAAAGCTGTTAGTCTTATACCATGATACCTTAATTACTGTAACAAGGAATCTTTTTTCATCTTCTTCATGCATTGCTCCACTGATTGAGCCAATAGCCCAACAGAGAGTATTCAAATTTTTCCATGACCATTCTGTCCCATTCACTTGATTATGAAGTTTTTCAGTCATTATTCGTTCTGTGTCTGCATAATCCAGATGTGTAAGATACACTGAAAGACAATTAACAGTAACAGGCACACCTTTAAGCAACAAACTGGATCACATCTCTTTGAAGTTAATTTCTTCTAAGAAAAAGACAAAATCAAAATGCTAAGTGCAATAGTTCTTTCGTGAATTTGTGACAGAACAAGCTAAAGATTTAAACCCAGAACTGCTAGAGTTGTATTTAAAGACATGGGAGAGAAATATTTTGTCTGTCAGTCCAATCAGTAAAGCTACTAAGTTAAATTATTAATAAAATGCATACATACTCCTAAGCCATAGGAAATATGAGATAGGCTAGCTCTGAGGGACGCTTATACAGCATTTATCAAGTCAGTCCATAATTTTCCTCTGTTTGTTATTTCAGTGTCATTATATCTGTTGGTTTTAATAACCTACCATTAAAATGGAGATGGTACTCCTGAACTAGTCTAGATGAAAAGATTCAGCTTTTTCAACTCAGACCATTCTATCAGCCCCTAAAATGATTAGGCTCTCTAACATAAGTAAAATTCAAAATCCTGCCAAGTTGGGAAAAAAAAAAAAAAAAAAAAAAAAGCACAAAGGTCAGATTTAGCAACGGATTTTTACAGCGCCACTTTCTCTGCACTCTTGCTTTTTTAAGAGGTGAATCTTCTATTACAATAACACACTAAGCAATAACAAACACCAGAATTCAAATGAAGACTGTACACCTGTATCTGGAAACATTACTGAAGATGAGAATATAATGTAGTAATTTCAATACAATAAATAAAAGTTTTGATATTAAAAAAACATACTAGAACTACAAATCTACTGTGAAGTATACTTCACAAGAACAGCAGTGAGAATAAAAAAAAAAACAAAACATTTTGTTTGACATTCATAAAGTTGCTAATGAACACTCAGCGCACCCCTCCGGTGTTTCCATTTAACAGAAAAATGTTATTACTGAAGTCTAATGACCTGACCTTAAATATGTGACAACTCTGTTTCAAACTTACCTTCTCCCCCACCCTCATATAACTGTGCTACATACATGCTATTGGTGAAGTTGCACAGATCTACAGGACAACTACAGGACAATAGCCACTGCACTTACCCAATGTTTCTCTCATATTTTTATATAAGTTTATGGAATCTGTATCCTTCATGAATTCACGTACTACTTCCCCTTGATCATTTTCCACCACTAGCACTTCTTCAGGCTTAGCCATACGGCTAACCATTAGCAATCGAACCTGTGCATTACAAAGGAAAGTTTCAGTTGAATTGCACTGCATTTCCTCATGTCAGCTCACATACAAGCAAATGAGAAGGAACATTCTGAAGAGACACGCTAACTAAAAAGCCATTAAGAGTAGAGCTGATTTCCATCTCTACAAGAATAAGAGTTCCTTAAACAAGTACTATACGTTCTAGAGTTTCAAAAGATGTATGTATTAAAGACCTTTCAAATACATTTTTTAAACACTTCTTTTTTCCTCCAGCACATGCAGCTTTTATTTTCACCACAGCCCTCGTACAAGCAATTCATTAACAATACATTGCTTTTAAAACTATAATAAATTGTCTTGGTTTTGAGATCTCATTGTTAAGTAAAAAACACAGCTCCGCCACACGAAGAAACTGAACAAAAACATCAAGTTGTCCTCCTTCTCTAGGCAGAAGTTAGCTATGTTTTCATGAACCCCACACCAAGATCCATGCTGGAAACCACTAATTACAGAAATTGTTAGCATGATTTAGCAAATCCTACATAGCAATTGTATTACGAAGTTAAAACGAAGCTGCTGAGGTGATAACATGGAAGAAAACAGGGTTGGTGTATTTAAATAAACTGTACAGACATATATTCTCTCTTACTTTATTATACACAGTATCAAAGGAGCACACTATTAATAGTTCTATCATCTACTGGTGCCATCTTGTAAGTTCAGCAATTTCAGCACAGTAAATAACTACAGATGAATCAGCTATTACTCAAAGCAAGGAAAGTTTTCTGAAGTCATCCCTTACATACAGTGAAGTCTCTGCATTTAGGAAAAGCGTCTAAACTTAAATATTATTTTCACTTAAGCATTGATTACCTTGGATAATACAGGCAAATAAAGCTGTCTCCTTGGAGGAACATCAAAGTGTTGACTTCCAGAAAGCAATGGAGAAGCAGATGTTGAGAATGGACTTTCCCTGTAGAGCTCAGCAGCTAAATGATTCCAATATTCAAGACAAATCTTGAAAATTTCAGTTTCTTCTACTTCTGATACCAACAACATATAATGAAGAGCCTGGAAAAGTGTTTTTTAAGCATCTATTTACTAATTATTTTTGAACACAGAAGTAAATTGAAACTGTACTCCTTCAAATTTTGTTATCCTGATACTGATAAAAATACTGAATTAGTGTAAAATTTACTAACAAGTAATACTGCAGTGGCATTTACTAGTCAAAGTTATGACCAGTGGAGCAACTGAAAAGAACACAGCACCATGTCAGTTCATGTTATTTTGAAAGCGTGGATCAGTTCTTAAACACAGAATAGCCTAAAGATATCTTAAAAAAAAAAAAAAAAAAAGCAATAGCCAAATTAGTCCCTCACTGTATTATCAAAATCACATCCTCTAAGCTTCTGCAAGACCTCTTTTTTTAGACCCTCAAAAAAAAACCCTTAGCTGCTTGCTTTAAGGACTGCTATTCTCAATACTGACTGCTACTTTCTTCTGCAAATTCTCTGAGAATGTGGAAGAAAAACTTCAAAACCACACCGCTTATCTGCATTCAGTGCAAGACATCTACTAAGACATCTTCCTTTATTAACTGAACAGCCACTATGAAGACTGAGTGCAGCTCTGAGACTGATACCAAATACAGAGGCCATTTCTACATAGTCAAAAATTATTTAGCTATCTTATTTTAAAATCCCTAGTGAAATGTCGAACAACAGCCTATCAGTGAATTAAACAGAAGGGAGCAATGAAAACAAACTTCATTTTTGCAGCTCAGACACTAAGCCATCCAAAGTACTTTAGGCGGAGAAGTCTGATTTGACATCTTTCTCTACAACACTGAAAGAGGGATTCAAAAACAACTCACATTATTCCTATGCACATCCATTTTGATCGGCAATTTCACTTTTAAATAACTTAACTAGCTTCTTTCACTACTCTAGATGACTCCAATGAATCCATGCAGCAATTTCAGAATTCAGTTAAGTCCAGTGTGGGAACATACAGATTAAAATTACATAGCTAGCTTAAGGCTTTCTTCTCCCCACTACATTCTGTTATACTGTAGGTTACAACAGTGAAACTTGCAGCGATTTTAAGCCACTCTAAAAATTTTGTGGAACATTTCAATATCCTGTAGAAGACCCAAAGTCATTCAGAATTGAGTTTTGCAGAAGTCCATTTAAATGTCAATTTTAACTATTCAACAATTTAATATAGTTGTGCTGAACAAGACAGGAGGCAAGATTAAATGACTGCACTCCAACTTACATGACATTCAACTTCATATTCTTAATAATGTCTCAACATGGTTTGAAACTTGATCTCTTCCTTGATTGACAGTTATTTTGCAAAAGTTCACTAATTTTGAGGTAAAGAATTACTTGTGGATTGCTGAAAGGTTTTTCTTTGCTTTCTGCTTGGTTGTCTTTAAATAGAACAAGAAACAATCATTTAATCTATTTTCTAAGTGAGCTACAGTTTGCTATTTGCAAACAACTTATATATATATGTTTGTTTGTTTTTTCCTGGCAGAGAGCTGCCCGGAGAAGAAAAGTACTGCGAATATCAGATGGAAAAGACTAGAGTTCAAATAACTTACAAGCATTGCACTGACAAGATGGACCCACAAAATAAAACTGGTCTCCAGGTTTATACTGTGGTTTTGAGTTTTTTGAGTCTGTCTCAGGATAGTTCCTCAACCTACAGACTCCATACCTGCAGAGGGCTCAACTCTGGGACATTGCAAAGGCTGCTACAAGGGCCTATAGAGACAGTTTAATCCCATAGGAGCTCAGGGGTGGGAGAGAGCTAATAGAAATGTCACCAAAGAACAGCTCACTCTCAGCAAGTCAATACACGTCTCCCAGCAAGACCCCTTAATACCATATAAAGCATGTTTGTTAACTAGCACTTTGTAGAGCTCCAGCATTAAAGGCTATGCTTGTGACACAGAAACTAAGCACAGACCACAAGGACAATATTCTAGACATTTGGGAAATGACATCTTAGGCAAGAAGTTACACCAGGACAGAAAAGCTGGAGAATGGCATTTGCTATCCTAGTATCCTAGACGCCAAGCCTGGATGTTGAATAAAAACAAAGTACACCGTTTCACACACAAACTGACAGAACTCACAGCAGCAACCACCTGCATGAATGAGTTAAACAAAAATAATGAGTTTTGATACCCATGGAAAAAGGTTACGATACTTCTTTGAATGCATTTTAGAGCAGTATTTACACTTCAGAGAAGAGACAAGTAAGAAGAAAGAGAGAAAAGCACATTCTGCACATTTTGTTTTTTGTTTTGTTTTAAGGATAACACCACTGAAAATAAATTGCTACTGAAGCACACTTGGAAAGTCTGAAAGGTTTCTTGTGCTCATATCATTTACTGATTACATTTACTGATTATGGGGAAAAAAAATCTTCTAACCAATATAAGCACAACAGTCTAGAGGTCATATTAGTATGTTATTCCAGAACAAGAAACCTCTACTTTTGAACTGGATAAACGATGCAACTTACCTCCATTAATGTTTCTCTCAGATTTAATCTTTTTTCTATAAGTTGACCATGTTCCTTCAGAAACGTGCAGAGAAACAAACTGAGATTCTGAATGAAGTTCTGTTCATCATCTTTTCCATTTGAGTAGGCAAGTCGGATATTAGTATTTAAAGGAAGCATCTAACAAAAGGAAGGCAAACATAACCAATGTCCTACCATGCAAGTAGAACTACTGCATACTAGCATATTATCAATCACATTGCTTTTTTATTGTTGTTATTGGCTCCGAGCTGGACAGTACAAAAGAGTACACAGACACTGAAGTTCTGATCAACAAAAGCTTTCCCTAGCACTTTTAAACAGGAAAGACAAGAGAAGCACCTACCCTATCTCAAGACATTTTTGACTGGTATCAAGCGAAACTGTTCCAAAAGTGTCTTTATTACCTGTACCTTGTAACATGGCAGTCATAGTATTAAAACAGTATGAAAGATCTCCCTCACAATGTTTGTAAGTTAGTAAAAACGACCTACAAAAATACAAATATTTTTCAGTAATCTACCAAAGATCTCAGTGGTACCGTCTGAAGTAGTACAGCAACTTTCAAATTCTACTGTTATAAAACAGAAGAATTTTCAGTGTTGTCTGGCTTCTTTAGTGCCAATACTGTTACACCCAATTCAGCACTCAACTGTTACTTTAAGTAAAAGCTCTGGCTGAAAGTATTTGCATTCACAATCAAGAGCATCATCTGTAGAATCACAGCACTGTAGGGATTGGAAGGGACCTCCAGAGATCATCAAGTCCAAACCCCTACAAAGCAGCTCCCTAAAGCAGGGTTCACAGGTAAGCCACCAGATAGGTCTTGAATCTCTCCAAAGAAGACAACTCCACAACCTCCCCGGGCAGCCTGCTGCAGTGCTCCATCACCCTCACCAGGAAGAGGTTCTTCTGCATATTGATGCAGAACTTCCTATGCTGCAGCTTACAGCCATTTCCCCCTGTCCCCACAGACCACTGAAAAGAGGTTGGACATACCCCCTTGTCTCTCACACTTAAGATACTTATTAACATTAGTAAGACCCCCACTCAGTCTACTTTTCTCAGGCTGAACAGACTGAACAGGTCACTCAACCTTTCCTCATAGCAGAGATGCTTCAGGCCCTTTATCATCTTTGTGGCCCTCCACTGGATTCCTTCCAGGACATCCCTGTCTTCTTTGTACCAGGGAGCCCAGAACTGGATACACTGCATCAGGTGAGGCCTGAGCAGTGCAAAGTAGGGGGGGAAGATCACCTCCCTTGTCCTGCTGGCCATGGTCTTTTAAACACACCATAGGAACCCACTGGCCTTCTTGGACACCAGGGCACATTGCTGGCTCATGGCCAACCAGTCATCCACAAAGAAAAAAAAAAAAGAAAACAAAGAAATGAAAAAGAAAATAGGAAACATTCAAATGCCTTAAATAGAATGATTTAGCTGCCAGAAAAAGTCAACTTTTAAAACAAATTCTAACTAAAAAGTTCTACAGCTCCTCTTGAAGCCGACAGTGAGGGAGAGGAATGAGGGCAGAGATACTTCTTTTAGAAGCACACCTTTCTGAAAAGACCTCGAAGACTGATGAAAGCTGTGTTATACACAGCGGGGAACAAAAACTGATACAAAAACAGAATCTAATTGTCCAGAAGGGCTATAAAAAAATAAAACCCACAGCTTTGGCATGAGCAAATCCTCATTGAAATGGACAAATGTGAAGCACCATCTACATTTATCCTTTCTTCCCTCAAAATAAAAAGTATGCAAAATTCATTACAAACTTCTGGCATTTCACTATGATTGTGTGCTGAGGACAACACAGCACCTCACCTACCTGCCTTTCTCAGACAACCTGAGAGCACAAAACATACGCTGAATTAACCAAAATACATCAATCCTGCAGAAATACAGCTGTCCTCCATAGTCACGTTTGTCTTTTGATAAAGCTATAAATACACAATCAAATGGCACAATGAAATCTAACATTTCCGAACAGCTCTAGAGAGTATCAACTTGTAAACTGAACTAGGTTGTTAAAAGTAAAAAAAAAAACCAAACATTTACTAAAACATTACCTGTTTTAACTGCATCATGGTCAAGGTAAAAAGCGTTACAAATTGTTCTTCATACTGGCTTACACTGACACCTGCAATCTCTGTGAGGCACTTTAAAGAGACATTCCGAAACATGGGAACATTTAAGAACTATTGAGAAAAGAAAAGGAAGCGTTTTACAAAGGTGTTATATGATACACATTTTGCAACTTTTAAACTGAAAAGCTGTCAGTAATTACACGCATACCTTGTATATTAGTGTGCTGATTAACTTAGTCTCAAATATGTATCCCAGGGGAATCCAGTTCAGAAATCGTAGCAAAGTTTCCAAAGTCGCATGAACTAAAGGAGCATTTTGGGAGTTTTCCTGTGGGAACACATCAGTGAATATTACTAAGGCATAACTGGGAGGAGGTAGCGTGGAAGAGGTTAAAAAAAACTAATACTTACCATCACGAACTGACACAGTTGAAATATCTGAGAGAACTCATTGCACATACTATAAAAAAAAAAAAATAAAATAAATGAAGCACTCCCAAGTTCCCAAAACAATCCAAACTGTATTAATCAAAGCGCCTGTGACCACAACACAACTTCTGAATACCTACAAATCCTTGCTTCTTTACAAAAGATAATGCCAACAGCATTTTTTTTTTTTTTTTTTTTTGAAGAAGTCCAGTGGGATCAAGTGCATCCTCAACAAGTCTGCATGCAACACCAAGCTGAGTGGTACAGCTGACAAGCTGGAAGGAAGGGATGATATCCAGAGGGACATGCATAGGCTTGAGAGGTGGGCTCGTGCCAACCTCATGAAGTTCAGCAAGGCCAAGTGCAAGGTCCTGCACCTGGGTCAGGGCAATCCCAAGCACAGATACAGGTTGGGCAGAGAATGGCTTGGGAGCAGCCCTGAGGAGGATTTGGGAGTGTCAGTTGATGAGAGATTCAGCATGAGCCAGCAACGTGTACCTGCAGCCCAGAAGGCCAACTGCATCCTGGGCTGTGTCAAGAGAAATGAGACCAGCAGGTCAAGGGAGGTGGTTCTGCCTCTCTACTCTGCTCTCATGAGACCCCATCTGAAGTACTGTGCCCTGCTACAGAGCCCCCAACACAAGAAGGACATGGAGTTGTTGGAGTGGGTCCAGAGAAGGGCCACAAAGATAATCAGAGGGCTGGAGCACCTCCCAGCTGGGGCGCTTCAGCCTGGAGAAAAGGCGGCTCTAGGGGGACCTTAGAGCGTACCTCAAGGGGGCCTACAATGAAAACTGGGGCAAGATTTTTTCTAAGGGCAAGTAGCAACAGCATAAGAAGCTAATGGCTTTCAACTGGAAAAGGATAAATTTAGACTGGATACTAGAAAGAAATTATTGACTGTGAGGGTGGTGAGACACTGAAACAGGATGCCCAGTCTGGTCACGGATGCCCCTTCCAAGGCTGGAGGCGTCCAAGGCCAGGCTGGATGGGGCTGCAAGCAACCTGGTCTAGAGGGAGCTGTCCAGGCCAACAGCAGGAGGGTTGCAACTAGATGACCTTAAGGGTCATTTCCAACACAAACTATTCTATGTTTCCATGACCATCATGGGATGAGGCAGTCGCAATAATGCAGAAATATACGTTGCATGGGAACTGCTGAGTCACAGCCCAAACCACTGATTGATCACCTGGGGAAAGGACAGGGTCAGCCCTGGGAGCACAGGTGAAGGCAATTCAGCTGTGCAACCGGAAGGGCTGGAGCCTGGCTCCGCCTCTCAGTCCCCACTTAAGGGCTGACTGCCACTGTAGAATAATCTCTGGTTGAAGACCCTTTCCTGTGAGTCTTGATCTTCAGAGATGGGTGAGCACATTTACTTTCCTGTAAAATACCATCCTATCTCTGCTGGTCCCTTTGTAGTTACATTTTGTATTATCCTTCCACCTCGGTAGTCTTTCCAATTGTAACATATGTATAAACTAAGTTTTGTCCCACGTAACTGTACTGCTTTAAAGGAGGAGAAAAGAAGAATCACATTTAAAAAAAAAAAAAAAAAAAAAAAAAAAAAAAATCAGTAAGCCACTTAAATCTCAGCTATAAAACTAGATATATCCTTTTACTGAAAACCTCCTAGCACGACAAACTATTTGCCAGCAAGCCCAGTATGCACTATTTATTAGTTATATTAAATACTATACTTGCCTGTCTTTCAAATGCTTTGCTTTCACTTGAGTTATCTGGCCACTGGAGAAATCAAACACTTCTTCACTCAATAGCTTGAGGATCACCATGTTGTTCTGACAAAGGCTTTCACTAGTCCTGCTTGCTCCTACAATATCACTTATAAAAGTTGGCCAGTGCTTTGGCCATTCCTGTTTCAGAATCTGAAAAGTGAAACACCAGTATATTAGGTACTTATGCAAAACCAAATGCTTCATGACAAGATTTAATGCTTCCTGAACTCCAACTTACCTGAACAAGAATCATGTTCAGTTTCCCAATATACACCTTCTCTTTCTGGAAAATGGAAAAGACAAGTCAAGTTACGCATAGTATTTACCTCCCTTTTTTTCCCCTGAGATAATTCACTTACTTCTACACATGTTGGATCAGATGACGTCTTGATAATTAGGCCAACAACATACTTTTTTATACCTGCAGAAGAATTGGAGAAATACTTTAACTGAGCCAGATATCACGAATAATGTTTCTGACTCAGGATTCTTGCCATATCGTTAAAACAAGGCATAAGGCTGCAAGGCAATGCTAACTGAGTTGACTTAAAACCCATGTCACCTGTCATATGTGCTCCTGTCAACTGGCAAGTAAAACGCTATTACTGCTGATAATCCTTCAGCCTATTTACATGTGTGTGTGCATATCTGCAAAGGCATGTGTTTTGTTATAATGTAGGCAGATAAGTTTTCTTATTAAATTATTTAGCAAAATAACAGAAGTTCAAGATTAATAGTTAAGTTACCATATTCACTGCAGAAGAAATATCCCTCCTGCTTGTGTGGTGCTGACAAATTTTCTACATTCAGAAATCTCACAAATTAAGGAAACAGAAGTAGTTTTGTTAATTGTATACATTAACTCTATACTTTCTATGTGGCTCACGACAATTCTTCTTTACTGAATGCAGTGCAGGCAAGCAGAAGGATTGGAAACTTATGTTTTAGAGTATATATGTATCTTGCTATTTGACTTAATGAAGCCAAAATCTAGTTGATGTATATTTCTTCAATGAGATAGTCAACAATACAGAAATAACACAGATTATTTTTTTTTTAAAGTTATCAGCAAACTAAAATGAGTTTAAGCCTTACTTTAAGAAATTTCATTTTTTTCCCCTAGCCACTACTCCTACATTATAAAACATTCCTAGTACTTAAGCAAAATTAGCTGTTTTCTGCATTCTGGGCATGAACAAAACGAACATTTCATTCAGTTTTTAATTGCATTTTCAAGAAATCTGGGAACAACACATCTGGAAATTACACTATCGGTAGCATACCAGACAGCAGCTGCTCTGTGAGCGCTTCTGATGACAAATTAAGCTCTTCATCATTGTCAGCAAGGATCAATGGACACTAATTCAGAAGAATACTCAATAACAAAATATATCACTGACAAGCACTGGTCTAAGCCTGGTATCATGGCCCTCACCCCCTCAAGAAAAAACACACACAAAAAAAATCAGACTTTGATGAAGTGTTAAAGCACCCAAACAGTACATAAGAAGTGTTCAGGGCCAGAAGCTAAACTATTCATCTGCTAAGCTACTGAGATAATTCAACTTGTTGCAACTCTTTTCATTCCAGAAAGAATTTGAAAGTGAATGTTGTTCATAAAAACACTGTTCTGACATCAAAGCTGCCTATTTTTTATTTTAAATCTTGCTGCCCTAATAGAATTCAACTGTTCATTTACAATCTCAGTACCATGCTACCATCAATCCAGCCTTGAAAACATCTGCAGATGGAAATAGTTGCTCAGTTCTAAAGCTTATCCACTGGAAAAAAAAAAAAAAAAGGCAACCACAGCAGAACAGAAAATCTAAAAGACTTAACAGTTCCTGAATGTCATGCTGCAGGCTTTTGAGCTCTTCCATTCATTCAGGTAATGGTCACATTTTTAATCCCTCAAACGTAGCAGCTACTGAAATCAAATGTTTTCTTTTTCCCCTTTTTGGCTTAAGCTACATTTTTCATGTAATTACTTATTTTTTTCTTTTAAGTTAAGAAGGAATATAGTTTCTGCTTTATATTTAACAGCCCTGTTTTTTTAATAATCATTCCACAGATGAGATGAAAACACCATTGTTGAGACAGAACCCATAGTCCTAGCTCCTGTTCATGGAGTTGTTCATAGGCTCAACTAGGAAAAAACTGGTTAACAAGAAGTCCAGTTCATTTCAGAATAGTTTGGAACCTACCTTCTGCCAACCTCACTCCAGTACTGCCTCAGAGGCAGTGCTCCTCCTCCTTGTGTCCCACAGCAGTTAACCAGTATGTTAGCCAAGCTCCGCCAGTAAGAAAGGTTCTACTTATTGCTAAGACTGGACACCAGGCCACTGTCAGAAGGCCTGGAATAGTGCTGCTGTTTGAATTTTCTGGTAAGCAAAATGCAAAAGGAGAGAACAAGGACACTGACAGAATACAGCAACTAGAGCTCTCCTTCAAGGCCTTTCCAAAGTTCCTGGACAAGTACTGCATATCACAGTCCTCACATGAAAGCAGCTCCCCTATAGAGGGAGACCTAAAGGTAACAAACCACTTTCTGAAGGGAAAGCATTTTCACAGGCGAACCAAGCTAAATGCCAGAGCAAGGAGAGAGAGGAACATCACAATCACCACATTACTAAATTCTGTAGTCTGTCTAAACTGACAAATATCAAATATCCTAGTTTCAGCATAGGATATGCTTGCAGAAGCAATTATGTCTCATCTGGGCCACAATCTCAGAGCAATTCTTATCATAACAGAGGTCTGGCATGTCATCAGTATGTACGCTTCAGGTACCTCTTCCATTTGAAAATGAGCAAAGTTGTACAGTCAACTCAAGTTTCATAATGAGGAAGTGCTTATCCATTCTGACTCAAAGTATTCCAGACAAGCTTTCTCTGTTCACAGGAACAGAATTTTATTTCACACTGCACGATTAATGAAGTGTATCACTGAATTGCAAGACCAAGAAGCTTTTTATTTCTGGGCAGGTTTTCGCATAATAAGAGAAAATCCTATTGAGACCACAGCACATATATCAAATGACATCCTTCGTAAGTACTATTAAAACACAAACTCTGCATTAGAGGAGTACAGGTCTGGCAACAGGACAAGAAGAGCTTAAAATTAAAAGCCATTTAAAAATAAAAGTAAATTTAATAATGGGGATTCACATCTAAATAAAATCTTCTGAATAAAGCTCATTTCACTGCTTATATTTGAGATCCTAGGCCGGAGTTAAAACCTCCTGATGCTAAACCAGAAGTGAACAAAACCCTGGCTAACTTCAAGGCCCAAAAAGAGATTCCAATGTGTAACTCCAGGTACAGCTAAGGTAAGATCTCAAAGGAAAGATTATAGGGTTCAGGTTCTGTAATTACTGACATTTGTTTACTTCTCCAGGATTTTCAGACAGGTTGTCTTTTCACATCACTGATGCTCAATTCAGATCAACACATCAACTGATAAACACTGCTACTGCTACAAGAGAAGAATACTACTTTGTAATAAACACATGTAGTTCCTTCATAATAAAAAGATTTTTCAGCTGTGTTTACTATACAAATTGAATCACACATACTAAGTTTTACAAACTAAGATACAAGCAGAATTAAATGATTTGTGAAGGACTTTGTTACAAAGCATTCCTTTGTGACATTGAATTTTCGTTTCCTGCAACCCCTATTTCACTAGTCACACTTCAAACCAGAAAACACTGCCAACCAAAGGAGCCAGAAACCTTTATTCAACCAGTCTTCTCATCTCCCAGGTAATTAAACTGTCCAATTAAGTTAAGAGCAGTTATCTTGTACCAGCTGGCATAATAAAAACAAAATCCCAGCAACTATGACCAAAGACTAGATCAAACCAGACGAGAACATCTAGGCCAACATGGATCAAATATCATGGTACACCAAGCATTTAGCTGCTCTTCTACTGATGTACTGGAAAAAACAGAATTAAACGCCACCTGACTCATTTCTCCTAAAACAAGTGAATTTTACAATTTCTCTTTGGCTTGTAAAAATATTCCAGAAGATTTTACTACAAGATAGATATCTGTTGGGATGAAGGATACTTTTTTCTTCTGCAATCTTCAGAAGCACAAAAGGCAGGGAAAATAATAATAGTGTAAGTTATCATCAGGTGATTACACAACTTCAGACAGTAATTTTATCTTGTCATGTATTCAGCCACTTACTGCATCTGCTCAGATGATCATAACTAGTCAAACAATATTACCATGCTTACTAAAAGTGAAATAAAATACAAAATACCATCTCAAATTCTGGAAGCAATGTCCAAGTCACATATGCATAATTCGACATCTGAAATCCAGACGTGATAACATGATCCAATGCACAGCCAAGCATCACCTCAGCACAACCACTTATCCGTTCTATGCATTAAGAATTTTTAAAACTTGAAATCACTTTTGTAGTCTATTTTTGGCCCTTATTCTGTCCCAAACTATCAAATAAGTCTCCCAGTTCAACTTCTCCTATCTGACTATAGCTTCCTCCAACAGGCATCAGTAAGGTGACCGTTAACTAGTTCAACCTGCTGACTCCTCCCTGCTTTGCTCCAACAGCCAAAAACTTTGAGACAACTTCCAAATGCTGAACATAAGTGTTCACACTCAGGAAAATGGAAACACATGAAATTTTTAAGTGCAAACAAAAGATAACTTCAAGGTTCTCCCTCAGTTTCTCAAAAAGGCACGATTCTGTTTGAGCCTTCAGTTTTTTTCTTAGAAGCCTGTAAGGCTGCTTCTAACAGCACGTAAGTGAAACCTTTTCCAAAAGCTAGGCTACATCTGTTTTAAAGTGGAGGTGAGGAAAATAATCACAAACATTGAAATTTCCCTCTTCAAAGATGTGTTTTACTGACATTTACTATTACATTCCCATCAATAAACTGGCAGTGAAACTTCTGATCACATATTCACAATGTTAAAAACAGCTCATGGCAGAACATGGAAATCCAATTAATGAGTTCTGAGAACAGTATTTCATAAAGACCAAGTATAAAATGGTGACAAGTTTTGAAAGTAGTTCAACTTAGTGTTCCGAAATCTGTTTCATGACTTGACAGAAAGCTTTGAACATGCATTAATCCTACACCAGAGGATTACTCTAACAAACCTCTTGCTGTTTAACACATACTGCAACACATAAAGGAGGAAAGAAAAACAATCACAGAATATCCTGAATTGGAAGGGACCCACAAGAATTTGAGTCCAGCTCCACAGAAGACCACCCAAAAAACTAATTAATCTGCCTGAGAAACACTGCCCTAACTCTTACTATTCTAAAATAATTATGACTGGCTAGAAGTTTAAATAAGTTTAATCAGCATATGCTACCATAGTCTACAAAAAAAATTAAGAGTACAATGGTGGAGCTGTGCACATAGTCCAGACAGGCTGAAGACTGCCCAGTACAGAGAATCCAAACTTCTACTTCAAAGGCAGAAGCCAGCCCTCTTCAGATTAAGTCTCACCTACAGATCAATGCATCACTGCAGCAGTGGTGTTTCGAAAAGCATCAGCTGATGTTTTTACTTTTGTATAACACTTACAGAATCCTAGTTGCCCACCATTCTAGTGAAACCACTACTGCGGAAGCGCAAGACATGGTGTGATACAGAAATGCACAGATAGCCTTACTTCGTGACAAAAAGCCTAACGAGAACTTTAGAATTACTTACATGTTACATGTTCTAAATCTCAACAAAAAACGTAAGAGGAAAAGACAAAATACAAGTGTAAGAGGTAAGCACAAAAATCTCTTCCTACCTTCACACTGGTTCCTCGGAAGAATCTTCCATCTTGTTTTTATCACATTTTCCAATATTTGCAGTCCATAATACTGAAATTGGAGAAGAGCAAAATGTGAGCGTGTTACTGTAGGACTAACTCCCTGTCAGGATTTTCATTCAATCAGACATTCACATGTAACATCTAAGGCTTCAAGAATATTAAACTAAAAAACTTATTAAATATGTCTATTCACCCGTTTATTCAAATTTCATGCATTTTTTTCCATTTTATTTTTGCTATACTAAATCCTGCTGTTTGATCATGCTCACACCAGGAGGAAAAAAAAAAAAAAAAAAAAAAAAAGAAAAAAGAAAAAATCTCTCTGGTAGACAATTTTGGCCATCTGGAAAGGAGGAAGTAGCAGCCAGATAAGAATTTGCATCATAATTGACTGTCCATATGTTCAAGTACTATCACAACCAGACTCCTAAAATATTTAGTAGCTTGGACGGTTTCAAGTGTCCTATCATTCCTCTAAGAGCTGAAAAAAAAATAAATAAATAAAAAAATCATGTCTTATAACATGTTCTGATGCTGGCACTTTCTAAGGAAAGTATTTCCCAAATTTCACTGGTGTGTTACTTTAGGAACAGCAAGACAACCCACAGGTTTATTCAATTTCAATACCCACCCCAATATGGCAGCTATTTCTACTATTTAAAGATGAACTTTTGTGCTCAGTCAAAACATGCATAAGTTTTTATTTTATTTTACTTTTTATTTTATTTATTACCTTTCAGGAATTCCTTCCTAGGTTCTTTGCCGAAAATGTTATACGTGCAAAGGAACTGGTAAGGCCACTCCCTCTGCCCATTTGTCCCTACTGTCAACTCACAGTAACAGGGAGAAAAGTTTTGATGTGATCACGGAACATAAAACCCCATTAGCATGAATAGACAGCAGAGAAAAGGAGATGAGGAATTTTGCAATAGTTTTATCAGCATAAGATCAGAAGGAATACAATAAATCACATCAATACCTGAAAGGTAAACTCATGTTTATAAAGTTAAAAGTTTGGCTGAGAATAAGAGTTCTTCTTTAAAATGGTTAGTTGTTATATAAAGTAGGATCATTAACATTTCAACCAAAGGGATCACATAAACTTCAGTTTAATAAAAGAAAAAAAACAAAAGAAACAATAGAGAACAAACCACAATGTAGGTTGTCCCAAACTACATTGTTTTATTAAAATCTTTGCTGTTTTCATCTTAACATAACCTACGTATCCCACATGCTTCCCTCTGCGACCCAAAAACTCCCAGTAGAATCACATGCAGACCCTGGATTTGCAAACCAGTGTCGTCTTTCAGGATGTTGGGGTACAGAGAAAAAATTGAAATTATGGAAAATTGTCAAGTTTTTGTTTTTTTTTTCCAGTATTAGCAACAGAAGTTTATAAACTGCATATTAATCTTTAAGTTTACAAGTAATTAAACATAAAACTAAATTAAATCAAGGGAATGTTCATACAGAAAAATGTATGAAACTGTTTAAGAAAAATGTTTCACAGGCAGTGACTTCAGTCACTGACCTAGGTATATGCCATTTTGTACCTGATCTACACAAAAAAATACAAAACATTCAAGAATGCTTCTAACAACCTTGCGAGTATGACTACTTATAAGACAGGGTTAATCTTCCTGAAGCAGAAGCTACTTGTTTTATTTCTAGCTTGTACAGGCACACCTATTAAGAGGCTTTCCATGTAACAGTTAAGCAAAAACAGTATGTCTGCTTCCAAACATTTTCCACAAGTCAACTTAATTGGCTTTAAAATCAGAATGGCAAGTTTCATTTTACAAGAGTTAAGAAATTTTCTAGAAATCAAGGGCAGAACTCATCTTCAGTCTTTTTTCTTCCCTTAGAATTTCATTCAAGTACTAGAAATGTCTTTTTTTTTTTTAAACGAAAGCTGCCACACCTTTTCCCCATTATGCACTTCAGTACCCAATTTAAAATCACATACTTAAAAGCCATAAAGGTTCCTTCTCTACATTTCTACAGATTTCTGCACATGTGATTTGAGTTCTGCCTTCTGCCAGTCTGTTATTCATCTCCTCTCACTTTTGATATTAGTATTATTCATTTCTAATATTTGTGAGGGAAATGAAATGGGATCAGTAATAAAATCACCATAAATGACCTCTACGCATGCATCCTTCTTGCCACATTGTGTTAGAACCATGGTGTGTTGTTTTTTGTTGTTGTTGCTGTTTTAAATTGAAGTTACTTTTGATATAGTGATTGCAAAAATTTGTGTTATCTTCATACCAAGGAAGTACCAAAATGTCCAAAAAAAAAGTCACTGATGTCAATTTTAAATTCTGCCATCTGAAGTAACAGAAGTATTTTTATTAAGTCAAACAATACACGTAAACACATTTAAACTCAGCATAAAACAGAAGCCTTTCCAATATGCATTTTCTTAGTTTACTCCTAATTGTTTAGTAGCAATTCACTGCCAAGTTATGAAGATGAGGGACAGGTAACAGCAAAGACTGAAAGAAACCCTATAAAATGATCCCTATGGTAGAAATTTATATGATACCCTTATAACTTACTCTATGCACCAAATCCCCTCCCACCCACCTCCCAAGAAACAAAAACAATTGATGAACAGAATTCAGTTAAAGGGAATCAAAAGGGTAGACCTTGTGGAGGCCTGCCGTCAAAGCCTAGCTGTGTCAGTTGCACAGGAAGACACCCCTTTTCTTCCTATTACAAGCAATCAACATAATGGAACATTATGATTAATATCAGGTAGTGTTAACAGCTTTAATTAAAGAAAAAATATGATTGCATAAAAGCCAAATGTCATAGTGCATAAATTTAGCACCAAATAATTTGCAATTTATGTAAATGGAAGAATTCTTTACCTGTTGCTTTCTTTCTGTTCCTCAAATCATCTCATTTTTCACAAGACAAATTTGAGTTTTTAAAAATACTGTTGGTAAATCAACTTAAAAATTAGTAATGTCTGTCAGTATAATAAGCAAAGTTTACCAGGCAAGCAAACAGGCAAACACTGTTACTTAAAGGTCAGCACTTTGAGGAAGTTCTTTAAATTCTTTTTTCCTAAACTTTAAAGCAATGAGAAGAATTGAACTTTTTCCATGAGTACCTCCTGAATTCAGAGACCATCCAATCACTGTCATTTTCTGTTCAAATACTGTGTATCAAGCAGAAAACCATGCCTATCAATTACTTAAAATAATAATCATCAACCTTAATACTGTGGAAACATTTCAATCAATTTTTCAGTTCAAACTGCAGAAGTCTTATTTTAAGGTAAAACCTGTAAAGGCATAGTCAGCAACTGAATGCTATCCCTTTCTGACACTATCACAATGGATGGATTTACAGTAGTAGTACAAAGCAAGTTTGTTTTCTGTATTAGTAAGGACTAATCTCATACTACGAAGAGTTTGAGGTACTTAACTTTCATCAACTGCTCAAAACAGTGGTCTAATACAGTTTCTATTTTGTCTTCAATATACTTAGGGACAAATTATCTCCTCACTTAAACGGACATGGCTCTCATTCACATCAAAGACAGCCAAGCACTTAACCAAGAACAGAATGTGGCTCTAAGACTTTGCATTACATGTATACACCAGTCTTTGAACTGGCATTATACTTATATATGTGCCTTGAAGAAAAAAAAAAAAAAAACACCCTATTTCCAATTCAACTCTTCCTTATTTTCTTTCCCCTCCTTTTTTTTTAAAAAAGGAGAAATACTCTTGTGAACATAAAAGGAGATTTAAATATTTTATCCACTTATAGTTTCTGTTTAAAGCCACCTTTGGGAAGAAGACAATTAAGACGTGGTTTGAATAAAGAGTCTATGGCTAAAAATGAGATACCTTCCTCAAAGTTCATGAGTGGAAGAAAGATGAAAACCAAATAAGTAAAAGTTTATTTGCTTACTTTGGTATTCATATTCTGAGAGAACTCCAAAATAGTATCAACTCTTGTCCATGCATCAGGATGTTCTTTTAAGTGAGTCAAGACTTCTTGAGCCATTCTTTGCTAAAAGCAAGTTTGGAAAAAAAAAAAAAAAAGTATTAGCATAGGATTATTTTAGGAAACATATAGTATAATCAAATATATTAACATCATGTCACCTTTAAATCATGTATTCAAGACTTAGTCAGAACAAAATGAGAAGCATTAAGTTCACAGATTTCCTTCTGCCAATTACGATTTATTAACAATCAAATTCAAGAAATGCACTAAAGCAAGATGGTCACTGACTTACTCCCACTCTTCCATACTGAATGGTTCATCTAGACCAACACCAAACGTGAGAAATGCACACACACGAAGTGTACTAGGGATGGAACCTGGCTTCCATTCAAGAAATCTTCTTGATAAAATTTTATTCAAGGGCACCCCAGCTTTCTGTTCCATTTTATTTTGAAAAACCAATGAGCAGAACCAGAAGTCACCATTTCCTCTACTTGAGAGGAATCTCCTGATATATCCACTACCTTACAAAAGCAGAAACTATTTATTGGGGGACAACAGGCCAGCTGGTCACACTAATCCTTTGTTTTTTCCTTGAGACTGACATTGCCAATTATTAAACTAGTTTCCCCAGCTCCAGTAACTTGCAAAACCTTCTCATCTGAGTCAGTTATGCATATAAACAGCTGAACTCATTTAAGATACCTTTCTCAGACATGCACTTTCATGAACATCTTTTTAGGAAGCCTAATGTTAGCCATTTTCAAAGATGCAGTGTACTGACAAACCCTGCTGCAAACTGCACCACCTACAAGCATCAGACACTGCCTCCCAGCAATACAAACATCTTCCAAGTTACAAGAAACACATAATGTGAAAATTAACAGAACTTAACTCATTCTTTCAGAGCAGTGCAGATCCAATTCAATGGAATTAAAACAGTTACTGCTTTAACTTCCCCATTTACAACTTTACTACAGATACACAGATTTTTAGTTAGCTACAAGAATATACTTGAGCTGGTGGGGAAAAAAAAAAAAAAAAAAAGGAAATCCCTACATTCCTTTCCCAACACAGAAATCCCATCATGACTCAGAATCAACGAGATGAAATAAAAATTCTGAGCTGAAACACTATACAGCAAGGATGTATGAAGTACCTATGCAATACCAGCATCTCTACCTAAGACAACTCACTACAGTAGAGCGTTTCCCGGTCCAGTACTGACTTGGAACTGCATGTCCTTGTAAGTGCCATATGCAGTAATACCACACATACATTCTTTACTTAAAAAGGCAGTACAACTATATTCATACAGTTCCACAGAGGTAAAACGTTCAGCAGTTTTGATGCAGTTCAGTTGTACTAAGAGAGAAAGAATCACTTACTTCCAGGCTCAACTTGAGCGCACTTTTATACGGAACCTTCTTAGTGCTTCTAATATTGGTGACATACCACAGAATCAAGCGTCAATACCAACAAGAAACATGATCAGTATCCTTCTCCCAGGTCCTATGAAGTACACTCCCTTACCCACTATTATCTAACATGACTGGACAGCAGCTCCTGTACAAGCAGTAATGCTTAACCAGATTGAAGGCTCACCGTTTTGTTGCCACAGAAGGAAAAATCAGCAAGCAAATAACCTGGCACATGACAGTCTAACAAACCAACGGAATTTAACCGTCTGTGATGAGTATGACAGTTTTGAGCTGTCTCAAAACTTCTTACTCATGCGTTGGGACCTTTTCTTCTCAGAAAATACACACAAAAAGCTGAGGAAAAAAAATCTCCAAGTCAAGGACAGAATAGAGCTTTTATTTGCCTATGACACATCTGCAGATAATTTTGCAAGCAGTAATAAGAATTAAGCAGGAGACAGGAGATATTCAAAGATGATAATTAAGGGGAAGAAGACCAATACATTTGAAAGCAAGTTCAGCATGGGCTATCCAGACCACATCATAAGCTTTTTCACATTCCAGAAATACCGTTTATAATACCTTAACGCTTAGTATCCCTCAAATTTTATTATTCTTGTCTCCTTTCATGTCATGTTCAGAGCTGTCAGACTCTACAATAAAGTGCTTTTCCCTGCAGGAACTTTCAAACTTGTCTTGGAAAAAAAGTAAAAACTCACAGATATTCACTGAAAAATGCCTGGGTCTCTGGTAAAGTACTGAAATAGCAAACCAATTAAACATGAAAGTATAACATATTAGTACACCTATTTGTAAGTTTATATCATAATTCACTTTTGCCAATTAACAGCTTCTTTGTGAAGCAGGGCAGTGAACTGGCCTACAACTAGATAAGACTAAGTGTTCAGCATTAAGAGTGAAGTCTAATTGAATGCTTATACAGTAATGTAATACTTACACAGAACTTGCTTAGTATCCATACCTAAGTTTTTTGAAATTCATAGCTTGCAACCTAAGGCTTTCAGCAAGTTAGACAAAGACATCCAATTCCACTCAGAGGATAAGAAAGTTTCATCCTTCAGCAGGAGATAGTAGCAAGTTAACAAGAAGTGCATCCCTGCCAGCATATAGAGGAAGGTTCCAATAAGGAAGAAGGCCCCAGTTCTAAACGTTACTGTTGGTCTGAACCTACGTGTGATGTTTGATCCTATGATACACCACCAGTATTAGAACCAATAAGAAGGTCCGGTACAAAACTTAAAAGAATTTGACCCAAACTCTGACGCAGAAATGCTACAGTTGAAATGAGTGGAAAGAACTGTGTGCTGGAATCCAGAAAGGGCATCATCTCCCTCCATGATGGGACTGCTAACTGCAAGTGGATAGTCTCTGGTAGTATGAGTGGGACCCCTATGAAAGATGAAGCAAGGGGCTCATTTAAGTGACACAACTTCTCCCAATGTAAGAACAATGGAAATTAGACCACCATATTTAGAGTTAATCCCTTAGTCTTAAAATACTACAAGCACCACCTGTATAGCAAACAAACATGCCACTTACAGAACAAGTACTCAAAAGTCTCTACTACTGAAGGCAAAAGCTAGAAGTAGCTTTCTGCGACATGGTAATTTAAAAAGCTACAGCTTTTTTATTTTTACTTGGGATTTAGGAACCTGAAATTGCAAGTGTCTCAAAAAAAATAATCACGGGATTTTAGAGCCCATTGGAATTTACATTAATAAGCCATACACAAGCTTTTAATTAGAAATACACAAACTAAATACAAGCAAGTATGTTTTTGTTTATTCTAATAGTTGGAAGGAGAGAAAGAAAAACATCAGCTACTCATCTCAATTTATTTTTATTGTAGCACAATAATACATTAGTAATAGTTGCTTGACACTGAAACTCTCTGTTTCTTAAGCATGGACAATTAAAACTTGCCATAAAAGAAACTATGCTAACACCCTTGTAACAATACTTGCTTTCAACATTGAGTCTTTTTTCCCCCCACAGTTCAAGAAATCAATAAAAGCAACAAAATATGAGATTCAGTTTCAACACAGTATGTTTGCATACACTCTCCTTCTCAGACTTCACACTTCCTACTAAGGCCAGAGAATAGTGTGAGAAGAATCTATGGAGGGGAAAAAAAAAAAAACCACCAAAAAACACAGTAACGGGAAAAAAAAATAGATAAGGGGAAAATCTTCTCTTAATACCTCTAATACGCTTTTTAGTAAGTATAAATACCTAAACACTAAAAATATTTCTCTTCAATACAGTCCTTCAGTGAGGCCAATACTGAGGCTCCGACTTTATATTCCCATCCAGAATAATAACAGGCAATTCAGACTTTCCTGAAACATTAAGGTACAGAGGGTGAGCTGCGAGCAAAGACGCTCATGCTAAGCTGCACTTGCTCATCTCTTATAACAGCAAAAGGCATGCTAGGAACAGAAACACGATGAACTAATACTTCAACATTAATTGCACCAGGCCTACTTTAAACACAGGCATATGATATTCTTGCCACCAGCACAGAAAATCCATAAAGAGTAATATTTTTATTCCAGTAAATTAATTTTGCTCAACTGATTTGCTGCTAGTATTGAACATATCCATAAACATAGGTTCCAAGTTCACATTACCTGTGCACCTTCTCCATGGTACAAGCAGTTCACCACATTGTCGAGAAGATTGATATCCAGTTTCTGATTAAAATCCAGCAGCTGACGAGCTGCATGGTCCGCTAACATTGTCATAATTGCTGGCATAGATTACTGGAAAAAAAAATATTTTTTTGATCAATAAAATTATTGTCAGATTTAATCACATAAAATGCTGCCACCAAAGCATCATTTAAGTGAGACAAACCTAGCAGCACTGAATGGCACAACATTCCTACCATTGCTAAGCAAGCACCAGGACAAACCTGTACTTAAAATTCATATAATACTACCTTAACCTAATTCTCAGGGCGCTCAGCAGGTACAACGCATAATGGCAGTTTAACTAACCAGTGAGCTATATAACCAAGCAAGCTAAGCAACTTTTTATTAAGTAAGCAGCAGCCCCTACTACAAGTATTCAGCCTCTGAATATGTGTAAATGAGTAAGTTTGATAGTACATACTTCTCGCATCATTACAATCAAAACGCACCCTAGTGATCTCAGGAGAATTTTAAGCTCTCAAGAAAAACGAGCACATTTGCAAATCCAGTTCTGAAAGCTTTTCAACGAACAGTTACAGAAGTGGAGCATCACCTACATACTTGGTAAAAGTTAAAGAGATCATTTTTCATATACTTGGGAAAACAGCTCACAAACTATCTAAATAGAAGCAAGAAATTATGACTGAAATTAAGAAAGCTGTCTGCTTGAAGGCATTTAACATAAAGTGACAGCAAATTAAGCATACCACTTTAGAGCACCTAGTGGAATTCTACTGAAAATCCTGCTGCAGTTTTCAGGCCCTTAACACCCCCAACACAAGTACCAACTTCTCATCCCAGGCCTAGCAGCCCTGCATTATGAAAAGACAGTCAGGGCTATACACAATCGTGCATGCACACCAGCTTACTAGCTGGTGACTGGTAGAAAATGAAGGTGCTCACAAACAGTAAGCAAGCAAGCCAAAGCCACAAAGCTGCGCATCAGAAGTTATACACCACTCTGGCCTTTTCACATCACCATGCAGCAGCTGACCAACTGCACTGCTCTCCTCCCACAGTCACCAACAAACATAGCACTTTTTTCTACCCTCTTCCCTATATCAGCTCTCTCCCATTCACCCTCATTTTCAGTCTTCCATAGAACTACAAATTTTCTACTGAACTTGAGAAATATCCTCAAGTCTGGAGAACTGCAAGGTTACTCAAGAAGTTACATTTGATCCTGCAGCACATACAAATAGATACCATCTGAAACTCTTCTAGAAACAACCCCCACATGCACAAAACTCAACAGAAATCAAGACTCAGAACAACCCATGCTTTAGAGTAAAGTGGAAGTCAGTTCTGCTCTTACTAAATAGGTTTACGTGTGAATAAGAATGAATGTTATCCCTTACTTAAATCTCATGCTTAAAAATAAAGAGCAAGAAAAACCTGTGACTCAACTCAGGTAACCCCTAAGTGAAAGTCTCACAGTAACACGCACATTGGAAAAATCTTCTGTTTACTATATACATTTCCAGGTATTATCAAACGGTTTTGTTCTGATACAGACATGCAACAAAGTAAAAAAAAAAAAAAAAAAAAAAAAAAAAAAGTTTTTGCTGTATTTTGCATTAAAAGAAGTCATGTAAATAGTACTACTGCACTACCATAGTAATTTTTAAGGGCTAGCATCATCATCCTATCGACCTTTTTACACCAAAAAAACCCCAAGAACATAAGGAAATAAAAATCAAGCAGGAACCAAAATTAATTGAACACTACATCTTCACCCAGCTCCAAAAGTTTCCAGAACTGTTAAGTATGGAAGCAAGCAGAGCAGCAGCAAAAGCTGATTTCCTTTTTCTAACTCATAAGGGTACTTAAAAATTTCACTTGGCAGAGTGGCAACAAGCAGCACTGGGAAGAAATCTAGCCCATTAACAGGCAATGCAGCTCAGGACATTAATACTGCTGCTAGACACACATGCTTCCTCAACCTCCGCAACTGCCCTCATGGCTGTGGCATGAGCAGGTGAAGCAGCTTTTGAACTACAAGACCATTTTACATTGGTGGTTCCTTGGACAGAGGCACACGTAGGTAAGGGCCTTTTTCAGCGGTTTTTACACAATTCCAAATGCTGTGAAGCACTGTGACAGTTTTCAGGTAACAGGAGATAGATTTGCAGAAGGTTTCTGCCTACATAGCAGGACCACTCCACAAGGCTAATACTAAGATAAGAACCAGTTACAACTAGTCCTTGGTACAGCTACCAGCAAAGTATCCCACAAAGGAACGTTCCTTCCCAAATAAGGTTAAAAAAAGACTACAGAGTTCAACTAAAGGACATATTAAGATTACTACCAGGGTTCCTGAAAGACCCCCCAGGACCTCTATCATCACAAAGGACTGGTGTATGAGCAAGGAGGTGGAATCATATGTTGATGATTTTGGAAAAAGTACTGCATACGGATGAGTTCTCTGGGAAAAATCATTACATATGTAACGCAAGTCATGTGTATAAGCTGAAGATCTTCTGAACCAGTTATGGGTACAGGTGGAACAATCACCTGTGCACCTGCAGCACAATGAAGAATACTGCTTCTTAACAGCACATTGCTCTTAAGAAGTTTCACTCAGCAGTTAGGCTGGTAACACTCAGAACCGAAAGGAACAGTCACGTGACAAGCAGACACTATTAAGCACATGAAGACAAAAAAGAAATATTTTGAACAGGGTCCTTTGCCACTCCCAGCGTTATTTTCACACTGACCTGCCTACTAGCAAACTGACTCAGAAATGGCGGCTTTGTGGTCACTATCAAAGGCGATTGACTCCAATTCCCGCTACCAACACTGGGCACACACCACGCACATTACAGCTTCCATTCACTGCTCTCCTGCACACTAATACTACCATACCTGAACATGATCAGCTTTAAATCTCTATTCTCACATCAACACTAATCAGTTCTTTAACATTAACAATAAATGAGGTAACAGAAACTAGAGAAAAAAATCTAAGCTACAACATAGCAAGAACATGACATCTACCGAAGGTCAAATGAACTGCATTTGTCAAAAACTTTAAACAGCTATCCCCATTCTCAACAACACGGGGGTCTTCAGCTCTACATAGCTGTACCCAATTCATTTAAATATTTCTCGGGAAGAACAAAACACAATCATTTTACATCAAGAAGAGATGCCGAGGATTTACAGCGAGCTCTAAAGCACGGCTTCTACGTGACTACGCGAGGCTCAGAGGGGCGGCCATAGGAAACTCGAGGCGGGCACTCCACCCCGCCGCCCGTTACAGAGAGCGCAAACCACTCCACCGCACAGCGCGGCAGGAGCTCACGGCCTCATACACGCGTGAGAACACGGAGCAGCCGTGCAGCACGGCGCCCGCCGGCAGCCCAACACCTTCCCGGGACGCGGCGCCCAGGCAGGGCAGAGGCCCGGCCTTGCGGAGCACCGCGGCCCCTCCCTCCCTGCCCGCGCTCTATACGGGGCCCCCACGTGACGCGGGCGGACGTTTCAATACTGCTGCACAGAC
Organism: Lagopus leucura; assembly: GCF_019238085.1. Lineage (NCBI taxonomy): Eukaryota > Metazoa > Chordata > Aves > Galliformes > Phasianidae > Lagopus > Lagopus leucura. The sequence goes on from NW_024962252.1 coordinate 102,753,349, forward strand.
ACACCAAAATATTTCTGGAAACTTCCACTCCTAATAATTCGCAGACTAAGGGCCCCGCCGCTCCCCGCGCCCGCTCCCCGCCTGCCGGGCCCCTCGGGAGGCCCCCCGGCCCCGGCCCCGCCGCCTTCCCGCGCCGCCCGCTCACCTTAGTGCTTCTGCGGCCTTTTGCTTCAGAAACTAAGGGGTGGGCGAATCAAGTTCCTAACCTCAGGGCAAAAATACAACAACGCAGAAAAAAAATGAAAAGCCGCCCTCCCCTAAAAAAAAAATAAATTAAAACCGAGGTAAGAGGAGGCTCCGCGCACCCGGCCCCCGCCAGCCACCCCTCGCCGGCTCCGTTCTGTCCCCACTCGTCCCGGCCCGGCCGCGACAGGGCTCGTCTCGGCCCCGACACGGCGGCACCTAGCCGGCCGCAATGCGCTCCTCGGGCCCGGCGCGCGCTCGCGGGGCGCCCCGCCGCCTCGGGAGAGGAGAGAGACGCGGGCTCGACGCGGCGCCGCAGCCACCTGGCACCCCTCGGGGAACCTCTACCTTCTTTACGGCCGCGGCTGCGTGACGACTCGGCTGCGTGACGACTCGGCTGCGTTCCGCTTCGCTGGCTCTGGGCCCGGGACCTCGCGGCCGCTCCTCCCGTGCCTGCCGCCCTTCCTTCGGCCTGGCGGGCCCTCAGTTCGGCCCTGTGCCCATCCCCCCCCCCCCCCACTCAGCGCTAAACTTCGGCCCCTCAGCTGCGCCGGCGGCTTCCCCCGCGAGCTCCCCCGTCAGCAAGAACCGCGACAGCGGCAGCGAGAGCGGCGGCGACTGAGCACGGCGCCTCTCCCCCTCCTAATGCCACAAGCTCGGAACCGGCTCAAACCGGTTCAGACTGGGAGATTCCATCTCGGTTTAGTTTTCAGCCCATGGCGCCGCGGAGCGTTTGGAAACCTCAGGCCCCCGCCCAGCGAGCGCTCTCATTGGTCCCGAGCGATGGCGCCTCGCGAGCGCCCTGCGCGATCATTGGGCGTAAGGCACGTCACTTCGTCGAGCGCCGCGGAGGGTAGCGGGGAGCAATCGGCGGAGGAGGGAGGATTGGAGAGAGGGGATCCGCCCCCTCCCCGGCAGCGAGCGAGGAGCGCGAAGGGGAAGGCTGCTGCCCGCTGAGTGGCCGAGTCGAGCTATCACTCAGAGGCTGGCCCGCCTTCGAGTTCTCAAATGGCGGGCGTAGGTCCTGCCCTCTTTCTATTGGCTAGCACGTCGGTGCGGTGCGCACGGTTTTTAGGCTCGTCTGTCGTCGCGCGCGGTGCTTTGGGTGCGTTGTGCTGCCGATGGCTGTTAGCGAGAACGGTGCTGATAGAACGGGGCGCCGGTGGCGACGCCGGGCTGTGCTGTGCTGTGTTGCTTTACTTTACGGCCGCCCTCGCCTTGGGGAGGTGGGTGGCGAAGTGACTCAAGCTCGCGGGTGAGGCCGTGTCTCCGGCCGGCGGGAAGGGAAGGCTGTGGAGCCCAGGCTGTGTGGTGGAGGACTGAGCGCTGCTTTGTTTCCAGTAGGCCCATGTCTTGCGCCTTGAGCTGGGCTCAGCGGTGTGCCCAGCGCGGCATCCGCTTCGTTCCCATCCCTGTGATGCCGACCTGAAACGGAGACTGGGAAGTTGTGGTTTTTGGGAAGTTTTATATTGTCCTTAGCGGTCCTGAATGGTTATCCAGAGCATAAATGAGGTATGGGTGATAAATTGTGGGATGGGTTTAAATTGCTGAACTGTGTTCTTACACTGAAGTACTGCGACCTTTAAAATGAAGTGGTACTTAGTACATAATAGACTAGATTAATGAAAAGAAACCCTACAATTCCTATGTTACAAGTTACAAAGCTGAAATGGAAATTGAGAGACATAGTGAGATACGTATGCCTTTATTTACATGAAACCGTAATCAGTATGGAAACTATGCAAGTCTTTTACCCTGTGAGTCCCTGACACATTGATTGTATAAGCCTCTCAGTTACTGTTTATTTTCTTGTCTGGAGGCTTCGAGAAGTTTGTGGGCTTAACCTACTAGGAGAAGTTCTCTAAGCTTTACTTAAATAAAAAAAAAAACTGTAGAACTGAGTTGAGTATGGAAAGCAATGCATGGCCGTAGACATGCTGGGGATAATAATAATAGGTGAGGTGACTGCCTGTGAGACCCCATTGGTGGTGTGGAATGGCTTCAGAGTAATTCACACCAACATAAAATGAAGCATTCAGTAGCATTAGAATGATTAGTTGTTCAAGTTCCCCAAATCTTTTTTTTGCTGCTTAATTATCCTTTAACTGTTCCTGTTGGCAAAAGCATTTCAATATGTGTTGAAGCTAATGGATAATTCTATCTTAATAAAATGTGCTTTTTTTTTTGTAGACAGATGTTAAAGTTTTATCAGAGAACGTTTTTGACTTTATAACAACAATTTATTCTTTTCTGCACTGTAGGTCACGGATATGCATATAATGTTATGAGTTCTTGCTGCCAGTGTCTTAAATCCTACCTTTAAATAAAGCTTCATGCATCTTTAAAAATCAACTAGCTTCTGTAAAAGTGTTTAAGAAGTTAGTGGGTTTAAGTGGAAGCTAATTCTTTCAATAGAGGGTCCTTTAATAGGTTTATACGTATTCGTGCTGGGAGCTTATTCTGTTACATTAAAGGAACTAAGTTACTATTTAAAGTAATATGTGAGATTATGAAATTGCAAGGTGTATGCAATAGATCAGAATTGAATTTAAGAATCAGATATTCTCAGTAGGTTGTCTCATGGTGCACTTGTTTCTTGAAGTAAGGCTGCTTTTGATACCACAGTACAGAAGAGGAGGACATTTCACTGTGATTAATATTTGATATTCATCAGTGACATGTTGTGTTTCCAATCTGAACAAGCATTTCCTCATCAGTGTCATTGCTGCAGAGAAGGCTTAGTTCTCAAAACTAAATCAATACATCCAAGTTTAGTCTACCTATGCCATACTCATCTTACCGTTAGTATGAAGGAGCACTTTAGAAAAAAAGAACTCAACAGATGTGAACTGTGCTGATGTTAATAAGTCACAAAAAGAAAACTCAGGTTTTTTTCCTGAAGCTTTCCACCATTACAAGTAGTATGCATTCATCCATGAGGCTATTGATCTGTGTTCAAGAACTGTTTTTTCCTGTGACTTTAATTCATTCCTTCTCTGAAATCCTTCTCTGACACTTCAAGATTGTTTATGTAGTAATTCCCAGTGGAGAAAATCAGTTGCATCTACTTATACTCTACTCATAACTTGTGATTTTCTGTTGCCTTACAAGTTGTAAAAGTGTCTTGAAGTAGTCCCAGCAGAAAGCTTCCTTGCCAGTCCTCCCTCCCCTACCCCAGTCTGAAATCTTTTTTTTTCTTTTTTTTTTTTGGAGCTGAGTGGTTTGAAGTATTTAAGGATTTCAAAAAGTACACTATCAGCACTCAGTTTTTTAACCATGCATAAAAATTACTGCATCCAGTAACATTTGTCATGATGATAGCAAAGTACATTGTTTATCTTGCCTTGTTTACTTTCCTCTGGTAGGTTGGCTTGTGTAGTAATTAACAAATCTGTAGTTCTTCCAGTGTGGCTTATGACAGGAAATGGCATTGTTACTGATCGTATTGAATTGGAAAAAATTCATGTAAACAGGATGAATAGATCTAGGAAGTCCCTAATGGGTTAAAAACAGAGTTGTAATTCTGTAACTCAGAATTCTAGCTAGCCCTGGTGTTCAAAACAAACTGATGTAGGACACCAAAAAGTTAGATATGTTGTTAACTCCTTTGGCTTGAGTTCACTTTTCTGTGTTTTCTTTTTGTTTGGATTTTTGTGTAGGAGAAGAGTTCAAACCTTAAATTTTTTGTTAAATTGAATTTTCACTATTTCAATTTAAATTAGTTATTTTTGATGGAAGGTTAGATGGAGCTTTTCACACTTCCACCAACTATCTATACAGCCCCTGAAAAAAATCAAAACAGTAAAAGTACGCTTTAAAAATATATATATGCTTATAAAAAATCATAACAGTAAAAAACACAGTGGGCCCCAGTTTGATGTGCTTGATTACGGGGCTAGTTTCTGCCTCTCCTCTTGTAGGAAGTTATCACTAACTTTGCTTATCTCAAATAACACTTCAGATGTTTTGGTAGAACTGGTCCTTATATTTTTATGCAAGCTGTGGCTTAACATGCTGTAGACAGAATACTTCTTATCTCTCTTCTGTTCTGCACAAAGCTTGCTGAAGACTGGTTCATAAATGGAGCGCAATCTTAAAAAGCAGCCATTTTAGCAGGGCAAGTATACCTGGATCTCAACTTCTTTCTAACAAAGTTAATGCAAGGTTACGCCTTCTGTTTTTGTTGCCACTGATGTCTCCTTTATTACATGTTCAATCTAGAATTTAGGCCTTACTGAAGGCAGTAGGAAAATTTACTTTGGTTTCAGATCAGCAGTGTGCTCTGGTAGTGACAAAAGCTAGCTATGTGCTGGGCTTCATCAAGAACAGTGCAACCAGTACATGAATTGATTATTCCCTTCTGTTTGCTACTCATTAGGCTGCATCTAGAACACAGTGTCTGTTTTTTTGGTTCTTCAGTACAAGAAAGATGTTGAAAATTCCATGCAAGTCCAGGGTGAAGGGAGGCTGAGAGGAGCAGGGCTTTTTCTGTTTGGAAAAGAGAATGGAGGTGCCACCTACTAGCAGCTCCCCAGTACCCACGATGATTTTTACAAAAAAGAGACAAGTTCTTTATTTAGATGTAAAGTAGGAGAACAAGAGGTGAGAGGTGTAATTTTTGTTGGGAGGTTCCTGCTGGAAGAGAAGGCCTACTAAGCATAACAAAACAGTCATGTGATTTGAGAAAACTTTGTTCTATGTTAGTGTTTATAACTTTCTTTAATATTTTTGTATGAAAAAAAATGCTGCTTAATTCTAGTCTTAGTTTAACTCCTTGTGCAGTCAGCTGATTGCCTTCACTTTTTGGAAGGTGTAATGTAATTCACTCATAAGAAAAGCGGCAATATATTTATTAATATGAGCGATTTAGCAAATTTTTGAAACTAAGTTACAGTTGATTATGTGACAATAGACTTGATTATAAAATATATGAAAGACTTTATGTAGTACACAGAGTCAGTGAAGTTACTAGGGAGGCCTTGTGGTTGAGTGATGGGGTTCAGAATGGAGTCCCCATACTACTTAGGTGGTAAGATGATTGACTCGTAGGCATATTACATAACTTCAGTTCTAAGCTAGATGTTAATTCCTCCAGAATCTGGCTTGACCAGACAGTGAATAGCACTGGATTTAGGCTGCAGTTAGATTAGTACTTGATCAGTTAGCCCTTAGATGTTGAGCAAGATGCCATTTTCTCCAGCATCTAGCCTTGACTGGAAAGCAACCACTGTTATGGTTCCCACCCACTCAAGCAAGTCTGATGGTAAAATGGTTGGGCTGCAGAGAGGAGGATAAGGGGGAAACGCAAGTTGACGTCACTAATTTTTATTTTAATGCATTGTGTCTGGAATGTTTCATGGCCTTTGAAAGTAATTTATGCTGTGATGATTAGCTGTCTTATACCCTGCTAGCATATGTTATATGATGTAAATGCTCCTCCAGAATTATTGCATTGATCTTTCATGAAGAATCAAATTATTATTTTACAACCTTACAATTGAGTGCTGAGTTGATTATTCATGGGTTTGTGAATGTATGCCAGTTATCACTGCAAATCGCTGAGTAGAGGAAGAAATGCACAACACAGTAAGAATGGGGTTGCAAATCAAGAAGAGTAGTTTGTTTTCCTTTGCCAAAGGAAAACTGAAGTGTATTTTTAGCAGGGAGGTTGGACACAATGATCTCTTCCCAGAGGTCCTTTCCAACCCCTGCATTTCTGTGATTTTGTGATCTTTAGGGCCTTCTCAGAGCTGCTTTCCTACCTTTTATGAGGAAATCTTAACCTTCCAGGAAAGCCAGCAGCCCACGCAGCGGGATGGGAGGGAATGGGAAGTGTACAGGCAGAAGTAAATTGGTTGTTTAGTCTATTTGTTTTTCACAAAGGTCCCATAGTCTGTGGCAGCTTGTGTATTTTGAATGTTTTATTAATCCCTATATGTGTTGTTCATGAGTAAAGGGATGATCTGTAGTCACAAAACAATGATGCTTTGATTGACAAGTAGTGGTCATTAGCTTATACCTTGAAGCTGGAGTGCTGTGTAGCACTCCTTGCTTTTATCTCTTTATGCAAGTCTTTTTTTTAAACTGTTGACAGTTTATTTGGGTTTTTGAGCTTTCTTCACATAAACATTCTCATCAGTTCAGTAAGTTAGCAGTTCAGCAGCGTTTTAGTCTTCTGAGGTCATCAGAAGCGCATCTTTTCTTATGTAATGCACTCACATTAGGTGATCTGTGCCTAAGAAAGGTGATTTCTAAAAGGAATGAAAGTTATGTGAGTAGGAGAAAAACATCAAGTTAGTGTCATAATTCCTTTTCTTGGTGAAATATGATTAGTATAAACAGAAGGGAGAAAAAGGCAGTAAGTCAAAGTGAAAGCAGATGCTGACTGAGGACGAAGCGTTCAGAGGAAATTGTCAGTTACAGATTTTCAAGAATGTCTGGGCAGTGCACAACAAACAATCCATTAGCATAATACCAGTGTCACAGTAAACAGCTTCAGCCTCTGCCTCACTCTTCCGTAGAGGTCCTTTCTCTTTCATGGCCGGGAGATTAGTGCAGAGTTCTTGCATTACTATGCAGTGTCCCTTGTGAAGACTTCCAGCAGAAAGCAGGGAAGGATGTTGTAGTTTCCACTTTCTCATGCAGCTATCAACTTAGTTCTATAATTTTCCGATGTAATAGAAGCAGAAAATGTGATTGGGTGATTACTGAATGTAGAGAACTTGTGCTGTCCTTACATGCTTGCTTTGTCAGAAATGGCAGAACTAATCCTGCCTAACACATCCCTCTTCTCACTGAGCATCTGCTATTGTTTTTAATTGTTTTGGTCTTCTTTTCAAATAGATTCCATGTACCTATTTCAGTTACTTTTGGCATTTCACTGTCTAAATTAGGTCAAACTGAAGAATGAGAGAAGGGCCCCACCGCAAAAGATGAGAAAAAGGCTTCACAGGAACTGGGGATAGTTAAAGGTAGTTTACAGAAGTGAATATGTAGAGGTTGCTAGAAGAATGGGAATTGCAGACACTGGGACTGAGACAATGTGGGGGTTAGAGAACATAAAGATAAGAGTTTGAGAACAGCCTGAGGACCTCTGGCTGGGAGGTGATAAGATGTCCTCAGGGCAGGCTAGAACTGGATAGGAGCTGCCCCTCCCTCAGGGTCAGAAGTTTACAACAAGGAAGACTACGAGCCTTACCTAGAAAGACTGCTTCTTCATCCCATGACCACCAGGAGGAGGCCCCCACAACTCACTGCACATGTGCGAGGGGGAGGGCCTGCATGCTAATGGATTCCCAGAAATGTAATGAATATGTATCCAATTTCCTGGAAACAATTGATTATGTATTAGTTTGGCCTATATCTATAGCTCACTTTTTCCTCACAGCGTGCAAGTTAGGCAGATCTATCCCCCTTGCACCCAGCATATGTGCACTGTTGAAATAAACATACCTGCTCTAATTCCTTAATCTGGCTATAGAGTTTGATTTCTGCACATCAGTTTGGCAACTCGGATGAGACAACCTCTGTTTGGCTGTGGGACCGGCTGAGAGGGGAGACATCTTTGGTGTGCCCTGAGATTTCACAGAAGGACTCTCCTTCCTCATCCAATCACTGCAGGAACAGACAAGGACCATTTGTCGGCGGGCCAGGTATGTGTATGGAAGAGGGGAACTTGTAAGTCATGAGGAGACTTCCTACGCAGGGTATGAAGGAGCGTGCATCGTGCGTGCACCCCCCCAAGGTATGTGAGCTCATGGGTTAGGTTGCCAGCTGGGGTAGGAAGACTCCTTGGGGAAGTTCCTACTAAGGGGACCTGTAAGTCGTATGCAAGGAAAGAGCAATAGCTCTCCCTTAGGTGATCAGTAACAGTGGCTATCTTGTCAACTGATAATGTGGAAGTTATAGGTTGTATTATCGTGATCACCATCTGTACCGTGTGTTTGAGTAATTGCTATCAAAACACACGAAAGTAGTTCAGAGCTCTGATTTGGTAAAGTATAAAGTCGGTATTGTGTGTGATTGCAAGTGAATGTCTTGAATACATGAGACGTTGTGGCACAGCTGCACGGCGAGTGCAGAGTATAAGGGTGATCGTTGTCTGTCTGTATGTTTTTGTATGAATTTATGAATGGGGATGACGAACCCATAGAGAGATTCCCACTCCATTTGGGAAATGAACGTCAACTTGTTTATGTAACACTGTGTTCTGCTTGCAAGGAGGTGTGTGAGGGAGGTGGGTCAATCAGTGCTGGTTCTATGGCGAGGTGTTTATAACCAAGCGATATAGATTTATTAGGGGGAAGTTATATGGTATTAAGGGTGTTTGTGGAAACTGAAGAACTGTGTGGTTTGATTTGTGGGTTTTGAAGGGAGTGGGACAAACTGTTTTGATGGTATAAGAAAGTATAATTGTTAATGGTATACAGAAGTAGAACTGAGGGTATGTGGAAGTGTAACAGAGGGTACAAATAGTGGAATAGTGTACAAAGGAAAAAGGGTTAAAGAGAAAGTGAGTTAATCTGTGCTGGCGTGAGAGCAATCCCCCCACCCCCTTCCCTCGCTAGCAGAACTCTAGGAGTAAGAGACTGAGCCGGGGTGGAGACTGCTGCTCCCATTGCTTGCAAAGAGGGGAGGTGGAGAGGATAGGGCACTGGAAGTGAGAACGGCCTTCAATCTGCAAAGATCTAAGAAACCCAAAATCCTAGTGTTAGCACTGGAAGCTTCTGGAGAGGGGGAGGTAAAATTGAAATATGATGTTAGTAGTTTAATGATGAGAGTTTGGAAACTGAAAAGTTTGGGAAGGACACAGACTGAGGAAGGCAAAGATGAGCAGGGTGTAACAGGGATGTCAGTACTGAGAGGTGAGCGATATGAAAGAAAAGAGAGAAAAAAACTGATCGAGAAACAGAGATAGTAAGGAAACTGGGAATAACAGCAGCTGTTACTTTTGCAGCACTAGAGCTGGGCCGTAGGACACTGAGATCCCCTCAGAGGAAGGTGGGAGGGCTGGAAGAGCCAAGAGAAGAGGGGGCTCCGCCCTACTGGAACAAACTGCAGTGTAATGGGACACTGGTGGAGAAATCCTACCAAGATGAGTGAGGGGGAACTGTTTCTGGTTGCAAAGCTGAAGGATGGGAACCTGGGAAGTTTACCAGAGCAGATCCACTGATTAACTTGCAGCTAGGGGAGCAGGATAAAGAGGTTTATTTTCTGGTGGACACGGGTGCCTCTTACCACCTATAGATGATTTTGCAACAGTAGTAGGAAATGCTTACTTTTGGGGATCAATTAAATACAGGCTGAGAAAACATCTAGGAATACGTAAATTCTTGTACATGCCAGGTTACTCTGGCAAGAAATTGAATGAAACTGGAGTAAGGGTCAAATTGAGAATTGTAAGTCTGGTTTTAACACAAACTGGTAGAAACAAGGTTGTACCCCAGAGGTTACAGAAATCTTAAATAAGGTGCGCTTAGGAGTGTGGGTATCAGGGATACCTGGCAGAGCCAAAAATGCAGCCCTAAACAGAAGTTAAGTTAAAAGCAAGAGTTAGCCTAGTCAGGGTAAAGCAGTGCTCTTTGAGGATATGTGATTGTAGAAGGATAAAAGAAATAGTAGATAATTTTTGGAGTTTGGATTACTAATTGAATATGAATCCCAATACAATACTTGCTGATGAAAAATTGGAAAGCAAGTGCTATAGTTTGGTACAAGATTTGAGGGCAAGTAATAGCATACTCGGTGGAAAATTCATACACCATTAACCAGGTTAAGGAATGAGTAGGTGGAGTTTACCTTCTGGATTTGAAGGATGCCTTTTCTGACTGGTTTAGCCAAAGGAAGCCTAAAGTTGTTTACCTTTGAATAGGAAAACCCTGATATGGGAATAAAAAAAAAAAAAACCTGGACAGTGTTACCCAGGGTTGTGAGAACAGCTCAGTGATTTTTGAGAGCTGGTCAACTCGTGAACCTGAGACTTGGGTTCCTCCATCCCAGGATGGAACTTTACTGCAAGGATGTGGATGCCACAGAAACAAAAGAGGACTGTGTACAATGGACTGTGAGTTTACTGAATTTCTTGGTTTAAATGATTATTAAGTTTCTGAACAGAAAGCACAAATAACTCAGCAGCAAGTGACGTATGTGGGATAAGAGATTACAGCTGGACTTCAAACCTTAATGACTGTCAGGAAAGAAGCCATCTGCCAACCCCTTGAGCCACAGACTGCCAAGGAACTCCGTACATTCCCAGGAATGACAGGTGGTGCTGACTGTGGATACACAGCTATGGACTGTTGGTAAAACCAAAATATTCTATGAAATGGGGAAGCAAGGAAGCCATTCCCTCAGTTGAAACAACAACTCACAAAGGCCCTCTGCTTTGGGGCTAACAGACATGACTAAACCCTTCTGCCCTCACATGGAAAACAAGGAATAGCCCTGGGAGTCCTTGCCCAGAGCCTTGGACCCTATCAAAGGGGTAGTGGCATACTTCTCCAAACAGCTTGATAAAGTGAGTAAGGGATGGCCAGGGTGCATGAGGGCAGTAGCTGCACTATTGCTCAATATTCAAGAAGCCAGTAAAGTTATGCTAGGCCAAAGAATAACAGTTTTAATATCTTATTGCATGTCTACTGTATTGGAGGTAAAAGAGGGGCATTGGCTTTCACCTCAGCGGTTCCTGAAATACCAGGCCATCCTGGTAGAGCAGGATGATGTAGAAATAATTGTAACTAATGCTGTCAACCCAGTATCGTTTCTTAGTGGAACTCGTAGAGAACCAGTATTTCATGACTGCTTTGAAACAACTGAAGCTGCATATTCCGGCTGGTCAGATAATGAAGGATGAGCCCTTAGAAGATGCAGAAGCCACCTGGTTTACCGACAGTAGCAGTTTTGTGAAATAAGGAAACGGTAAGGCAGGACATGCAGTAACTGCTACTGACAAGGTAATCGAAGCACAGCCATTATCTGTGGGGACTTCCCTCAGAAGGCTGAAATAACTGCCTTGACAAGAGCCTAAATTATATAGACAGACACTAATTATGTATTTGGGATGCTACATGCTCTTAGTGCAATCTGAAAAGAGCAAGGATTGTTCACACAAGGAAAACAGCATGATGTAAATCTACCAAAGTGTGTGGCTATTATATATTGTGAAGGACATCAGGAAGGTAACACTGTACAGGAAACTGGAAATAAGAAGATGGATCAGGTGGCAAAGCAGGTAGTTGAAGAAGGCTTTAATTCCAGATAGTAAGCTTAAGATCTCTGAATCTGAGTCAAACCTGTAAAAATATTCTAATGAGGTTAGGAATGTATGATATAGAAGGGAAGAAAGCTGACAGATGGGTGCATGCCCAGATGGACACATTGTTATGCCCTTCAGTATTTTACGAAAATTAGTTCTAGGGAAAGATAAGAAAATCTATCAGTAAACAGACACACAAAGTACAATCCTAGTACAGGAATAGGGTACAAGTGGGCCTATTGGGAAAGGGGGCCTTCCAGGGCAACAATGCAAATTGATTTCTTGGAGCTCCCAAGAAAAGGGGTGTTGCTGTATATTGGTACTAACTGATATCTTTTTACAATGGCCAGAAGCATTCCCTTGTAGAACTAATAAGACATGTGGGGTAACTAAAGTATTTTTACAAGAAGTTATTCCAAGATGCTGAGAAGCTACTCGGTCTGTCAAGTGCACTGTCAGAAGTTAAACTCATACAGAAAAGATGAGTCGGTTACTAATTTGCTTTATCTCAGTATACACAGGGTGGTGTTTGTGGCAAAGTAATATTGTGTGCTCTCCACCCGTACTGCTCTACACCCCTACTTCTTTTCTCCTCCTTTAAAGCAGTACAGTTACGTGGGACAAAACTTAGTTTATACATACGTTACAATTGGAAAGACTACCGAGGTGGAAGGATAATACAAAATGTAACTACAAAGGGACCAGCAGAGATAGGATGGTATTTTACAGGAAAGTAAATGTGCTCACCCATCTCTGAAGATCAAGACTCACAGGAAAGGGTCTTCAACCAGAGATTATTCTACAGTGGCAGTCAGCCCTTAAGTGGGGACTGAGAGGCGGAGCCAGGCTCCAGCCCTTCCGGTTGCACAGCTGAATTGCCTTCACCTGTGCTCCCAGGGCTGACCCCGTCCTTTCCCCAGGTGATCAATCAGTGGTTTGGGCTGTGACTCAGCA
>NW_024962253.1:0-135197 GCF_019238085.1 Lagopus leucura
GCACCTCTGCAAAGGAAGTATTGCAATAGGGTCAATTCCTTGCCTTCTGCTCCACCCTTTTAATGGTGCTGCTGGCACACAACCCTGCTACAAGAAGGGGAACAGGAGGATGAAACAGCTCATTCAGGTCTCTGGATGAAGAAGCTGGAGGAGTTACCAGAGCATTTATAGCAGCTGGACATTAACTTTGGGTCGGTAGTCACTGCTGGAGGTAACTGTACCCCTTCAGGCACACTTCAGGCCCCTACCGCTCATCTGGCTGTTCCCACAGGCACTGCAGCTGCTGACACAACCAACAGGCACACCTCCCCGTCATCTCTCCTGGCTGCCCAATGACAGCTCCACCAGCAACCCGGCTCTCAGCAGGGCATTTGGCATGGTAGGGGCTGAGTGCCAGGTGGGCACGGGGCTGCAAAGGTGGGATGGATGAGGCCGTGCCACCATTCACTGGGGAATGCACTTAGGTATCAGCTGTGTCCACCAGCAAGAGACAAGGGCAGAGCCGTGCTGCTGCTCAGGCTCCTGGCACTGTAACCCTGCTCAGCTGTTCCAGAGGGAGAGACAGTATCCATGTGTGCCTACGTAATGGGGCCAGCAGAAATGCAGGAGACCTCCATCATGCTCACCTTCCCTCACTCACAAAGGTCCTCACTCACCCACACATCTCATGTATCCCACTGCCAATGGCCATAAGCCTGTGCTGTTCTTCATAAACCAGATGCTCTGAGGAGCTGGGAGGTTTTGGTGTGGTCTTGGCTTCACACAAGTGATCTCCATGGCAGAAGGCCAGTACCCATTAGGGCATGTCAGTGTCACCGCTTTATTGAAGTTGTAGAATTCCTGGTCTGGGACAAAACGAATCCTGGAATCCCACTGTGGCTTCTGACATTTCCCTGCACCAAAAACATGGGAAGATGTTAACAGAAGAGCTGCTGCCCTGGTACACAGTGGTGAGGGATGGAGTTTCTGGTCATGATGTGGATCAGCCTTCCTACACCACAGCCCTTTGGCAGCACCTCCCACTTCCCCGGCACATGCAGAGCCTGAATTCTGTTATGCTCACACAGCCTGCCTTTCTCTGGGTAGGAAGGGCAATGTGGGGCTCCCAGGACGGCTCCTGGTGCCCCTTTATTCAGGCAGTCTGCACTGGACCAGATGCAGCTGCAGGCATTACTGATGTGCCTTCCCTTGTAGACTTCTTCGGATGTCCCATTGCTGAGGTACTTCAGTTTTCCTATACGTATGAAGTGAGAGTAGGATGGCTGTAAACCCTCAGGGCAGTTCAGCATCACCCATTTCTTCTTCCTATACTCCTCCAGATCTGGTGCCAGATGGAGAGCAGGGTGCCAGCAGGGCCTTTGGCACATTTCTATTTTAGATGGAAGCAGGTTCAATTAGGGTGGGAAATGGTGAGGTGTGGCAGTGCCTGAGGATGGGGTTGGCAGGGATCCCCAGAAACGCCTTCTGGATCCCAAACACAGATGAGAAGACACAGACACCTCTGCCAGGACCAAAGATGGAAGCCTTCCTCTTGCTCTGGAGCCACAACTGATCCCCACACACCTGATCTTCTCTCACAGCCAGGGGCATCCATTGCCCCTCACAACAAGACATAACCTGGACACTTCCTAATCAGACATCTCTTTTCTTTCCTTCAAACCTGCCTCCATCCCTGAAATCCCTGAGTGCCTATGATGCTCCAGATCTCTCTAGGCTCCAGCAAATCTCTTCTGCATTCTCCTTGCTCAGGGGTTGGTCACAGCCTGCTTCTTTCACCCTCCTCACACTGCCTGCCCTGACTTGCAGAAGGCTCATATGCACCTTTCTAGCCATGGGAGCTTGAACTCTGGCAGCAAGAATGGCACCTTTTTCCCTGCCCGCCTCCCTGCAATCATCCCCACAGGTAGCACAGCCCTGTCCTGTGGGAGGGCACTGCCCTTCCCTCTGGCATATCCCCACTGGCTCCCATCCAGGTACCCAGTGCTCCCTGCACCCCCCACTCATTTATCCCTTCTGTCTCCCACACTGCAGCTCCTGCAGCTGCTGGAGGAGTCCCGGGGACCCTCCTCTGCACAGGAAACAAGGGTTTGCAGAGCAGTGCACACCAGGGTGGCATCGGCAGCCGCAGCAAAGAGCAGGACAGTCTTGGGAGCCTCTCAGAGCTGGCCCCACACCCTGCCCCATGACGTGTGTCTGCTGGGCAATGCTGTGGGTGGCATTTTGGTGTGAAGGCAGAGAGGGGATGAGTAGAAATGCTGCTGCCTCACTTACCTTTACATGATACGTTCTTATCAATGAGCATCCAGGCACCAGAGACCTTCCTCCCCATCCAGACGTATTGTGTGATAGGACTTGATTCTTGGAATTGCTTTACACATTTGACGCTGCTGAAGGAGGGCTTGAGATGTCCAGGGCAGGTCAGCTGCAGTTCCTCATTCACTCCATAACTGTCTCTGTCTGGTGTAAACTGAAGTCTGTTGTCCCACTGCGGCTTGCTGCACTGTTCTGTTGGGACAAAATGTGACAGTCTGTCTTGGGGACAGGGGGACAAGGAGGAGGGCTGAGTCTCGGCCATGCTGACTGTGGTGTCAGCAATGGACAGCATGAAGAGATGTGAGGCCCAGGAGCAGCAGAGGAGCAAGGTGTGGATGTAATCTGGACTTCAGTAAGGCCTTTGACTGATGGTCTCTCATCACATCCTTCTCTCCAAATTGGAAAGATACAGATGTCATGGGTGAATTTTTTGATGGACCATGAATTGATTGCGAGAGTGTACCCAGAAAGTGGAGGTCAATGGCTGAATGTCCAGATGAGACCAGTGATGAGTGCTGTCCCAGAGGGGTCAGTACTGGGTCTGCCAACTCTTTGATATCACCATCAGTGACACGGACAGTGGGATGGAGTGTGCCCTCAGCAGTTTGCAGATCACATCCAGCTGTGTGCTGCAGTCGACATGGCTGAGTGCCTGGCACGGACCAAGAGCCAGTCTGGGGAAGTGACTTCCGATAGCACAGACAGCTGGGCTCAGTTGCGAGCCCAATCAGGCACCAGGATGATGTTCCTGCGGTCAGTTTGGAGGTGGGAAACTCAGAGAGGGGAGAGGGTGAGAAGACTGAGCACAGAGCTGCAGAGAAGGCACCTCCTGCCACTCCCCTTACCAAGGCACTGCACAGTCTCCTCAATGCGGACCCAGGTTCCAAAGCTGCTCCACCCCAGCCACGTGCCTCTATATACAGATCCAGCATAATCCAAAGCCCCATTTCCCCCCGCACATCTGACACGGGTGTAGGATGGCTGTAAACCCTCGGGGCAGCTCAGCATCACTTCTTCGTTCTTGTACTCCTCCAGGTTTGGTGCCAGATGGAGTTCTGTATCCCAGCGGGGCCTTTGGCACGTTTCTGGCAGAGGTGAAAACGGGTTCAGTCAGGGTGAGAGCTGGTGAGGCGGGACAGAGCACGGTGGGTACCAGCAAACACCTGCAGCCCTCCGGTCTCTGGAGGGGCAGAAAGTGGCATGTCCATCTGCCATGATACGACCGCTGGAACAGCTCTTGGGAAGGGGCTCACCTTGTACATCCCGCTGACCTCTCATTCATACCTTGTATGTCCCAGTGACCCACAGAGTCACAAACTGTCCCACTGCACCCTCATCCCTGCCACCCCTTGCCCCTCTTCACGGCCCATAGTTGGGATTTACCCAGGACTGTCCTGTCCATCCACTCCTTGGTCTGACCCCCAAGGCACGGGGCACAGGACCCGGCCCTCCTGCTGCGCGTTGCCCCCACACTGTGTGCTGCTCTCACTCACCAACACACTGAACGGCCCCTTCTATGAGGATCCAGGCAGCTGCGCTGTTCCTCCCCATCCAGACGTATTGTGTGATAGGACTTGATTCTTGGAATTGCTCTGCACATTTGATGCTGCTGAAGGAGGGCTTGAGATGTCCAGGGCAGGTCAGCTGCAGTTCCTCATTCACCCCATAACTGTCTCTGTCTGGTGTAAACTGAAGTCTGTAGTCCCACTGAAGTCTGTAGTCCCTCTGCGGCTTGGTGCACTGCTCTGTTGGGACAAAGTGTGACAGTCCGTCTTGGGGATAGGGGAACAAGGAGGAGGGCTGAGTCTCGGCCATGGCTGACTGTGGTGTCAGCAATGGATGGCATGAGGAGATGTGGGATCTTGGGGACAGGAGTGGAGCACGGTGTGGATGGAAGGTGCTCAGAGAGCTGTCACCTCTTCATTGTTCTTATAAAATCCCAATTAGGGCATTTGGGGCAAAAATCTCCAACCTGGTGCCTGCTTGGGGTGCCCGCAGGAACATGAGGGGCTCAGGTGAGTCTCGGCATGTCTGGTTGGCCCTGTATCGCTAGGATGGAGCTCAAAGAGAAGATGGAGAGAAACACACAGCTCCCAGCCTGGTAGGAACTGACAGCATCCTGCGAGCAGAGAAACCACCTTTGAAGGCTGTTTTTCACACCCTCACTGCACAGACAGCCGCCTACAGGCCTCGCACAGAGTGCAGGAAAAAGCCTGGTGATGGTTCAGCATGGAAAATATGGTTCAGGTGTGACAAAGAGGCTGCACTCAGCATGTGATTCGTGCTGACTGCAGAAAGGTTGGTCTGTGTGCTTTGCATCGGCAGACACGCAGTACTGTGCTGTTTTTCATGCGGTGATTAACCCCTTGTTGCCTCTGCTCTGCAGACACAAATGCAGCAGGTGTTTTACAGCAGTTATATGGAGCACCTGTTCCTGCTGCAGGACGTTCCAGGAGTGTAGCAAAGCGAAGCCTGGTGGGCCTTGCGTGCAGATGGCAGGAGGGGTCATCAGAGAGTAGCACGGAGTTCACAGTTTCTATGGTGTCCCCTGGAGTCTGCGCTCCCCCCAGGGTTTACTCAAGGCCCTGTTTGAAATCCAGGTCTCTCTTACTCACACTTACAGTGGCACCAGGCACTGCTGCTACAGCTCTTGCCTGTCTGCCTGTAAGTCACTGCGTATCGTCAAGCTCTACAGGAAAACACCCCCTACAGGCTTGCCCACCTCCCTTCTGAGCATGCTGTGAGGAGCTGAGGCCTTCGTTCAGGTGTTAAAACCCCACAGAAGCAGTGCAGGGGGGCAGTCAGGAGACAACAGGACAAAGGAACAGTGCAGCTTGGTGCACACAATGCACCATACGCCCCGACCACATCCTCTGCTGGCAGCTGCTCACGGTGCTGGCAGTGCTGACTGTGGGGCTGTCTCACCCAGCATTGGAATACTCCTTATGTCATGTCATTTCCTCCACGCTACCCAAAAACACTGTGGCCTGGGGTTGTTCCCCACTCTTTCATTGTACCCTCCACGGTTAGGGGGGATGTGCAGGGACCTCTGCTCCCTTTGTTCCCTATCTCTTCCCAGGGGTTCTGCCCTGCCCCACTACCTCTGGCCATCACATGTAAGATGGCTCCAGCAGGGCTCCATCCTGACCATCCCCCTCTCCTGGTCCTCTGTGATGCAAGGATCCTGACCCCAGGGGGACCATGGCACTGCTCTGGGTGTGGATGTACACAAACTGAGGATGCAGGCAGAGCTGCTGCGTGTGGCTGCTGAGCACTCGTGTCTCAGTTCCTCTTCTTCACAAACACAGAGGTGCAAACTCAGCAAACATTATCCTCACCACAGGCAGCTCCTGGGACAGGCAGGTGACGTAGTTGTGCAGAGCACGCCATGTGGTCACCAGCCACCATGTCCCCACTGTGTCCCCACTGTGTCCTGGACTCCACCTGCCCTTATGAACTGGGCAAATGAGCTGGATAACTACACATGGGCATAGTTACACTCTCCAGGCCATCAGGACAGTTTGAGCAGGGGGTTTGGGCACTGCAGGCAGGGGATGTCCACTGCCACTGACTTTACCCCCAGTGTTACAGTGACAGTGTGCTGTGCTCCACTCCCTGCAAGCACAGGGCACTCCTCCATTGCAGTTCCTCTGTGCCACACAGCATGGTGGGACAACACAGTGCTCATTTAACATTTTTTTGTCATCCAACTGTGGCAAGGTCAGTACAGAGAGAGACTCCAGGTCAGACAGAAAGCAGGCAGAAAGCAGGGTAATGGCCCTGGGCCTAGCCTCTGGATGGGTCCTCCACCTCCTGGGAACTCAGATTGCTCCTGAACTACAGAGACGACTTGAAGGGCTCTGCTGAGATTAAATATCAGCCCCGTGTCTCAGCTTTGCTGGCAGATGTTGGAAATAACAAAACAACCCTGATCCGCTCCTAGAAAATGAGCTGTGTGTGGTGCTCTGCAGTTCCCCCTCATGCCAGGCTGCAGAGCTGGGGATGGGCACCGTGACTCTGTCTTGTAGACCTGCAGAGCCCCCTCTCCTGGGTTTCCCTGAAGGGCCCCCAGCTCACGGCTTGGGCACCCCATAGCCTGTACTAAGAGCAGCCTTTAGGAGATGTCACTGCACACAGGGGCATGGCACAGGGGAAAGCATTTATGTGGTCTCCTAAAGGCAGCACCACACAGCTCGCGGCAGCTCAACCCCGACTGATGCCCATGTATCGCGGCTCCTGCTGTGAGTAACACCTCTGGCCCTTCCGTGTGCTGCTCATGGTCAAAATATGCAGCAAACGCACAGCAAGCGAGCAGTGAGACCTCCCTTTGCCAGGGAAGAGCAGCCATCCCTTACCTGGATACCAGGAATATCCTCTGTCGTTGGGGGCATGTTGTTCCGTCTCCAGCGCTGCCAGCAGAGTCACTAGGACCAGGAGAAGGGCCCACTGCGGGGCCAT
This sequence comes from Lagopus leucura, assembly GCF_019238085.1. Classification (NCBI taxonomy): domain Eukaryota; kingdom Metazoa; phylum Chordata; class Aves; order Galliformes; family Phasianidae; genus Lagopus; species Lagopus leucura. Next base: position 6,772 of record NW_024962253.1, read on the forward strand.
GCTCCCTCCTCCCCACAGGCAGCACCTCTCAGTGCGCCCGTCTGACTGCACGATGTGCATGCACTGGAAGGAAACAGCTGGGCAGAGCAGTTGCTTGCGGTGCAAGAAGCTTCCTCATCATAGAAGGAAGCTCCGCCAGTGCCAGAACTGCTTTCTGGGCAGGCTGCATGCCCCTTTTGCAACCTTATTGCTCCCTGAGAACAGATTTTAGGTGCTGTGGTGGGAGCAGCTGCTCTCACAGAACCTGGGCATGCAGGAGGACATTGTGAACAGTGCTGGTTCCTGGATTCCATTCTAGCATTGAAGCCATGTGGAGACTGCATCAGGACAGAACTCCCCTCATCAGTGTATCTCAGCCTGGGAGAAATTGAGGAAAAAGGACCCGGGTTGAGCAGTGAGCTGGCTCTGATCCCGCGGGCTGGAGAGCTGAGCCACTGTCTGGGTGCTGGAGTGTGGGCTGACAACAGGTGACAGCCCCAGGGGCACAAAGCAGACTGATCCAGGCTCCGAGATCATGTCTGCTGTTTCCCAGCAGTGTGCAGTCCTCTAAACAATCCTGAAGAATGGCCGTTCCACCTCTGGCAGCAGCTCAGCCTTTACCCCTACCTGCCTGCTGGTGCTCTGGGCATTTTCAGCTTAGAGATGTAAAAGCAGATGGGCATCAGTTAGCATAAGTTCCTCATTTGGGGAATCATTGGAAAATAACGAGGGAAATTCCACATATCAGAGAGGTCCCCCAAAAACTACATCCTCATGTTGCTCCCAGCACGATTCATCAGCCCATTGTCGTGCTAACAGCTCAGCTTCTCCAAAAGCCCTTCATTGCCCCATCTGAAACCTGGAAACATGGCTCACGCTATCAGGAAGTCCTCTACTTTCTCGTTCACCCTCTCATCACAACACTTCTCCTTGCTACACATTGGGAAAATTCTGAACTTGAGCACAACTGTGCTCTGCTTCCCTTCCTCCCACAGCCATGGGCTGCAGCTGCGTGTTATGGACACACAAGGCAAAGCACATGATGCCAAGGCAGTGTGTGGACTGATTTCAGCACCTGGGACACAAGTGACCCTGCTTTGTTGGGCTGGCAAATCCCCTACCCATGCCAAGGACTACATCCTGCCATGATACCAGCCCCAGGTGCCACCCCATGCACTGGAGGTGACATGGGGACTGAATGTATCTCAGCACCTGCAGCTTGGCACCAGAGCCCTCCACTGTGAGGTCAACCCATAGCGCCCCTTCGCTTTTCATTGAGGATGATGTCTCCTCCCCGTTCTTCATGCTCTGAGTTCCCAGTAACACTACAGACTTTTTTGGGGGGGCAGATTTACAGCTCTCAGAGTGTCTGCTAAAGGATTGCTGGCTGCTCCTGCAGGGTCCTTGCTCTGTTATCTTACTGAGCTTTGACATCCTATCTGCTCGATGCTATTTTGTGCCACCTGGCAGTGACTTTTGCTCTTAGAAGATCACCCTCTGTTTTGAACAGCTTCTGGCCCTGGCTGTCTTGCTGGCTCCCCTCTGCGTTTTGCTACCAGGAACTCAGAAAGGCTGCCCTACATCTTTGTAGGCTGCTGGGCATCTTGTGATCACACTGCTTCCTTTAGGGAGATCTTGCCCGAGTTTCCTCACTGCATGCATTTCCCCTTTCTGAAGCTGAGCAAGAAGCCACTGGACTGTTCAAACACTGAGATGATGCAGGGTCAGGGGTACAGAGCTCACTGCTGGGCAGCTCTCAGTGGAGACCAGAGCTCAGCTCCCCATATTCCTCCCAGGCTTCCCTGCAGGGTGCTCTCAAGGAGTCCCAGCCCTCGTGGACATGCGTGTGGGGACTTCAGGATGCTCACAGCTCTGCCCTGCAGTGAACACGTCCCCTCAAACGTGGTTGAAAGGGGAAGCAGTGCTGAGCTGTGGCAGCCTCCCATGGGCCATGCTACCACAGAAGAAACCTCCTGGGGCTTGTTGTACTGATGGGGACATCGAGGCAGTCTGTGAAGGGCCAGATGAAAGTCAGCCACGTGGCAGCCGTGTGCTCAGCTCTGGGACTGCCCACCCTGCCCTGTGAGCATTCCAGCCCACAGGGTGCTGGGATCGGGTGCCTCCTCTCTTCCCAGGATCCTGCAGCCACCCCAGGGAGCTGCTGCATTGTTCCCAGCAGCAGGGACCCAGCCGTGGCCGCAGCCTCTGCCCCACAGATAAGCTGCATCCTGATGACCACAGACCATGATTCCTTCCTGGGATAAGCACTGGCTGTGGAGGACACAGTCGCTATTGGGTCAGTGCCTTTGTGCATGTCTCCCTGTCCAGGCTGACCCACCAGCAGGAGGCCTTCTCAGCCCATCCACCCCTCCCCACCCCCACAGGACTCTGCTGCTGCTTTCCTTCCTGCACAAACTCCAGACCCCAGGGTGTTGGGCTGGGAATGAGCTTCAGCTCTCAGGATGCTGTGCATGGGGAATCCATTATAACTCTGCCCAGCCATGGCCATACAAGGGAGCAGGCCAGCACAGGGCATCACAGCCATGGGGACATCCCAGTTCCCAGCACTGCTGGCCCCAACCTGCGTGAGGGAAGCTATCATCTACCCTCTCTTTGCTCTTATAGCTATGATGCTCTCTGCCCACGATGCACGTTGAGCACAAGGAAGCCACATGAGGAGCAGAAGTCCCAGCTCTTCCACAGCCCTACGGCTGAAGCACCTACCAGCCACAGCTGAATCACTCGCGCTGCCAGGATAAGGACTCCCCTGGGCTGCGTGCTGGCTAGGGGGACATCCAGCTGCATCACCATCCTTGGGTATAAAGTATTACTTTTCAGAAAGGGTGGTCAGCACTGGAATGGACTGCCCAGGGAGGTGGTGGAGTCACCGACCCTGGAGGTGTTCAAGGAAAGACTGGATGCTGTGTTGAGGGACATGGTTTAGTGGGAGCTATTGGGAATGGGTGAACGGCTGGACTGGATGGTCTTTTAGGTCTTTTCCAACCTTGGTGATTCTATGATTCTATGATTCTGTAGGTAGGAGAAGGAAGGCATGCCAGCCTCGGGCAGTGACCTATCTCCTAGGGGAGAATCTATCTCACTCCGAAGGTCAGGTGCTGGCTGTGGCTGGAGACAGGACAAAGCACAGGTACCCCTCATTCCCTTCTTGAAAACAGGGTGAAATGACAACGCTGCAAAACAAGGGAGCTCAATCAGCACCTTTTAATTAATATGCATCATAAATAAAGAAATAAATAAAGGCGAGACACCTCGTTCTAATAGGGAAATACAAATTAAATATGGTGCAACGTCCGCTAAGCGATGTACAAGCAGGAGGTAACCTTGCAAGACCAGGGCCCCTCGCCATGGGGAAGCCAGCCCAGGCAAGACACCATGAGCAGCATCCGCCTGGCCAAGGCACCAAATACTGGCACGGACTTTCGCTAACACTGTCACCCACCCAGTGGCAGGTGAGGATCCCCACACCACCCCAAGAGCATGGCAAGGCAGGGACTGACTGACATTGCCTCTGCTGAGGAGCCCTGGACTCTCAGCAGCCCCTTGTGTTCACACGCAACACTTGTCCCCCAGACTCACACCACGGGGAGCATTTCCTATCCCCATCTCCCCCGCCGTTCCTGGTGGGAGCGTGGCCCCCAAACCCCAAAAGCATCCCATCCCTAGCCCTGTCAGGGACCCTGCCCTCACCCCCCTTCCCTCCCCTCCCACCTTCCCTCCGCTGAGCACCCCAGGGCATCTGAGGCGACCTGCTCAGCACGGAAGGCACATCCCCACATCACCTATCTCTGCACAGGGTGGCACTACCTCACCTGGACCTACATCACACCGAACATCCACGTGCCTTCCTCACAACCCCACGCACCCTCGCTCTGCACACACACACACACCCCTTCCCTCCCAGGCCGAGGCCGGGCAGCATTGGCAGTGCACGGTGCTCCAACCCCGATAACACTGGGGTGCTGGAGGCTGCACGGCCACCCCTGGGAGGGGCCATTCTCCTGCACCCTGCAGTGTGAAACTGAGCCAGTACTTCTCTGGCAGGGATTGTTTCGATTCCTGCTACATACAAACCCACCACCTATTGGTGCTGGAGATGGCATGGGGTGGAGGGGACTCTAATGGTCCCTGGTGTGGCTGCATGCACGGCAATGCCTGGCAATACGAGGTACAGCTTGCAGAAGGCTCCACGGGCCAGTTTGGCCTTTGGCAGCTGCACAAGGAGGAGCAAGAAGGAACCACCTACGGTTACTGTATTCTGTAATGGCAAGAAAGGTAAGAAACTAGCAAGAAGCTGTGTTTGCTTCTCTGGGCATCCCCAGAGGAGCCTCAGCAGCCCATGATACTGTGCTTGGCCTCTTAGCCATGTCAATAGTCCTCGTCCTCCGGGTGGGTCACGTACATGATGGGCACGAGTCCCTTCTCGGAGCCGAGACTGCACTGCAGCCAGTCACCATCCACCTTGGAGATGACCTGCAGGATATCCCCTTTGTTGAAGCTCAGCTGTCCTTCCTCGGTGGCAATGTGATGGCAAAGAGCTTTCACCTCACTGTGTGCAAGAGGAAGGGAGAAAGGGTGAGATCTTCACAGCATGCTCACCCCACTGGAGTCCAGGGACCACAGTGGGGTCAGAAATAAACCTCCGCCTCCCTCCCCTCTGCAGCAGCAGGCAGACCTATGACAACTTCCTCCCATTACAGCCCCAGTCACATGCCACCACTCACCAGGGAGGATTGGCACACAGTCCCCGGGCTGGCTGTGGTGCAGGCGACACTTCAGGAGGCTCTGGCTGGGTGGGTTCTGGCTCAGGGGCTGTTTCTCGCCACATGCTTGCTCCGACCTGGGCCACCAGCTGGAACACAGACTTGTCCAGGCTCAGCCAACCAGAGGGCAACCTGCAAGGATGAGACAGAAGCAGGCTGTGGTGAAGAAGCCAGTGTCTCATGGTAACGTCATGCCTCAGGGATCTGGACACACAGCATACACTGCAGTCCCCAGGCTTTTTCCATTCCAGGAGATCCAGCAACCTCTGGACACACCAGGTGTTACATATCTCTCTATTAACACACACTACCTTTGATGTGTCACCACGGTGTAGCCCAGCAGTAGGCTATTTGCCTGACTCCCAACCACACTGCTGCAGCTCCAGCTTAACCAGCCCCTCCAGTCCCAAGCCATGTGTATTCCTACCTGTTAGGTTGCCTGGGCTCTTTCTGCACCTTCCTGGACCCAAACAAGTGTCCCCACTTGATGGGCTGGCTGCCCTCTGATGCGCTGGCACTGCTCTCTTCTTGGGGGGCTGCCGCTGCTCCCACTTTTAGCTGAGTCCCCATCTCCTTCTCCTTGCTGCGCTTCAGCTCTGTAACCACTGAGTCTGGGGGACTGCCCATCCAGAAGGCCCAGCTCCGCTCCTTAACCTCTTCACCACCTGGCACGTGCTGGGGCTTCTCCACTGACTCTTCCACAGTTTCAGGGCTCGGCCTTCTGGCAGCCTTAGGCTTCTCCTCCAAGCTGCCCTCAGCAATGTGGCAGGCTTCTGCTCCCTCCACTACCCCTTCTCGCGGGGGTGGTGTCTCGTGGGACTCAGCTGAACCGGGCACGCCACTCAAAGCCTTCTTCTTCTCGTAACGGATGAACTTCGAGCCTTCAGTTGAGCCTTCAATGTAAATCTGAGAGCTCTGCATGAGCTGGTACCACCAGCCCGCCTGCTTGTCCTTCTTCCCTTCCCACATGCTCTCTCGCACCTTCCTTCGTTCTTCCTCTCTGTCCCCATCTCCGCAGGAGGCCCCCACTCCCTTGACCCTCTCACTTGCAGCTCGCTCAGGGCTGTGGCCTGGTGACATGCCGCCGTCTCTGCCACCCACTTTGCATGCTTCAGGGGCAGTGCTGCAGCCATCAGGATCCTCGCTGCTGCCCCGTGTCCTCATCAGCTGCAGGGTGGAGTGTGCGGAAAGCAGCAGGTCCTGCTTCACGCGCAGCAGCTCCTTTTGCTGCTGCTGCTCTTTGCCCATCTGCATCAGGTGGTGCTCAAAAAGGAGGTCCAGGTTGAAGGGCAGCAGTGAGAGAGGCTGCAGCAGGAGCAGGAGCTCCTCAAAAAGAGGCTGGCACACATTATGAGACAGGCATAAGAAGCCCACTGGTTGATAGTGCGCCAGGATGATATCTGTGGGGCAAGAGACACTGATTAGATGAGAGGCCCTTGAGACTTTGCCAAGCCACCAAGAAGCTACCGAGCAAAAGAGCTGAGTGCTGGTTTCTGATCTCATCCATGCCTGCAGTGTGAGACTCGGTACTGGGTCAGGGAGCAAACCGGTTAAGATCCTGCTTCCTGCAGCCAGTGTCTGCCTGCCAGGTGACACACTGCAACAATCATGCTAAGATAGGGTGCAAACAAAAAGCACCAAAGAGAGTCGGCACACTAAGATTGCCTTCTCCCACCTCCTGGATATGAAAGAGAAACTGAAGATGTGGGCCAGTACCAGTGTCCTATATGACACTGGTATATGACAGAGGTGCTCGCGACAGCAGAATGCAGCCCTTCCAGGGATCCAGCAGTGCTCAGCTGTGGATCCTAACAGAAAATGGACTGGTATTTATATTTGCAGCTATCACCCTACACTTCTTTTAGCTGCTTCCACACTGCTGTGCCACTAGCTTTATTGTGAACCATCATTCCCAGAGACAGTTTGGCACAGGATTTGTGTGCAGCAAGAAACATTTGTTTGCAGAAAGACGACAAGTGTGCACTGAAGTCAAGATTTGTAGCTTATCTGCACACCTAGCCTTCAGCAACCTAGCAGCCCTACCTCACACTTCAGCTTTTAATGTGGCTTGCACCAGACTAACCCAGATTTGCAAGGGCAGTATTCCACTCCAGAAAATCAGAGCACTTTCTCTTGTTACACTGATCAGTACAAAAAGTACTGATCCAAAGAGAAGCAATAACTACACACAGATCTGAACAACGTCTGCTGTCAGCCCCCAAACCTGACAGAAAATACTGGACTGCAGTTAATGCCTGGGCTGAGCATGCACTGAGCCAGAAGCACTCTCAGGTAACTCAGCATGTCAAGGGTTTCTGCCTCCCTGTGCATTTAGCACTTATGCTGCTTCTAAGCTTCAGGCAGGTGGGTTATCTACACACTTCAGAAACACTTCTGGTTGGAAAAAAAAACAACAAAACCCAAAATGAAAACATCTCCCAGACAATGGATACATCAAGGAAAAACTGCTTTTTGTTTGGCAGAAGGTTTTCCTTTCTATTTCCCATGCTTGAAGGGTTTCAGGTAAGTGCTTGCAGCTCCATCCCTCCTCAGTGCTCCCAGGCACTGGGCAGGGGACAGGCACTTGGTAGGTCTAGACTGATCTTGAGAGTAGAGTGAGCGATCTGTATTGTAGGTAATAGCCCTGTGTACCAGCTGCATCAGGGAAGGACACAGTTACCAGATTCTCCACAGCTCAGGTGGAGGAAGCTGCATGGAGCTTTGGCATCCACCTTCCTCCCTTTAGCTATGCAGCCCTCCAGCAATACCAAGACTGCATACAGTATAATCCTTCAGTTCAGATCAAGAGGAAGCAGCACGGGCTGAGAAACCAGCAGGAGACAAACACGACACAGAGCTTAGATCTCTGCTGCATGATGTGCAGAATTTAGTCCTTCCTGCAGTGCACAGCCTCTTACCTTCATGATTATAGAGGTGGTTGAACCAGAACTCCAGTGACCGGATACTGTAGGAATAACACACAGTCAGGTAGGAAGAAAAAAAAGCGTAAGTCAACTCATCCCCTTCATCCTTGCTGTTCTAGAAGCGTGGCTGGAAAATGGCATTTACACAGCATAGCCTGGGAACATTAAGATCTACAGAAATGACTCGCTTCCATCAGCGCACACTGACCACCCAGCCTGTCAACATCCTATCTGCTCTGCAATGAGACTCTGTGCAACTGTAATACCTATCAGCCAGGCTTCCAGCAAATTTCCACACCACTTTGCTCCTGTGCCTTTGGCAGAGTTAAGTTTTACGAGAAATGTTCATATGGAAGGGACAAACCAATACAAATACAAGATCATTGCATTAAGCCTGAACCAAAATATGCTGGTGACCTGCACCAAGAGAGCTGGGCAAGCCTGGGTGGGGTGAGCAGGGCAAAGCTTGCTCTTAGGGTCCTGCCAACGTTTGGAGATGTTAGGGACTCTGCTGCCAGTGTCAAAGGTCTTTCTTATCACTGCAGACAAGCGAGGAAATACTATCCTGACAGGGCTTCCCATGTCATAGGCACAGAGACAGAACTCCACTGACTTTTTGTGTTTAAAACTGACTGTTATATTACACTTCTCATCCAGCCTAGAAGGATCAGACTTGAGTCCTGTACCAGGGCTTTCAGAGAGTCATGCACTGGGATTCACTGCAACCCCAGGAAGCAGTGACACAACAGGGATTTTCAGGATCAATTTATGCATATGTTATGTTTATCCTTATGTGAAGCCTGACAGACTCTTTGCACCTAACCTTCTAGGGCCAGAACAAACTGACAACGTTATTCAGTGGGCTGCAGCCAGCCCATCTCAGCCTTGGCCTGCTTAGGATAAGTTTTAATCTCTTTGGAGCTCCCTGAGGCTCACAGCTTCTAACTTCTCTAATCTACCTTGGAGAGCTGCTTCCCAGGTTTCCTAAATCTTTTAATTGGCAACTCTGCCTGCTTGCAGACACAGAGCAGCACCTGCTGCCAGCCCTGGTCAGTGCCATGCAGTCAGCCCAGAAGTAAGCTTACTTGAGGAGGCCGAAGATGAACGCATTGAACCGCATGGTGTGGTTGGTGAGCTCCGTGTACTGGCTGATCTTGCTATAGAGGCTGTGCAGCAACTTGGTAGAGGGGCCTATGGTAAAAAAGTGAAACATTAGGATTTGTTGTGCTCAACAAAGCCAAAATAGCATCATGAGGTGCAGCACTCAGGCCAAGACTGACAGCCCTCCACCAGTCATCAGGATAAGTTCACTCCATTCCAACATCCCAGCTCTGCACAGGAGAAAATTCAAGGTGCAGACTGACACCTGAGAGCATACTTGAGAGCAACAAGGAGTGTGTGCACATTTTCTTACACATTGGTTAGCTCTGCCTTATATCTGTAGCTGTGCAGGGCTAAAGATGAAGGTACAGAAACAACCTGGAAACTCAACCTCCTTTCCTCAGAAAGGAAATTCTTTTTTGTTTTGTCTGTTGGTTTTTTTTTTTTTACCTAGTTGGGTGGATGCTTCCACCACGCTCCAGGGTATGTTCCTCCTCTGGCCAATGATCATGTCCAGGACGTAGGCCTTGAGCCCATCACTCAGGATGTCCCGGACAGCTGGGCACAGGTATTTCAGTATGAGATGCCCCACGTTGGGGCTCACAGAACTGTTCCCAAGTTTAGCCTAAGGAAGAAGAGACAATATGGAGAGGGTTGGTAATTGCTCTGCATGCTAAAACATATGCAAACAGTCCACACACCCACCTGCCTATTACAGACACCCAGGAGGCAATATCCAGGCCACGAAGAAGTTCAGCAGCTCCTTGAACAGGAGCTTTCCCTTCACCCCTGCTGCCTCAGGCACCAGTTCTGGTTTACTCTCTGCAAGGTCTACCCCAGGCTGAGATGAGGCAACAGCTTGGGAAAAGAATATCTCACTTGGAAAGAGGATGTTCCTGTTAGATGGGATGCCTAGTTCTCCCCACGGGTCTAACAAGGCTACAGCTGGAGGAAGGAAAGACATGGGGATTTTTCTGCTGCCACAGAAGATTTTCATGTTGCTATTTTAGAAGTAGGAAGTAGCAAACTTCCAGCACTGAGGGGTTAAGGAACACTTAACAGTGACAAGCTGAGCTATAATTCCCGAGGATTACTATAAATAGAGCGAGGGCAAAAGAGCTTGACAGAGCCCAAGATGAGGTGAAGAAGCATTTAAAAGCCAAGCCTCAGCAGAATGGGGATATATTCTGCTGCATGCAATCCTTTAGCTGCCAAAGGTCAAGCCAAAGACGTCAGCCCTGGACTTTGCACATACTGGTAGTCCCAGGCAGTTTGCTCAGGGCACAGATTTTACCAGCTGAGCTGGAATTACACTGCCCAGTTGGCATGGGTCCACAAAGGTCCTGAACTCAAACTGAACTTCTTCGTCAGGAATAATCCTGCCAGATCCACTGAGCATCAGAGCATCAGGGATGTGTGCTGCCTTTTGACAGGTGAATGCTCGGCCTTTGGCACACTGATGGAAAACTCAGATCAAAACCACAGCAGGTAAAGTAATGGGTGAATATTGCCACTATTCCCCAAAACAACACAGCAAGTACAGGAAAAACACCGTGAAGTTTTCAAAAACTGGAAATATAACCAGCTCCAGTTACACTTCACAGCAATCTCTGCATCAGCAACGTTGTAATGAGGGGCAAACTACCCTGGGCTCTGTCATTAGACTGAATGAGCTTGGAACCTGTTCTAGTGAGGTTTCTCCTTGGGGATGGCACTCCTGGGCAGCTGTCATCTCCAAACAGTCACACTGCTGCCCCAGAGTCCCTGCAACTGGAGGAGACTATTCAGCTTTGAGAGGAGGCAGCACAAACAATGACGAGTATCACAGGACAGAAAACATTTCTGGGACAAACAAGCAACTTCATTCTGCCCGTGTTATTCCAGAAATGGGAGGTGAGAGAGACACAAACAAAGACAGTCCCATGGGCAACCTAGATACACTCTGATGTTAGTGGGTTTGTGGTAATGGCCTTAGGTAAAGATCATCTGCCCTAGGTGAGCAAATGACTGATGCATTTTTTTATTATTATGAAGCCCTGTCATACATCAAGGGACTGGAGACACTGCGTTATGCTCTGCTATAGATGTCAGAACAGAATCAGAGGATGGATGGAGTAGGGAGACATAACTCTCCACTGTATGAGAAGAAAGAGCTGGGGTACTTCATCATACCATAAGTCCAGATAGCTTGGTATTCTCTCTCCTTAAGGACCGTAAGTAAGTACATAAGTGTCCTGATTTCAGCTGTGACAGAGTTTTGGGTTTTTTTTCTTCTATGCATCTGGTATGATGCTGTATTTTGGCTTTGGGAGAAAATCAGTGTTGATAACACACTGATGTTCTGGTTGTTGCTGAGCAGTGCTGCACAGAGCTAAGGATGTTTCAGCTTCTTGTACAGTCCTGCCAGCAGAGGGGCTGAGGAGGGAACTGTGAGGAGACAGAACCAGGACAGCTGACCTAAACTGGCTAAAGGGATATTTCATACTACATGACATCATGCAAATAAATTTCAAAACTGAAGGGGATTGACAGCTGTTGTTCAGGAACCAGGTAGGCACTGGTCAGGAGGTGACAAGCAGTTGCATTGTGCATCACCTGTTTTGTAAATGTACACATAATTTCAATTAATGCTATTATTTTCCATTTCTCTTCCTTTTCTGCCTTGGTAAACAGCAGTGGTTATATTTTATCACAACCCATAAGTTCTACTTTGTGGGTTTTTTTCATTTTTTTCCCCCCAGTTCTCTCTCATCCCAATGGGAGAGGGGAGTGAGTGAACAACTGTGTGGTACTTAGCTGCCTGCTGGGTTGAACCACAACAAGAGACACTCTCAGAAGAGTAATGCTAATGCTTTCCTTGCCTACAGCTAATTACAACTCAGGAACTACCTAAGGCAGACATGATTCCTGTGTGTTTAGTAGACATCAGCAAATTTCCCTTCCCTTCATTTTTCCAATCTTTCCTTAAACACGTGTAGCATTAGCATCCTTGACATCACGGAGCAAGAACTGTTGCACATTTACTGTCTGCTGCATGATGCGCTACCAACTGCTTTTGTTTTGTTGTTCCTACTAGCTTTATCTGATACGCCTTAATGTTTGAACTGCAAGAGAATGAAGAAACAGCCTTTTTCCACCCTCTCCCTGTCACTTATGATGGTAAAAAAGCATAAGAAAAACAAGACTTACCTTCACACCTGGATCCCTGCTGGTTCCAAAGTGAGCCACAATCAGGTCAACAGCAGTGTTGATTGCCTTCACCAGACCTAGAGGCAAATGCAGAGTCAGAGCTGCTTCTAGGACAGATCCAGACCAAACACTTGACAAAGAAATCGGGCATTAGATACAGCCTTTCCAGGCCATGTCAGCACAGGTTCCTCCTCTGCCAAAAACATGCAGAACCCCTCCTGAATCCTCAGCAAATATATCTGTGCTGGCTCCAACACTCATGTATCAGCCTGACAGTTGAACAATCTTTAGAAGAAGCTGAAGGACAAGACACCCTGTCGATATTCCCACAGTACGTGGAAACATCACCTCCACACACCACCTCTTGAGGGACCAGGGACAGGCTCTGAGGCAAAGACGGGGCAGAATCAACATATTTAGCAGCTATGTAATGATCACTAACAAGGCAGTAGTGGATAATCTGACATCTGCATCAGCATGATGCAAGAACAGTAGCGGGACAGGGGAGAAGCTGCCATGTAGCAGTCACCAACACATAACTGATAAAGGTATAGGAGCCTTTCTGCACATCCCTCGTCTCTGACAGGACACAGAAGCAGCTGTCAGCAGTCATCACAGTGACATCTTGGCCTGCTTTGACATCCTTTTGCCCACTCTGTTATATACACTATATTCACCATACAGCCCCAAAAGACCTAAATGACTAAAACTCAGGCTAGCCCCTCTGCAACACCACACAGATCCACAGTTTACGCTTGTATACTGAAATGGGACGGCAGCATGCTGTGCCATAGGTTCATGCTCCTCTGCCAGCCTGCTCTCTTTACTTTCTTGTGGTTTCTTCTCGTCTTACTTCCTGGTACAAGTAGATGGTATGCATTTTTAGCATATAATGTGGTGCAAGGAAAATGAACATGTGCTGGCTGTTCAGAGGAACATCTAGTTATGATTCTACAGCAGAAGAGGGCAGGAAAGAAATCATTATGCCTACAGAGACAGAGAGAAGCACTGTTCACCTTATGCTGTGCTACATTCCATTCTCCAATGCCCCAAGAGACACATGGACTTACCCTTCTTCTGCAGCAAGTCAATAGAGATGGACTCCGTGTTGCCATCTGGGGAGAGACAGAACTCAGCAGGGGGTTTCTCAGCTAGTGAGAAGTAGTCAGGGAAGAAGTCGGTGTAGGTAAGTTGGAGTTGCCTCATAGACTGTCCTGCATGGTCAAAACAGGGGGGAAAAAAGAGTTAAATTCAAGCCCTTATACCAAAGCCTCTCCCATATAGTTTGCTTTTCCTAGAAGCAAGCTGCACCAGGAGTCTTCCCACCTGTCTGACTAAGACCAGACCAGCAAGGCTACTGGTTTGCTACTCCCCCCAGAAACAGTATGCATGTTCAGCCCCACAGCTGAACTCCATAAATGACCCAGCATGTAGCTCCAGCTTGGCTGGGAATCTGCAGGCACTGGAAGATGCTGAGGGACGTGCTGAAGAAAATCTCATTGTACCATGCTCTGCCAGGGCTGCAGTGCAGGTAGCTGCAGCAGGAATGTAAGCTGATCAGAAGGAGCACACAGAGAATCCCTACGTGGGACACAGGCATTCACAGGCAATAAACATCGTGCCTTCTGCTTAACCCCTGGGAGGGACTCTGTTTTCAAGGGGAGACTTCTATGAGTGCTCTTTCATAATGCTTTATTTTCCTACAGACTGCTTCCTCAGGTCCACGTCAGGCATTCTCCCACAAAAGAGGGGTGGAGAAGCTGCTTGGGTTGGCAGAGGGAGGTGAAGAGCTTTGGAGCTGACCATGAGAATACTCTCTCTCACATACCCTACTGCTTCTCCTGAAGACTCTCAAAGCTTCAACCAAAAGCAGCTCACTCCCCTCTGTCCTTCTTGCACTGTTTTTGGAGAACAGGGAAGACCTTAATGGCAAAGCATGGACAAGCTGCCCCATGAGAGCTACAGCCCAGTATCTAGCATGCTGATGTGGCTGGTGCAGATGAGCAGACACTGCAGCACACAGACACAAAATCTTCAAGGGCCACCACATGGATTGTGAGACATGAACTATAAGCTGGAAACAGCCCTGGAACACTTGCTGAGGTTTGAGCTGTCCCTTCAGTCCAGCCCAGAGCCAGACCTAACTGCTCTCAGCTCATGGAGAAGAAGAGAGGCTCCAGGATTTGTACCCACCAGTAAGCAATTTTCACCTTCCTCTTGTACACTACTGCCCTACTGCCAGTAGAAGCATCGACACTACTTCTCACAGCATGCAGACTGGTGATGAGGTCTGGCACAGCTGGGACACAGAACCTGAGCCCTGAAGTCACCCCCAGACCCAACAGCAGAAGCGCGGTGCGCACCATTCAGCTTGCAGTGGAAATGGCTGGTGTTGAGAGTGCCAGGAAACTCAAAGATGGGATTCCCTCGGTTCAGCCGGGGCTCTTGCTGCCTCCTGTCTAGGCTGCTGGCTAAGCTGGGCAGCCCTGAAACACGGTCCAAGCCCAGGGGATTCCTCCGCCTGTACTCTCGCCACTTCAGTGCTTGAGGGGAGAGGTGGTTCGCTACAATGCCGCAGGCAGCGTGCACCAGGTGGAAGGACATGAGCAGACAGGAGGACGTGGAGGGCAAACAGAGGGAGAAGGACGACAAGGAAGAAAAATAGAGAGACAGCAAGTTAGTTGAAGTCCAGTGGCATTTCAGGACATTAGCACATATATACAGAGGAAGGTGGTGGCCATAGCCAGGCACAGTAGGGCAGGAGCCTGAGTAACCCGGTGGCTGTAGGCACAGGGAGGGCAGATTCAGGGTGCCAGCACCTGGCATGGGGAATGTGAGGATCAGTGTCCCCCTCTGGAAACACTGTGTAGGAAGCAGGACTGAAGGAACACACTATCAGCACACAGGCAGAGTGATGAGGGGAGCTATTGGGTGCTAGAGCACTCAGACTCAATTTTGGCCCAGGTTGCGGCTGTAGGAAGGACAGCGTTACGGTGAGCATCCATCATCAGGGAACTGGAGATGTTCTCCACCAGCACACACCAGTGGATGGGTACCTACCATTGAGGGGCCGTCCTCCCATGCTGCTCAGCGGACCAGAGCTGCTGGTCTCACTGCCATGCCTCCAGCGAGGATCCGCCTGGGCTCCCACTCGGCTCATCGGCACGCTACTCAGAGAAAGGGGCAGCAGGGACCTGCCGTGGAGTCGGTACTCAGAGAACGGTGGGCTTGGCTCCAGAGGTGCCTCTTTCTTGGGAACAGGCCTGGGGTTCTCATTTTGCCTCGGGGCATCAACTTTGGTGACTTGAGTGGGCTGCATGGCACTGACAGCAGGGGAAGACCTGGTGGGAAGCAGGTTGGCAGAGATGGGGCAGGACCTGCTCCTGGGAGGCTGGCTTTCTCCAGCTCGCTCAGTGGTGGGTGAGGAAGAGGAGTCCACGCTCTGAAAGAAAGGCACGTTGCATCGCACAGGAGAGTAACTGCCCAGAGGGGATGGCCGCGTTGTCTCTGGGGCGGTCTTCTTGATGCAGCCATCATTAAGAGAGGCAGCTCCATCTGCTGAACGCTGGGTCAGGAGCATGCCATGGGCTTGGCCCCCAGCCACTGCCGACTGCTCTGCCAGGGCGGCAGAGTTCTGGGAACTGGAGATCTGCTGGCTTGCAGGTCGGTTGCTGGATAAGCTGTAAAGTTGGGAAAGACTGGAAGCAAAATGGCTGTGCAGAGCACGGGCCTTGGGTGGCTTGCTGAAATGGTGCTGGAAAACGAAAGGCTGGATGGGCAGTGTTGTGGGACGCTGGTCCTTGCTGTAGCGTACCACAGGCTTGCTGTCTGTGCCTCCACCTTTAGGGAGAAAAAAGGGGACAGTATGTGAGGGCAGGCAAAGTGACAGTCATCTTGAATATGGTGGATCACTGGAAAAAGAGAATGTGCTCTCAGCTACTAGAGGAAGAGGATGAGCTAAAGACCAGTGCCAAAAAACGAGTGGTTCAAGTCTGAACCAGTTACACACATCATGAACTGGCAGGGTGAGGACACGTGCCTTCAAATGAAGTTTCCAGCTGCTGACAGCTGTCTTGAAGAGTGAAGCACTGTACTGAGGGTTTCTCTCTCCTGGTCCAGCTTCCCACCCTTTCCACATTCCTTCATCCCAGACAGCAAAAGCCATGGCCTCAGGCACCTGCCTCTGCCCAGACAATGCCCAAAGACAGAGCCCTAATGCACTGCAGTACAACAGAATTTTATATATTAAAGGACTGCTTCCTCTCACAAGTGCTGGGAACTCACCCAACCTGCCACAAGTATTATGAGTACCACAGGTGTTAATCCAAGCATTCCCCACTCTCCATGGGGTGTGCTTGCCCTCCTTCCCTATAGCTAGCATTTAGCAAGGCTTGCTTTCTCTCTAGTTCCTTATCAGACCATCCAGGTTTGCATGGTGCTTTGAGCTGGAGGTGAGGCAGCTCTTCTCCAACTGCTGGCAGGAGTTCTCAGCACAGCTCTAATTACAGCCACGCTGTTTTGGTGCACAGGAAAGTAGTGCAGACAGGGATATAGGATATACTGCTCTGAGAGCTTCTGCTTGCCTGTTCCTCCCACTCCCTAAGTAGCTCCTGCTCCGTCCAAGCATTCTCTCTGCAACTCAGCTGCTCCCATGGCTGCCTTCTCTCAGCAGAGATTTGCCTTCCCTGCCATCCTGCACTAAGTGCAAGCTAAATGCTCAAAAAAACCAATCCAGGATAATGACAGAAAAAAAAAATCTTGCTCCATTGGTCAAAATCTCTTTCATACCTGCACTCAAGTGCTCTTTCAGTCCCCTGCTAGAAATTTGCAGTGCATCAAATGGCACATCCTTGGCATATCAGAGGCTATTTACTGCAGCAGTCTGGTCAGAGAGCCATTTTGGACTGGCTTTTACTTGTGAAACAAATACAATAACTGTCTAGAGCAGAGAGAGAGGACTCCTGCCATGCTGGAGAAATGGCCGTACCTTAACCACTTATGGAACTGTTACACAGCTTTCTCACCAGGACACGTAACGTCAAGATCAACGTGAAAAACAATCAGGTACTACAGGCTTTCCACAGAAGGTGCAGGGAAAACTACCCTGGCAACAAAGGTCATGTGCCCTTCCAGAAGAACCTCTGCTGCAGTTCTACATACTGTGAGATACAGCCAGAACATTCCAGGCAAGGACACACAGATTCTCTAATCCCTTTAGGGCTCATACGGTAAGTGCTGGCAGAGACTGAGCCACGCATCAAGAAGAGATGATCGACTGTGCCACTTCCCTCCCCAGCTCTATGTCAAATAAATTCAAAAAAGAAAGACTGAAAAAGTACTCAATGGTTTCTCTTCGCTTTGTCTGCTTGGAACTTGGCTCTGCCAAGTATCAGTGAACCTCTGTCTTGGGAGCTAAGGGGAGATCATGGACTGAGGAAGTACCAGGCCCTAGAAAGAGGTCAGAATGAGATAAACCTCCAAGCTGCGCATTCTCTAAGTGCTAATGTAATTTCCTCCCTTACATGCTATTACAGGTTTGCATAAAACCTTAATTTTCTAAAGAAATAGAAGGACAAGCTACATGCACTGATCTAGGTCTGAAATAAGCACATCAGAACTTTGTCCCAGAGACTAGAAGGCTTGGAAACAAACTGCACAGGCTTTGGTCTCCCGCTACCAAGCAGGTTCCTCTACTGCTTCCCTCTAGTCCCAGACAGTAGTCTTTTTTTTTTTTTTTTACTTCTCCGTTCTGCCTAGTTTGGCTCCTTACCGTCTGCTCGAGCTCTAACATCTCTCTGTCCATGGCCACTGGTAGAACTACCTGAGAAGTTGGCATCTGCCTCCGTCAGCAGGGTGAGAGAGGCTTGCTCACCTGCCCCATGCCCACTGGGGACGGTCTCATTGGGTCCCGAGTCTTTGGTGGAACACACAGCCTGTCTGTCCCCAAAAGGGTGATTCAAACAGAAGCCCTCGCAGCTTCGGTTCAGGCCATGGATGAAGGGCATGGGTGGGAGACTCTGGCTGCGGTGAGCTCTTTCTTCAAGGAAGGTTGGGCAGTCCCGCTGTGCCTCAGGGATAGGGGAGAACTCCAAGGAGGAATCTCCACTGCACCGGAGTGGTGGCGAGGTGCTGTTCTTTTTCCTGCCTTTAGCAAGTTCAGCAAAAGATGTCACTCGCTTTGGTGGGGAGCTCTGAATGGGTATTGCTGGGCTTTCACTCAGCTTAACTGGACAGCTCACCATACGCTCCAAAGACCCCAGCCTGTTGCCAGGACTCCGGTCCAGGTTCTGATCATAGCTTCTGGAGCGCTGCCGGCTTGTGTTGAGGTTAGGTGGCGACACGTTCACATAGACCTGACCCTCAATCATGTTCTCTGTGGTTTCTCCCTTTGTCTCCTCTTCACTGCACTCCACACTGCCTTCTTCTTCTCTTAGGTCAGGCCTTCTAAAAAGATAGTATTCAGTGGGCTGAGCTGGGCTACCTTTGGTCTGGTCTTCTGAGCAACTAGTTATGGAAGATCCTGCAGGGCTGGGAGATGACTGGGAAGACAAGTCACACGTGACTAGCTTATAATAATTCTGAGTAGCCACAACAAGCCGTGCTTGGCTCTGGAAGCAGGCAGTGAGGTCTGAGCTCTCTGAAGTGCAAGGCTCACAGTGGAGGTGGTAGGAGTTGCAGTTAGCATCAAGAACAGGTGAGGAAGAACGGTGACACTCACATGTCTTCCCTGAACTCTCCGGGTGATGCGACTCACAAGACATCTTGGATTCTGTGGGTGATGAATGCAAATCCAAGTAAAAAGCTCCTGTGTCTGAGTGGCTGCAGAAGGAAGAGTCACAGGACAGGTTGGCTGAATTCAGGTTAGATCGAGAATGGCCATTCATTTTATTGTAGAGAGCACTGAAGTTCACCAGCACTCCATCAGAGCTGTTGCAAGAAGAGTCACTGATGTAGCCCATCTGCTGATCAATCACTTCAGACTGACTTGATGAACTGTAGCAGCGACAGTGTTGGAGCTCTGAGCTGGAACAGCTGCACGTCCGGCTATGCAGGGCATCATGATTCCTCAATGATTCACCTGCATTTTGATTCCACTCCTGGTCACCACCATCGAAGGAGAAGCTGGAGGAGCTGCCACGATTGCAGCTGCATTCATCCAGCTCCATGCGTTCTGTGGCCTGGTGGCACCGGTTCGCATTGTTCCTCTTCTGAATGTCATCACTGCTGATTTTGTCCTCTTGCCCATCTACCACACCGGATCGGCTTGCCATGTTCCAGGATTTCACAATGTGGTTGGAGTCGTGGAGGTGGAACGGGGGCAACGCCAGCTCATGCAGATGAAAGGGAGGTTTGCCACCCACAAGGGAGTTGTGAAGGTGGAAAGACTTTTGACCCAAGTCATCCCCAAAGATGCCGAGATCTTCACCCTCGGTCAGTAAGAAAGGGTTGTGTCGCTTACTGGCACTAGGGACAACCAAGTCCCTTACTTTGCCTTCTTTGTTGTCTGAGGCCTCTGCTGAGGCTTCGGAGGCCTGGAGAAAGCTGCTGTACACCAAGGAGTCAGTCTGTGAAAGGTCTCTTTCTGGAAGGGTAGAGGTGTGTGTAATGCCGAGATCTGGCTGACAGAAGGGGTTGGTCCTTTTGTTCACGGAGCAGCACTGTCTATCAGGGACCTGGCAATGCACAAGAGGAATGTGATGGACAATCAGCGTCTCGCCAGTCAGCTTTGGTGGACTATCCATGGTGAGGAATGCTCTTCAGGATATCAGTTAAACTGTTGCTACCCATGGACCAGTGCAGCTGCACATGAGAGACAGGTAGGACACTTCTCATGAGGGAATTCAGATACCTAGAGAGAGACAGAAATGCAAAGAAAGTCACTTTTCAATTAAGGCAGTGAGTATTTGAAGCCTCCCTTGTTTGATCAAAGACTTGATAATCTCAGTGGTGTTCTTTGTCAGCACAAGCGTTCCAGCGTAAGGTTCCGAGCAACCTTTCCTCAGGAGAAGCATTACAAGACAAGACAAAAGTGCCCCTTTCCATCCAGTCTCCTGGGACTACCCTTGTGCTTTCAGCTGACACTTCTCAAACTTCTGTGAGATAACTTATTTCACTCAAGTGGCCAAAGAACTGCACAGGCTTTGGGTCAAAGGAAACCCTCAATGCTGATGGTGCCCACTGCACATGCACAGGAAAACCTAACGCTTACCTCCTCATTCAGATATTTAATGTATTTCACAACAGGACTGCTGTTACAATGTGCAGACCCAGGATTCACACAACCAGGACACTAAGAGGTCAACACCTCATGTTCAGTAAATAACAGTCTGTCATAAGGCTAGAGGAAGATGTTCATCAGCATGAGACAGGAGAGCAGGGAACATATTCATTTCTCTTTCCCCAGCTGTCCTTGAGGACCAAACAGCAAGAGCTTTCAGAGCAGTCTGGAGAGTGTTTTCCTTTTTGCATTCTCGTCTACATTTCAGAGAAATCAATGCAGAGAATATCGGGGAAGGGCAGCTAAGGCACCGTGGGGAGGGAGAAACCTCGAAAAAAACCCACTGACCCAGGGTGATCCTGAGGGATGCAAAACTAAGTTAAGGGTCTCATATATCAATCTCTTGTTTTGGAAACCTTGGACTGAACATCCTTGATCAGCAATTCATATCCCACATCCCATCCAGGCATCCTCAGGGCTCACAGCATCCTGGCACGGCGCACTGCAATCTCTGGTCACCAGGACCTTAGATCTGCTGCCATCGCTATTAGCCTTCAAAGTGACAGTAACAGTATCTGAGTCTTTATCTACATAAACCCAGTGTTCTTCGCTATGAAATGACAATGGATTTGGAACCGAGCTGCAGAGGAATATAGGAGTGCAGAGAGGAAATTAAGAAATGTGGGATAAATGAAATCAGAACACTGCAAGCAGTGAGACAGCTCTACAGAAAGATCAAGAGCTTCAGTTCTTTCAGCTTCGTGGCATAAGAATAGCAATTAAAAGATGCTAAAATAAAGCTGATCAAATGAAGTACTTTCTCCCACGCATAACAGTCATTCTCACAGACACAGGATGTTTTGGCAGAAGAAAAAAAAACCCAGAAAGACGGTAACAGACCTAGTGTTTACAGCAAACACCCATTGATGTAGAAGTTGATACTAACAGTGGTGTTAGTTGAGCTGAGAAGCCTTGTGGATCAGGCTAGGCTCTACAGAGACCCATGTGTGTTGCAAATGATTCATCCAGAATTAGGCTCTGAAAAAGAAGTCACCTGGACCACACCTGGGAACTACCAGGCAACCCTAAAACAGCCCTGCCAATAGACTTCTTGGTGCTTGTATCACTCTTTCCTTTCTGTTCACTGACTCCTCTGTCTCACAAGCCCCTGTTTCCTTTCCCACAATCTCTGCCATACTGACTGAAAGGAATGAGTATGTTCTCCATCTGGCTCCTAAGAGGAGATTTTGCACGTTAGGAATTCCCATGATCACATTGTTCAAGAACCACTATTGGTAACAACAGCTTCTGGCTCTATGCCTAATGCAAACATGCTGAAAATGGTGTTCAACAGCTAGGGCTGTGTTTCTGCCCCATTGTGAACTTCGTGCATCACTGATGGTGCACATAGCAGCACAAGTCCTCACTTATCCCCCAGCACTGTGGGAAAAGCTAGCTCTGGTTCTGCAGTACTTACTTGCACATTCACCTCGCCTTCCCTTGTTACTACCCTGGTAGATTTGTAACATTACACTGGTAGATTTGGTTGTAACACTTACATCATGTCTCTCCATAATGTTTTGCTGTGTTGAGTGTTGCCACAATGCAACAGCTTGAAAAGCATCATTTTTGGATACAAACGGTAACAACCAAATGCTTCATTACTAAAGCACATCTCTACTGCCTCTGGGAAATGGCTGCTTAAAGCACCAGCACCCATCTGCTGCCCAGCCCTGCCAAGTAGCATACACCTCACACTGCTGCAGATGCTGCTGTGGGAGGACAAGGTTTGCACAGGCACACACTGACATTTGACAGCAAAATGTCAGGGGAGGTGACATACAGCCATTTCCCAGCTGTCTCTCCGCAGCTCTGCCCAGTTCTTTGGTTTTGGTGGCAGCACACGCTGCCCAGGCAGACTGTGAATCACTGACTGTCACATGTGCTGCAGCAGATGAATGCAGCACATGGCTTCAAGGGCCAGTATCATAGGAAAAATGCTGCCAGCTCCTGCCAGGAGCCATTCTGAAAGCTTCCTTAGGGATACGCACGACTTTTTTGTGCCCTAGGTGTCACAGTCTCCCTTAAGATATTCTCCTGTCTCAGGGATGCAAAGAAGTTAGACTGTGGCACTGTCAGCACAAGGATCGTTAATTTCCCAACCCCGTCCTCCTGGCCATACCATCCACTGGTTCTCCCTCCGATTCTGGAAGACTGCAGAAGGATCCACTCTCTTCTGCTCAGGGTATGGTAGGTTGAGGTCTATGCTGGGTTGTAAAATCCAGCAGACACAGCAGTTTCACATTCTGCTGGGTTTGATAACCTCTTTACAAAGCAATCCCACCCCTCTGCAAGTGGGGGGTTTCAGAAGGAGGGATACACAGTTTGCATCCAGACACTTTTAGCCCAATCAGTTCATTTTTCTTAATTACCATAGCAGAAGCTCACAGAGTGCTGAAACCTGCTTAATCCTATGCACATAATAGCATACACAGCATCATTCAGCAACAATCTCTCTCTGGAAAACTGTGTCATGGCAGTGCAAGGCAGGGAGGCATGCTAGATACAACAGCCATTTTGATTGCAAATGTCAAAATTCTTAACCTACTCCATTCTGACACCATCTGCTGCTGAAGGGGAAATATGGGTTGTCTATTCTGTAAGCTCAGACATCTCATTATCTGGAGATGCCTTTCACGAATTAAGGTAATGCAAAGCAGAGAACAGCTTTTCATGAGATATTTGTGATGTGGTGGAGAATTATCAATGCTTTTACCCTTAGTTATACATAAAGAAAAAATTCCAAGCTGCAGCAAATCTCTAGGTAAGCAGAGAAATAGGAGTGCTGAGCAACAAAGGGTGGTTTAGCACCGACCTGAGAGCTGCCTGCCAAGATGCATTATGCTTCAGAAAGGATTCAGCACATTGCAGATAACACAATGCAGCACTGCTCAGGCTCCACAGATCTTTCCCTGCAAGGCTTCTGCAAGGCAGGCCCCCAGCTCTTCCCCATCCACAAGGCTGAAGATGCTGTGCTAACTTGGGGTAGTCAATGCAGCTCCTTGGTTTCTTAAGTACTGCCTCCTGCTGCTGTAACACTACTGAGAAATTGCTGCCAGAGCCATCAGAGCCTTGCCTGCAAATCCTGATGTGCTAGCTGTGGCAGTCAGAGAGCTCCAGGCATACCCCATTATTATATCTCTGGTTGCACTTTTGGAGTTTGCTGGCAGCTGCCCGCAAGGTGTGGCTGGGTTCAACAGACAGCGACACAGGCTTTCTCACAATAGGTAATGCAGAGATTTCAGAAATAAATATGATTTCAATACACAGAGTCTGCGTGTATCACATGAAGGAAGAAGAGATATCAGAATTCTCAGCTGGAGGAGATGCTGGCTGTTGGGAGGCTGGCTTTTCTGAACAGACTACTATTTCTACAGATCTCTGCCACTTAATTTACAAACTTGAATGCCCCATATAAGCCTCTAACTGTGAGGGTTCTTGCTGTGTCTTTCTGAAAGGCTTTGGTTTCAGTCATCATCATCTTACCTCAGATAAAACAAGACAACCTGACTTGGTTGTCTGAAAGGTGAAAGATGGAAAAACAGGGTTAGGGGGACATTTGATTTAATAGATGAATTAGCCAAAATTCTTCACTAGTAGAGCTGCTTGTTCTTTTGTTATTGTTTCATGTGAATCCCTGACTCCTACATGGCATCTGCATTAAGATGGCTGAAGAAACTATACAGATCTACAAAACAAATGTGAAAAAAACAACGCTGTAAAAAGCAGCAGTTTGTGAGCTTGCAGACAAAGGCACAATACAGATGTCTTCTCATTGCTCTATGGGGAGAAAGAGATCCAGTTCATTCTCTGTCAGCTCATTCTCTGCCAGGCAAAAGGGCTGGGAGAACAGTCCAACTGGAAGGAACTCTTCGTAAGCCTCCACTGCTCTTTTCCTGCCTCAGGGAACAGACAGAAGAATGAGGGTAGCCTTTCTGGGTGGCCCCGAAGTGAATACTCCAGGACCCAGTGCTAACAGTGGGGCTGCTGCAAGATACAAGGATTTGATGATTCCTAAGTTTCTGCCTTAGCTCAGGGTGGTTCCTCTGTCACCTTGAGCAAACCTCCAGAAGAGACCACTTCCCCTTCCGCATCAGGGTGCTGCTTGGGCCCCAGCCTTTTTTCCAGAGGTTTCCATGACAGCTCACTATCATTACATCCCAAAAATACATAGGATTATGTTGTGTCAAAACAGAAACAGCAGCATGTGGTGGTCAGTGGCGAGGAGCCTGCCAGCAGGGATGACAGGGTGAGTGAGATGAAAGTAAATAGTAGGTACGTGCATGCCTAACAAAGACACAACTAAGGATGAGCAGGTACTGCCTCCCAGCCAGAGGAAAGTAAGTCCCAGCTGCACTGGGCACTTTGAGTTAGAGCACTAGAAATAGCTCGTGCAGCAGCTCTATACCAGCAGCCATGGGGCTGACAGAGACCAAACCCGACTCTCCCAAGTCTGCGCTCTCTTGCTCCGTGACACCAGCTGGCATGTGGCACTCAGCAGGAGACACTTGCAGGCCCCGACTTATGAAGTAGCAGGGTGATCTGGGTTGGAATCTGCCCCTCCTCCTCCAAGCCCATCCTCTGCCCCAGCCCCCACCACATATGCGCCTAATTAGCATATGCAAATCCACAGAGGAGAAAGACTCTAATGTTGCTAGCTGTCAATACTGCGCTGAAATTGCTGCTGAATTAGACTCTGAACACAGTACATCCTTTTTTATCACGCTCCAGTGGCAGCAGGGAGGAGGGACCACATTTGCATAGCATCTTTAAAGTATGAGCACTCTAAAAGCACATCTAAGATTTTACAGAAGCAAAAATTACACAATTCCTTTGTGAAACATTGATCCATCTAGGCACTGGAGCCTGCCTGTTATGTGATTCCAAAAGGATTCAAGAACCCATTCAGATAAGAAAAAATCCTATCAGCAAACAAAATTGCTAGGAAGAATCAGTAGCAAAAATACCAGGCTTAATTATCCTTGGCTGCACTTTCCCCAGGGTTTAGCCGTGAAGAAGAAGGGCTGTGGCTATCAGCTGGCAGCCTCAAGAACATGCTCCTAGTATAGACATGAGGGACTGAAGACCATGTCTGCAGTTTTATGCAGAGAGCTGGCTCTCTGACCTATGTCTGGAAGCATACAGGATCACAGAATCAGAGAATGACCTCAGGTGGAAGAGACCTTAAAGATCACCCAGTTCCAACTCCCTGCCATGGGCTGGGTGCCCCCACCAGCTCAGCCGCCCAGGACCCCATCCAACCTGGCCTTGAGCACCTCCAGGGATAGAGCATCACAGCTCTCTGGGCAGCAGTGCCACCTTGAGAGTAAATAAATTCTAACATCTAACTTAACCCTCTTCTCTTTTAGTTTAAAGCCATTCCCCCTTCCCCTATCACTACCAGACTGTGTAAAAAGTCTGTTCCCCTCCTGCCTGTAATCCCCTTCAAGTGCTGGAAGGCCATAATGACATGTCCCTGGAGCCTTGTCTTCTCCAGGCTGAGCAAGCCCTGCTCCTTTAACTTGTCTTCAGAGAGGTGCTCCATCCTCTGAGCTTCTTCATGGTCCTCCTCTGGACCCACTCCAACAGCTCCACACTCCTTCTGGATGCAGTACTCCAGATGAGGTCTTGGGAGGGCAGAGCAGAGGGGAACAGTCCCCTCCCTGTCCCTGCTGCCACCCCTCTGTTAATGCAGCCCAGAATAACGCTGGCCTTCAGGGCTGCAAGTGCTCACTACTGCCTCACATACAGCCCTTTGTCCTCCAGAACCCTCAAGTCCTTCTTTGCAGGGCTGCTGTCAAAGAATTCTTTTTCCAGTCTGCACACATACCAACCCATGTGGTTTGGCCTTGTTCAACCTCATTACATTCTTGTGTGCCCACTTTTTGAGCAAGTCAAGGTCCTCTGGATGGCATCTCTTCCTTCTATTATTGTCAACTGCACCACTCACAGAATCACAGAATGGCCAGGGTTGGAAGGGACCTTAAGGATCATGAATCTTTAACCCCCTGCCACATGCAGGGCCACCAACCTCCCCATTTAATACTCGACCAGCCTGCCCAGGGCCCCATCCAATCTGGCCTTGAACACCTCCAGGGACGGGGCATCCACAACCTCTCTGGGCAGCCTGTTCCAGCACCTCACCACTCTCTCTGTAAAGAACTTCTCCTGACATTCAACCTCAATCTCCCCTCCCTCAATTAAAAAACATTTCCCCTTGTCCTGCCGTTATCTACCCTTTCAAAGAGCTGATTCCCCTCCTTTTTGCAGGCTCCCTTCAGGTACTGAAAGGCTGCAATGAGGTCACCCTGCAGCCTTCTTTTCTCCAGGCTGAACAAGCCCAGCTCCCTCAGCCTGTCTTCATAGGGGAGATGCTGCAGCCCCCTGATCATCTTTGTGGCTCTCCTCTGGACCCTCTCCAACAGCTCTCTGTCTTTCTTGTACTGGGGGCTCCAGACCTGGACACAGTACTGCAGATGGGGCCTCACAATAGCAGAGTAGAAAGGGACAATCACCTCTATGTACCTGCTGGCCACCCCTCTTCTGATGGAAGATGTCATCAGCTTGATGTAATCAAAAAACTAGCTGAGAACACATTCTCAATTGCACTGTTTATGTCAAGATAACATGGCTGTTTCCAACATATTTGTTATCTTGCTATGTGCAAATGTGACCAGGCAGCCATTCTTGCTCAGGTGTGTGCTGCAGGGGTAAAAGAACAAAAGCAGAATCGTTGACAAAGGACTTCAAGGGAACAAGTTCTTGAAATAATTAAGGTATCATCCCCCCCAACTCTCCTTATATAAAACAGCTACAGATGTCAGGATGCTCTCACAGGATTATCTTCAGAATTAGACACAGCAGTAGCATGATGGTTTGCTACAAGGACTAAAGTATTCATGTGAAAAGGAGAAGCAAGGCAGGTATGGCATTTCCTCACAGTGATGGGCACCAGCTCTACCAGCCACCCAGACTGCCTGCATCTGCAGAGATTCGCTATTTTAAAATGCAGTCTTACAAAGAATTTAGCACGCGCAGTGTGCACCCAGATCAGAAGCCCCAAAAGAAAGCACAAGCAGAAAAACATCCTAGCAGCAGGCTGGTTTTATCAGGTGCTCCTCTTCACACTGCATACCTAAATGGTTTCTCAAACAGCAGCTCTGACCAACAGCTGACTCCTGCCAAGACTGCAGAAAGCTTTAACCCTTCCTAGCTCTAGCTGCATAGTGAGACTGCGTGAGACTAGAAGCTGCTCTCTGCACTGCAGAGCAGGCCTTGAAACGACCTTCCTGGCAAAAACAAGTCTACCAAGAACGCCGTGGCTTTTTTTTCCAAGAAATACAAAATCTAGGGCAACTCTTGCCACTAGCTCAGAAACAGTGGAAAAAGAATGATGAACATACTCTGCCTTTGTAGATCAACAGCCTCAGGGAGGTTTTGTTTCAGCATGGGAACACAGAAGTCTGTGGACTGAGTCAGATGACCAGTTCAGCCTAGTCCTTCACCTTGGTTAGCAATGTTCAGAGGTTCTGCATTAGGTGTACTAACCTAAAGTGGGCAAATGAGTGATCATTGCTCCATTTTCAACCCCAACACAGGCAGCCTCCATTAGAGAATGCCTTATGTCAAGAAGCAGATTTCATAACCCTTCCATAGGCGGCTGGGTGCTTAAACAATCGTCATGCTGCATGCTGACATCTCCGATAGCATCCAATTTTTTTCAGAACTCTTGCAACCTTTGGGCCCTGTAATGTCCTGAACTAGTGATCTTCACAGCTAATTTATGCCTCGGCCATTGCTGTCTGTCAGTTCTTTTGAGCATACCAACATTTATCTTCATTATTATACTTGTTTAAGACAAGGAGAGCGTGACGTTTTTTGCATTTATCACCCTCTGAGCAGTCCCAAGCTATTCAGACTTCCTCTGACTAACATTGGTCTTCCTCTACTTGTGTGTTCATTTGCAAAGGATGAGGCAGAACTCAGAGGATCTGGAATGAAACCGCAGCATTAATTTATGTAAGAGAATATTTTCCATGGAACAGAACTAACAAAAGGCAAGCCAGGCCTTCATAAAATACTTATGAAGCAGACCAGTCACAAATAATGATTACACATATTTTTCTTCTGAGAGAAGAAACTTATGCCTTACAGGGACCGGCAACACAAACCAAACTCGGCACGTAAAGCTCCAGCCAGGACAGCGATCAGCTGCCATGAGTCAGACATTTATTTTAAGATAACACTTTAGAAGACAGCTCATGTGCTAATTTGGCTTGGAATGATTGGGCTCAACAGAGCATTAGGGGTCTAATGAACTAAATCTGATAACTCTAGATTAACCAAGGTCTTCTGCTAAGGAAAGTCATGCTGGGCTGCAGAGGATGCACAGACCTACTCTACTGGAGAAAAAGGAGAGCAAACAGGGACAATCCTTGGCACTGTACAGAAGGAGCAGTATGGAGTTCCTAGGGACGCACCAGAGTTACTATTACTCTGCTTTAAGCCACTTCAAGGATGCTCAAGAGCGCAAAGGACGCCTCAAGAGTGCAGGCTCCCAAACCTTTCCAGATAGGACATGCTCACTTTTGGAAATTTTTCTGCTGTGTCCTTTCTGCACCAGATGTCAAAGAAGAAGCACCTACAACAAGCAGTGAGAAAGAACTTGTCTCAGCTGAACCCTCACAATGAGATGGACTTCAAGTCACCCAGGTTTCAAAACTCAGCAGCCTCTCTTCTGAGCACATATTAGAAATAAACTAGGTAGTCTTGTCATTCACAAAAACATCATGCCATCTGGGAATATTGCTGGGCTTTGAAGTTTAACAGCAAGATTCACGGGCTTATTAACCACAGTACACATGAAAATTACTCCTATTATTAATTTTAAATAATTCTCCTTAACTCCCTGGAATACTTCCATGTTGCAAGCTGGGCAGCACATAAACCATTATCTTCTTTCTCCATAAGATTCATCTTTTCTCATAATGAACTCTGCATTTTCTCATTTGATACAATAATTCCAGTTTCTTCAGTCACTCCTTTTACGAGAATTTTCCAGGACTTTGTGCAGGTTTCTGGTAAGCTTCTCATTTCTCCCCAAGCCTGCAGTCATCACTCTGAGCTGGGGTGACTAATTACACACACTTTCCAAGTCAACAGTGAGATGTCCTCCGCTTTACATATCAACACTAAAATACACTGCACCATAGCTTTCCATTTCTACCTTATGTACCCTAATGTTGAAATACAGCTGTTCACCAGATAAGACTTCTCATGACCAGTGTTACTTCCAGGTACTTTTTGTAGTTTAATGCCAGATCATTTGGAACCTGTCAAAGTGCATTTTTGTGACTGTTAAGTTACGGCCTTATACACATTGATTTAAGTTAGCATCAAGCTCAAAAACTCAAGGCTTACAAAAAGCCTTGCCTACAATAAACAAGGGCACTTTTTTTTTTTTTTTTTTTTTCATGTGTTTTCTCTCAGGAACAAGTTTCATTTCTGTGCCTCTGCAGCTTGTGGGGTTTTGCCCCCTCAAATTCCACAAACTGTTGGAGTAGGTGTGTGGAAAATTTTGCCTATCTTCACACAAATTCTCCTTGTGGGCCCTGGAGACAGAACACAGTCCTCAGCTCATGTCTGTGCCGAAAGAAATACTGTCTGGAAAATTTGCCTTATTTAACCAGGGAGGTCTGATAGCCTGCTTCCAGGAAAGAAGATTCTCCTTTTGCTTTTTATCAGCAGGCCAAGAGGTTTCTGTGGTGTTTCCTTTCCAACCTCAATTTCTGCCAAGGGGAAAACACTCAACGAGGTAGGAGATCAAAACACTGTCTGTGGAATATCCTCTGTAAAAGGGGGAAATCACCCATCCGTAACTCCAGGACAAGTACAAATACATTGCTTCATATGAAAGTATTTGTCCACCTTGCAATACAAACCGCGTCAGCAGCACAAAGCCTGGCAGGGGTCAGTTACAGAGACAGATGCTTTCCTTAGGGTCTGCAAGGATTGTACAATCACCAGCAGAAATACAGAGAATAGATAACTCAGTATATTACTGACTGCACTTGGTGTCTCTGTAAGACATGGTGAAAAGCACACTGAACGACATGTGATGAGTGTTGCCACCTTTGTGTCTTAACCCTCATGTTGCTAGTCAGTTGGGACATAGCTGCTTCTGACAGTTCCCTTCTTCCTCCTCTGTTATTGTGCCACAAACTGGCTAGCTCTACTGTGCTGAGAGCTGAAATTTCAAGGAATGCAAGGTCTCTGTGTTTGTGAAGTCTTGCCTTTCTTCTCCCCTAGTCCTCTCTGAAAGGCAGGGAAGAAAGGAAACGAAGGAAAGCAAATGGGAACAAGAAGATTGTCAGGCTTAAAGTAACAAGAAGTAATCACCACCTTCAGAGTGTGTTATTAATACAATAATTATAAATAGTAAGTGTTAGCAGAAACGAAAATGAGGCAAACAACATGGATTGGAGGCACAGAGGAGGCATCTGAGTGAGGAAGATGCTCTCCTCAGTGGCCATTTCAAACACCAAGACCTGCAGCTGGAGGATAAATCTTAGCAGTAGATTAAGTAAGATGTCACTGAAGGCAGATGAAAGAACAATTTGCTGGCTACAGAAAATGATAGAGTGCAGATGCATGCTCAAATCCATTCGCCATCCTTCTGAAGGGTCAAGCTCACGTTAAGTTTATCCAGGCAAAATGCATCCCTTAAAAGTGACTACAGCTATTCACATGCTAACAAGTGATGAAGGACAGCACAACCACAGCAAGCCAAACCTCGGGGTACATGTGTCACTATAGCCATGGACCATGAGAAGGAAATAGACAAAGCCAGGGAAGATGTTCAGTGTCTGCTAGCAGGGCCTTTGGACCAGAAATTTACAGTTCTGTGGGATCTTTGCATTGGACTTCTGACTCTACCACTTGGGAAAGATCCCAGCATTGGTCTACAGGGAAAAATGAACTGCAATTAGGCACTGGAAAAAGTCTAACTACTAAGAACAGCAAATTGCACTAACAGTGGTGCAGATGGGCCATTCTCCCTGCAGAGAAGGACATCTGTGAGGACAGCTACACTATTTCAGGTACACAGAAAATGTGGCAAATCCCTGCTTTTTGCCACGGGAACCCATAAAGACCAAAAGAAGGGGGCCTTGATAAACAAGAAGCGGTTAAAACAAACTGATATGGTTAGTCTAACTATGTAGGAAGAAAAGACTCCTAGCTCCCAGAAGGGAGCATGCTCCTTAAAGAGCAGCACTTGAAGAGGCCCATTCCATGAGGTCCAAAGGAAGTAGAGCAATGACCTCATTGATGACGATCTGTGTTAAGACAACATTTAGAAGCACAAGAGTTTTTCTTCAGGGTTGACTGCATCATAGTTGAGCAGCTCATTAGCTCAAACATCACATGATAACTTGAATTCCCACAAAATAAATAAATATATAAATAAAATAAAATATCCTGCTATTGTTTGATTTAACTGGTACCAGTATGAAGGAATGCTCCTGAGTAAAGAGGGCCACAGATGCACAGGGGAGTCTCTTGCAATTGAGAACCAACAAGAAAGCAGACTCTCCCAGCCCAACATCCACCTCTTGTCCACATGTTCCATTCCTCCCTCAAGAACAGAGTACATGCTAGCCCGAGGTAATGGCAGGTCCCAGGGAAGTATCAGGCAAAAATCTGCTGCATATTTGCCAAGATCTTCCCTACGGGCTCTGATTTTTTTCTTTCCTATAATTTACAGAGCAGAAAACCCCCCCTTGACAGAAAGAGCTGTGAGCTCCCTCCACTCTGTGATACCTGTGCCACCAGCCCACAGAGCGCAAAATGGCTGTGACGCTCAGTCTCTGCTCCCAGAGTGTCACATGCTGGAGCAGGGAGGGATGGCTTGGCGCTAGTGCCGGTTTCCCATCACTTACCAAGAGTCAGTACTAAGCACTGAGCCTGGCCTCCACTGCAGTTTCTTGACGTGAATGTCATGGGAAAAAAAGCCCTGCAGCATGACTGTCACTACTGCTGAACCACCAGCAGCCCTGTCCAGCAAGAAATATTTGCATGTGTCAGACAGATACAGAAAATACATTATCTGTGTGTTTCTGAGGCTACCACACAATGGCGGTGGGGAAAGAAAGAGTTTATGGGTAGACCTGCCCTTGCTCTCCTTTTTACAAGTGTACCCTGGCACTGCACCACTTCTTTCAGAAAATGAACACTAAGATAATCTTCGTTAAGAGATAAAACTGGAGCAGAATCAGGGACCAGAGCCATTTTGACAGCCTGTTACTTTCATTTTGGAGACTAACCAACTTTCAGATGAATGCTGGGGCACGCAAGGAACCTGCTCATCAGACAACATGACAAATCCCTGCTAAGACTAGTTGCCAGTGCAGCTGTAACTGATAGCTGATCATTGCTACAGATTTCACTCCCTGCCAGACCAGTTCTCTCAGCTCCTTCAAGCCTTATCCTGCAGCCTTTTGCACAGCTCTGGAACGGTGTAATCTTCTGGCTCATTTGGACCTACAGACCAGACTGCCATGAGCTCTTTGCCCCAGCAGGACTCTTTGCACAAAGTAGCAAAGGTAGCAGATAAGTCCGCTTTCCTATTTCCAGATGGATTTTAAGGGCTTCCACAAGTTTTGGGACCAAATTTTCTCATGCAAGTGTGATTCCAAGGCTGACAGGGAGGCATCTCTTCCTCAGATCACTGTCTCAGCCACCCATAGAAATCACATCTCTCACATTTTGTTTGCTTTTCTTGGGTTTAATTTGTGCTCAGGTCCATCAGCGCCCTGCCTATCGAGATGAATTACTCCCCAGAACCTATAACTTTGGACTAAATATCTTAAACTTGTCCAGTTTACATCCAACAGAAGGGTAAAAAGCAAATAGCAGTGAATTTTTTTTTTCCTTTTCTTTTTTTCTTTTTAAATTTTATTTGTAATAAGCAGATCTTTTGCATATCAGGCAAAACAGTTATAAAACCAAAAAGAGCAAAGAGCTCAGGGAAATACTGCAGAAATGACTTTGATCATACATCATAATTGAAAAACACCTGGAATCACCAAGCAAGGTGAGGAAATTAGTGTTCTAATTTGTTCCTGACCAAACTGAATGAATAAACACACTGAGAATTATATTAGAGCTCAGTAGAAACATCGTCTTTGATACTGTTTTGGCATGAAGAAGAATATGGAAGCTGCGTCAATGACGTGTTGACAATACAAGGAAAAAAGGGCACAGAAAAGGAAATGAGCATTTGAAGTGGAAACAAATTTGAGCAGACAAATGCACTGCAGTCAGAGGACAAGATATTCTTGATCCCAGAACAATAAGGAACCATCACATGATCACACTGACAACAGGGCTCTCAATAAAAATACCCATGAGGAAGAAGAGGAATGAGTCAAAGCTGCACGCCTGGAAAATAATCAAGGTAAGCCTTACCTGTTCTGAAAGGGGTAGGGAACTGGCCCACCTGAGATCAATCAACCTGCTCTTCAAACACAATACAGAAGGCATTCAAGAAAACATTGGGAAACATTAATGAAACTGGGAAATAAGTGAAAAATGGGGCACAACAAAATACTGGTTTGCCAGAGGTGTGTCAAAGTTTTGGTATCAGGTGTAACACCAGAGTGAGCTCACCAGGAACATCAGACTGGAACTAAAGCCATCTCTAGGACAGAGAAATCGTTTCTTGATTGCAATTAAAGCCCCAGACACACTGACAGGCAACAATGGAGCTGGCCATTTCCAAATCTACCGCATACACTCCTAAGCACCTGCACATTCTGCAATGCAGGTCCAGGTGCCTTCCAGCCTCCCAGCATTCTGAATCAAGGCAGTGGAGGAGACACACAACAGCAACCTTATGTCCCTGATGTGAATCCATTCAGCCAACTCCAATACCAGAAGCTCTAGCCCATCTTTTAGGCTCAAGCCATGTCAAGACAGATAATCTCTGTGCACTCTCACTGTTTAACAGATGCTACTGTAAGTGTGGCACCTTCTAGCTAGGCACATCCTGTGTATCCTGAGGAGCACTCCTTTCCATGTAGCAAAGTATGCTGCATCACATTTTTCTTGTTAGATAAACACTGTAAACACACCATACACAAATTTTCTTCTACAACACAACACAGATACATGTATGCTGCATACATATATTCTGTTTCACAACCTGAACTCTGGACCATGACACATCTACAAATGCATACGTGTTGTCCTTGCCCCCAGCACCCTACTGTGGGAGCCTATTCTGCAGAGACACACAGGAGAGTGCTCCCAAGTCATAAGGCAAGGTTCCAGACAGAGGTGAGAAGGAGCTGCAGTTAAGGAAGACTTACAGCACTTCCAGGACATCACAGAGCTGTGAGCAGAAATCATTTTGCACCATGAAGTCCCACACTCCACACCTAGCAGTCTAAACTGGAAGTAGGGGTGCCTCTTCTCCCCTGAGTACTAAAGGCTGGAGGCTGGAGAGCCTTGCCACTCCACAGGGATGGAAAGGGAGCAACTGCCTAAGAAACCACAGCAGCAAAATGGTTCCTTCAGACAAGTGCTGTACGAAAGGCTGTGCTGAGGATTGCGCCTAATCTCAGCAAAGCTGCGGGGGATGCACGATGCATTGACCATCTCAGGGAACACAGGGAGAGAGGCTGGAGAATGGTATTACCAACCGCATATTTACACTCCCTAACCATGACAACCCACATATCCTACCACTGGTTTCTGACCCTCAATTCTCTATTCTTCTGTCTCTGCAAT
Organism: Lagopus leucura; assembly: GCF_019238085.1. Taxonomy (NCBI): domain Eukaryota; kingdom Metazoa; phylum Chordata; class Aves; order Galliformes; family Phasianidae; genus Lagopus; species Lagopus leucura. Next base: position 41,814 of record NW_024962253.1, read on the forward strand.
GTTCCTCACATCTGCTTCTTCTGCTTCAAGATTCCTCTATAGCTATGCCAGATCCTCACCACTTCATGATCTCTATTCATCCTGTGGTTCTTAACATGTCTAGAGACGCTTTATCTGAGCTACCTTCAACTTATTTCAGTGCTCAGCTGCCCCCAGGCACCTGCCAAGCTGGCACACTGCAGAGGGGTTTTGCAAAGAGGCTGGACGTGCCAAGCTCGCTCATTAGCAGCACCAGGAGGTAAGGCTCCATTAAGATCACATTCCTCTGATACCTACAACTGCAACCACACATTCTCAGCATTTTCCACAGCCCCACTGTTTGCTTATTTACTTAACATTACTAAGCTCCCATGTATACATTTGTCTACAGTCACATCAATGCATCACAGATATCTAAATCCCACTGTTTTATATTTTTCCTTCATTGTTATCTCTGTCATTCTCTCTGATACACATCCGTCTCTTTGTTCAAGCTCTTCTCCTTTTGCATTTGCGGCAGCAATTTGATGGAAGGATTTGTGCAGGGGATGGGGGAGGGAAGAAGAAGGAAAGCAGGGAGGAGGGAAGAGAGGGATTTGGTTATAACAGGAGCATGTAATTAAGCTCTGGTAACTGGTACCCAGCCTGGACCGCTCATCTCAGCAATTTAAAATAGTAATTCCTCCATTATGAGATAACCTTTCTCATCTAATCTACAGAAAGAGGCAGGGAGAAAGCATTCATTTACATAGCCAGCACAGACACACCCTTGGCGACACAAAGGACTCCAGTCTGCATAGATCCCAGTGAATCATTCTGCACAGCAACAAAGCTTTACCTGCCACAGTATTTTATCCTAATGGCCTATGCTTTTTGAGGCATTGTTAAAAAAATAAAAATAAACACGATAAAAGCCAAAAGCCATAATGACAACAGCCCTTCCTCTGCCATGCCCTTTGTTTGTCTTTTCGTGGAAGCGCTGTCTGTCAAAACAGCTTTTGAGCGGCACAGCAGCATCACCACTGAGGATGGACAGAGAGTGTGACAGCTCGTGGGATCACAGCAATCCGTGTGGGCTCGGCTGTCATGGCAGACACAATGGAGGACTGTGCGACTGCACCAAGAGAGCTCTGTCAAGGCAAAACACAGCTCGCCTCTGCTCAACCAGCCCCAGACATGACAATCGTTATTTCCTAGTCACAATGGACAAACACGCATTCTGCACAGCAGTACCAGCCTCTTCTCTCTCTTGCATCAATTATAATCACAACAGCCCCAAAGCAATGCAGTCTCTGAGCAGACAAAGCAGTCATAAAATCTTTAAGCTTCACTGGGAAGCTGGCAGTCTCTGCAAAAACAAGCCAGCCGTTTTGCAGGACAGTGAATGGCCTGAAATCCAATAGTAGAGCAAACACCCACCCCACTCATTTCTCCATCTCACCTTTCTGCAGATCCTCTGCTGCCTGTCTCTGCTCCCTGCACATGCTCTGCTCCGGCAATGCTGAACACACTGATTCCAGCAGGCTCTGTGCTCTCTCACCAGGATGCTGTGGGAAACACAGAATCAATTTTTTTTATTCACAGCTGCATCCCTGGCAATGCAGAGGGTCTGCGCAATCACATCTCCAATGCTTCTGCTGCTGCTGCTGTGACGTTGCTGGGTGTGAAGGAGCAAGCATGCCCACAGAAGAGCTGCTCCGGCTTGCAACCAGTCCCTGCGGGACCTCAGACAAGGCAGAGGATGGGAGGGAGCAAAGAAGGCGAGGAAGGGAGAGAACAAATCAGGCTGGAAGATGGAGGATTGAGTTTAACAGATATCGGGAAATCAGAAAGGTAGCATGAAGAGAAGCATAAAGATGAATAACTACATCATAGGATAGCACTGCAGCACCTTGTTCTGTAATGAGCTTGGGTTTCAGATGTTGCAACTGTTTGATTTTGTCTGGTTTGTAAAGGAAAGCAAAGGGCACTGGAGTGATGTGCTCTTACCGTTGATAATGGCAGACAGAGCCCTTGGAGAAAAAATACTCATCTGCAAAGTAATGCACAGCAGGAGGAGGCAGGGAGGAAACAGAATAATCAGGAAAACAAGAAGCTTCTTGAAGCTTCTTTTACATTTCTGTAGTGATTTGTCCTAAAGAGATTCATCAACAGCATCAATACAGTGCCTCCAAAACAGTCTGAGAGTGAGACGCAGCCGCGAGCATGTCAGTCAGTGTCGAACTGCATACAATGACAGGGATTCTGCAGTTCACCTGTCACAAGGAATCTCAAAGAAAGACCCAAGCACAGCTTGTGATTACGGTGCCGGCCATAACCTGGGCCGAAGCTATGCACATGTACAAAACAATCCACAGCAGATCCTCCTTCCTGAAACAAAGGATTGCCACCTGCAAAAAGCCAGGCTTTTCCATTATCCTAGGAACATATAGGGGGATATTTTTCATCATTTCTTTTCACCCTGAGCTCTCTCCTTCCTCAGTGCAGTAATTTGTGCTTTTTTTCTTTTTTTTTTCTTTTTTTTTTTTTTTTTTTTTTTTTTTTGATTTTGCTGTGTTTTGTTTTATATTTGTCTCAGTCTGGGCACAACCACCTGGTCCACAGCTATGTTCACGGCTGTCCCAAGGTTGGTGTTTGCAACACTGGAGTGGTTCCCTGAGACAGCCATCCTGCAGGGACAACATCCCACTGCATCCACTTACCCCTGCCCAGAGGACTGCTGCCATCACTGATGCCAGAAATACCGTGCAGTGCTCAGCAGAGCTCAGAACCAAGGACTGGTGGAGCAACAAGCTCCACAGCTGCAAGCCAAAATCCACCTCTGAAACTGACACTTCTGGGGGGACCAGGCAAATCAGAGAAGAGGTAAAAACACCACATGGATACACAGGGCAAAGAAACAAAGAATCATCACATGGCTGAGTATTTTTGCTCTACACCATGACACACTCAAAGGAACAACCAAATAAATAAAGCAAGGCAGCACAGCACTTTGCAAAAGCTTCTCAGTCCGGAGAGGCACACAAAAAAGCTATGCCAGAAAAGCCTGTTTAGAACTATGACTGGAAGCAGCTGCCTGTTGACCTTGGATCCCAGAACCCTTTAAAACAGCTATTTAGGTAACATTCAAGCTAGATCTCTGACTGAAAGCCCAGTGCCTACCCCCACCAGGATGGTGCAAAGGCTGGGGGCCAGCTCCAGCCCTATGGGTGCTACTCACCCCCAGGACAGCCCATGAGGCCGCAGCACCTCGGCTGGACCCTCCTCGAGGCCTGGGACTGCTGCCCCGTGCAAGCCACCTTATCACGCTTCCCAGCCCACTCTCAGCCCTCACGCTGCCACCTGAGCCCCTTCAAGCAACAGCGATGAGCCGAGGGATGATGCAGGGCACAGGGACAGACAGGCTAGCAAAAGATGGGGGGAGGAGACAGCCAGGCCCAGCTGCCAGCTTGAAGCAGAACAAGGCACGCTTGTTACCCAGGAGACTCGTTCCCACAGCAGAGAGGAGAATGGAAAGTATGTCGGTGCCCTCTCAGCCCTCTGCAGGCCTTGCCAGCACTGAGGGAGGAGGCGCAAGCTGCTGCCTCCTTGTCCCCACCACTGCGTTAACTGCTTCACTGACATGAACCAGACCCACACCCCGGTGCAGGTGGAGTGTGGGGCTGTTCTGCAGCAGGCAAAGGCCTCCTTTGGAAAAAACGCTTTTCAGCACATCCGCACCCCAATGCTGACATGTACATCATCCTCCTGGTGCGTTACTCAGCCCTTCGCAGGCTCACACGGCCTTCACTGCCGTGATGAAGGGCCCTTTGGTGCTTCTCCCTGCCTGGACCTGCTCCTCTCAGCCACTGACAGGCTGTCCTGCGGCTTCGTAGATGGCAGGAGAGTACAGGCACTAACGAGGAAGAAGAAAGCTCTTTCTGGGGGATTGTCTTCTAGGAGATGACTGCTCTCCTATCACAGAGATGAGTCAGTATGGGAAGAGGAGTGTGGCTGGCACTGGGAGTGAGGACAGTGCAGGCTGGTGGCTGTGCTCCTCCAGGAGGAGAGGGGAGGGAGATGGCGGGGCAGGACACGCCTGTCCCCAGCATAACCTGGCTCCCTTCTGCCTGGCCTGAGAGCCAGGAGACACACTAGCATCGTGCTGTATAGCTTGGTGGTAAAAAGCTTCCTAATTCTATTCTATCTTAGCAGGATTACTTTCATCTGCCTTTAGGTGCTCTGTCGGCACTGGCTGCTAAGGCTGTCTGAAAACTTCCCACTTTCAATGCAATTATACAGCAAAATCAACACAAAGAGCCCAAGCCTCCCACCAATGTGCTGCAAATCTGCTCCGATCAGTGAAGTGGAAACAGCCCAGACCCACAGCCCAGCTGGCCACCTGGGCTGCTGCTGTGATACCACACGCCAGTTGGGAAAAAGGTTTTCATCACACCAGGCACTGTGCACAACCTGCCCACCCTTGCCACAGACCAACAGCCACAGGGCCACAGCAGCACGTGGGTATAATCCAGCACAGGGAGCTGCCTGCCTCCTGCTAAAGAATGGTTGTTGGGTCTACCCTTATTGCCTTCGGTGCACCTGTGTCTCTGCCTAGCAATCTGTGGGTGATGCAGTGAGGACATGTCTAGGACACATCTTTTGGATCGTTACAGCCCTGCTTACAGCACAGACACAGGAGGAACACATACTACCACACCTTTCCAGTTGGTGGACAACTCAGGAGTAGACTTTCTACTTTGCTCAGTGATTGCTCAAGGCAGAAATCTGAGTTCCCAAGACAAAGCAACCCCATCCACCACAGGCTGTTTCAGGGATGCTGGTCACAGCAAAGCCAATAGTACGCTCCTGCTCAGTGGGAGCAAAGAGGACTAGGATACAAAGGCTAATAGGAAAGAAGGAGGTGCTGCAAAATTTATAAATGTTCTCAACAAGAAAAAAAAACCAATATTCCCCATGCCTGCAAGTCCCAGCTTTCAAGGTCAATCGACATCCCTCACAAATACACAGGAATCAATACTGGCTAATCATTACCAATCTGTACTTGACAACTTTTCTATTTGCTGGGAGGTGGGAACAAACATAGGAGTTCTCAAATGAGAAGTCGAAGCTTCAACCAGATTGAGGAATGCACATGGTAGTGTTGTTCTAGTGCCTGCCCTTAGTCCCCACTTTCTCCCTGGAGGATCATCTATTGATTCCCACTAAGCCTGCCTTTGGAGCATGTCCAAGGACAGAACAAGAGCCTGCGAGGCCATGCAGATTGCAGATATATTTCTACCAGCAGGCTTCAATCAGGAACCCTATGGTCATCCTGCCCCAACAAGCCCTGCCTATGGCCCAGAACAGCAGTACTAGTTTCTTTAGGGCTTAGCAAACTCAGGCAAACAAGATAGCTCAGAATGAGAAAGTTGCTGTTGGCTTTTACTCTCAGAAATAGACATTTCTTGTTACTAACCATTTTCTAACAGAATTAATTCCCGACTTCATTCCTCTGATGTTTAAGAATCTTCTCTGAATTTACAGCTTATCTTTATCCATGAATAGCTCAATCCCTATTCACTCCTGTTCCAAAAATGGTCTTCAAACGTCACTATTTATCCAGTCTGTGTTTAAAGTTACATCATCTGAGTTCTTTAATCAGTTAGCACCAGGCAGGCTCTCCATCTCTTTGATCATACCAGTATGAGAGAGAAGGGTTTCTCTGGATATGACCCATTTTGAATACATCCTTCAGAGAGTGATTAGAAACGCAGACAATCTTCCAAGCTAGCCATCACCATGCCTTAAACCCCTCAGATTCCCCAGCTGCTGCTACAAATATTTTATCCAATATGTCACAATAGATAACATTTATCTTTTTTACTGATACTCCCAGTTATCCTCCACATCATTGACAGGCCCTGGGTTTTCCTTTGCCTTCCTTACTCTCCCCAGGGAGCTCCCAGACAAAGCTGAACTTTTTGCTTTTTTCTCATGCACACAGTCATCTAATTTGAACTACCCAGTTCTCATCTGTATTATTCCTTAAGGACTTCAAAGTCTTTTCTGCTGAATAACCCTAAACTGCCTTTGAATTGATGATCCTTCTTGGCTTTTTGTCTTTAGGAAACATCAGCAATATTACTTTCCAGAGCCCAGAGCATTATCTCATGTAATGAAAGGCTACGTCCTACCAGCAACTTCCCTTCAGACTAGCAGATCCTCATTCAACATTCTTGTTAATTTCCCTTTAGCCTGTGTGCTGCTCCTTACCTCTCAGCAAAGGGAATTATGGAAAATTCCACACAGATTCAGTGGGAGGCATGACAAGCACTTGAGAGATGCATTTCAGGTAACCAAACTGACAAAATACAACAGCCTTATCAAAGCCTACCCTCCCCACCACCTTCCCCCCACCAAAAAAAAAAAAAAAAAAGAAAAGGAAAAAAAAAGAAAAAGAAAGAAGATACCCTGTCTGCTTGCCTAGCTGACAGCCTGCAACCTCTTTCGGTAAATAAGTACTGGGCTAAGGTGGATCCTTCATCCAAATTACTACAGCGATTTTCGTCTTTTCTGTGTTAAGGTCAAACCCTTCATATTGCTAGTGGCTGATGCTTTACTGTCCAGTCACAGAGGCAGTCGCAAGCTCCATAAAAAGTCACAGCTACCAGACAGGGCTAGTTCTGGCATGGCTCCCACAGGGCTGGGCGCAGTTCCACATAACAACACTGAGATGGCCACGGAAATCCAAACCCAGCCCACAATCAGCTTGTCCGTCTCCAGTCCCTTCCAGGCCAAAAATCCAGGATGTTCATACTGTTCTTCCAGGAAATGGCTGCTATCAACATCTTACACAAAGGAACAAGAGGGCAGTACAGATCTCTCTGAAAGCTGTAGGAGGAAGAATTGATTCAAGAAGGCCAGTGTCCGTTTTTCAGCCCTGATACACAGCAATCCCCACTCAGGAGCACAAAGAAATAAGTGAACACTTTTAGACGGAGGGAAATCAGGACAGAAACAGTAGAGCAGCTCCTGAATTGTTGTCTGAAGTCTCAGCTTCAATCTGATAAACAAAGCTCATAAAGCTGTACTGTAAACCTTGGATTAAAGCAAAGCCTGGATGTAACTGATGCAGCATGGAGATTTCAAAGTGTCTGAAGCAGGAGCTGTAACAGCAACCCTCTTTCTTCAAGCACTCACTCAAATATTCATGATACACTGAGTGGAATATGAACTCCGACCAATGAAAGCATTGACAAAAGGAACTCGAAAGAGTATTATTACAAAAACATACATACCTTCATATCCGGCAATCAATTGCTTGTTCTGAGCAGCCCATGAGAGCCACAGATACAAAGGTGTTAATGGATTGACCTTTGTTAGAATCAATTTTCAAAAACAAGAACAATTGCCTCTACAGTAGAATGTACCTTATGAATTTTAACTAGTACATTTTCAATGTAACCTAGTACTTTCCCATTGCCATGAGGAAGATCTTAAAAGTCTTAAGCTGCCATACTACATCATATGTTGAAGCTGGTGAATTTGGTAGCCTCACTTCTGCTGCATACACTGGTCTGCATTCTGACATCAAATTAAAATGGCATTATTTCCAATTGTGCAGCTGAGGAGTCACAAGGCTGAGCTGAATCTGGGCAGTCCTAAGATGGTTCACTGTCTACATACTAAGCACAACCAGAGTCGGCTGTGTACACGGCGGGCATTGCTGGAGAAAGGTGACTGCTTCTGGTTCCTGTGATGTAAACTGAAGTGACATTCTCTTCCCTCCACAGGGGATGACTCCAAGCGAGGGTGACTGTACTGCAAACAAGTCAGCTCAGAGACTATAAATGGGTGGGACGTAGCATGGCAAGCAGGAAAGGAGAAAAACAACCCTGTTGGATGCAGGAAGAGGCCACATCCAAGAATGGAAAAAGCCTCTTTTAGTACTGAGTCATAAATATTCCAGTTTTCCAAGGCAACAGCAAGCACGAAGAATGCAGTCAGCTTCACACAGAAAACCCACACTCACCTCCCTCTGCGCATGCCTAGGCACTTCTCTGCTATTGCTGCTCAGAGCTACAGCAAAAGACACGGTCAGAGCTGCCAGCTCAACACAAAGCTTGCCGGCAGATCTCCCTGTTCTCAAACCTTCCCACCCTTACCACAGAACCCAGGGAGCACACAGTTTAGCTGATTTATTACAGACGCATGATACTAATTATGGTTGGTTATGCTGCTTTTTTTCCTAAGTTTGTACATTTCCCACCCAAACTGAAGGTGCAGTGCTGTTCTGCAGTATTACCTGCCCCACATTGCTATGTTTGAGCGGCAAGCAAAGCAATCCCTGCATAACTGATGGCTTTTGCAAACCACCTTCCGAATAAAAGAGACCATGGAAGTTCCATTCAAAGGCCATTCACCAATACTTCGAAATGTCGTAAAGGGGAGAGGGAACAGAACTGCAAACGGAGTGCTACTGAAAACATATGCTAAAAAGTCCACGTATTTCAGGCCTGCAGCTAAATCCTGCAGACCTCCATCTACCTCCTGTGCATCATACCCACTGGATCTGACTGTATGTCTTTTCATCTGTGCCACCTCTGGTACCAGTACTGTTAGCTGAAGGGTAAGGTCAACACATAAACAGCAAATTAACATAAATTATAACCATTACCATGACACCTCACGCAGCACAGCCTGCACATCCTCACCCATAATCATCATGCATGACCTGCTCATTAAGAAGGGATTTGTGGTTACCATAGATCACAGGCTGAACTTGAGTAATAGTGGCATTTTGCTTTGAAGTAGACAAACAGTATGTAGGGCTGTATGAATACATGAGATATGCAAGGCATGGAGTAATCCTTCCTCTCTATCCTACACTGGTATGTGCCTCAGCTCTGCATCAGTCTGGCAAAGATATGGACAAACTGTAGAAGGTGCAAAGACAGCAGGAAAATGAATAAGAGAAGTAAAATGCAAAGCAAGCAGTTAAACCGTCTGTAGAAAACTACGGGGTACAAGAAGGCAGTTCTGAAATGCATAAAAGGCTGCTCCCAAGAAGTTAATAAGCCATACTCCACATCCCAGAGCAACAAGAATAGGGGCTGCCCCTTAGGCAAGTTTAGGTCAAACAGCAGGTATGACAGATAAAACATTTATTATTTTACAAAAAACAAGCAAACAAACAAAAAAACCCAACCCAGAACACCACAGCAGTCAGAAGATAAGCACGATTTTCTTATTACAACGCATGGGGCTGTATGTCTCAGAAGCATTTTGCTTTATTTATTTAGAGGCATGCATTCCTGTTAGTTTTTGCAGGCACTTAGTGTGACAGATTGGAAATAATTTATTTTCCTGGGTTCTCTGACAAAGAAATGTCCATCTTAGGATCTTGGCCAATCCAGTGTGCCATGACATCAGGATACACTGAAGAAGAGAAAAGACTGGGCTGAAAGGATACGGGATGCAGCAATAATATTCCTATCACTGGGAGCTTCTCGAGAGATGAAACAAAGAAACATGAGGAATGGCATTGCCTGAGTCAACTATGCGATGTTAGGGAGATGGACTTGCATCCAATGGAGGACTTATTCTTGTATGATTTCTGTTTGACTCAGAGAAGCAGGAAGCCTCTAATGCAGGATTAAAAGCCTAGATCAGTTTACTCAGGCAGAAATCCCTGGAGAAGCAGAAATATACTTCTGGAAAGATGCAGCAACTCCACAAGTGAAGATGGACCATACAAAAGCATCCCATGCCAGCAGATCCAGTAGCTAATCCACTGGCTGGATTAGCTTTTCTCATGAACTTGTTGTCCTGTTGAAGATGACCCATGACCAGAGCTGATAACTCTCCTCACTTTCTCTTTGGTGATCATGACCTCTTCCCATCTAAGAGAGCAGGCTGCACTGGACAGTCAACAAGCTGTACCACAGGTCTCCATGTCAGGTCAGCCCAACACTAAACAACCCTGTGATTTTGTGTGCTTACAGCTATATGCTAAATCAGGAGGAAGAGTCCAATCTGCAGCATTTGGCCAACTGTGCAAGGTCTACGTCCTCCACAGACACATTTTACCCACGTAGAGCCAAAACTGGGAAGAAACTTTCCACACACTGCACAAAAATTCCACTCAGAATGGAAAGAGACCCACAGCAAAGGAAATGCTGGAGTGGTAAAACAGAACTTGTATTTGGGAGGAAAACCTGATATGTTCTTTAAACTAGAAAGCGAAAGTTGGTGGAGGCAAGGCCTAGGCACACACACTGCCTGTGACCTGGTCACAGGAGACTCCTGAGAAACACATCAAGATTAGGCTGCTTCGGGCTGACTGAAATGGGTCTCAACCCTAACGTGAGACAGACTAAACAGGAGGGTACAACACTCTGTGATGTTCTCTGTGGATAAATCTCAGCATTTCAGAAACTGTTGGAAGCCACGGACTGAAGCTCTGCACAGATAGCAAAGAGGTGCTTAAAGACGGCAAACAAGGTCATGTGTCTCCATGCATCCCAGATGCATTCCAGCTATGAGACCAAGAGCATACCAGAGTGGAAAGAGACCTGAAAGGGCCCTCAGGAGCTTCATCACAGAGACTTGACCCAGGTCTAATAATAAACATCAACGATGATGATTCAGAGATTTCATATGTTGGCCGGACATGGCAGAGGAGCAAGAAGTCCCTGATGAAGGACTGGCTGCTCAGAAAGGTTATTTTCCCTCACAATACCTATAATAAATAGAATCTAATAAATAGAAATATGTTTTTAATCTCTGTGATGTATCCAGATAATTCTGAAGCCTGTAGTTTCAGTAAATAGAAACTTCACTTAAGAAAATAGTCCAACCTGTGCATGATTTCAGCAGGAGGCTTTCAACACACAGTAAAAGGAAAGAGAAGCCCAACTAAAAGGCCAGAAAAGGAAGATGGCAAGTGAGAGCTGCAGAAGGTAGACAATGCAGTCAAAACCAGAACATGAGCATCTGCTGTTCTCTCACCAGTTATGAGTACAACAGAGAACTCCCAGCCACCATGTTATAACATTCCTGGGAACATCTGCCACGGTAGCATTTCCATATTAGAGGAGGTGAAGCATGGAGGGCCCAGGAGCAATGATCTTTTCAGCAGTTTTTGCACACCCACTGCTTTCACAGCAATTTTCCATATTAGTTTAATATAAACCAAGCCCCTCAGAAAGGAAAGTACTTGGAGAATACAGAAGTGTCTGACCATTCCCCTACAAAGACAAAACTAGCACAGATGCATTTGGACATGCAGGATTGGAGGCCAAGGAGCTTTCAAGAGGGATTGATGCTTTAGTTCTGAACCCCAGCATCTGAAGCAGAACCACGGTCACTCCTGTCCATGACACAGCTGCCTTCAACTCATCAAATCAACAGATAAGCCAAAGTGCTGTCCTAAGCTTGCAGTCAGGAGACAGCTCAGCTCTTTTCCTCTTTCTGTATGCAGAGCTCCACGCATTAAGCCACATAACAGCAATGATGGCTGCAGTCCACAGAGGGTAACTTCTCCTACCTCTCATATTAGAGCAGAAGAACAGACATGATGCAGCATCTCTGTCTTCTGATGGTGCTTCACTGAGCACAAGACGCTTAAAGAAGCATTCCTAAGCGAGCTCTGGGATCCATATACAGTGGCACAGTGGGGTCTGCCACTCTGGCCCACTGCCTGAAAACAGCAGAGGCCAATGCTACAGCAGCGTGAGAGCAGGAGAATTACACACCTAGTATAGGATCTGACCAGTAACAGGCCTGAAGACAACAAACTACAGCTTCCAGCTCCTCAGCAGGAAGGTGCAGACTATGCTGGCTGCCCAAGGAGCGTGTATCACAGTCTGCAGTTCCAGTATCCCAGCAGTCCACAGTGGGTTTTTTAGATATAGCCACCAACCACATCATTAAAAGATACATTTGTGATTACATGGATAGCAAGGATGTCTGGAGCAGCAGGCGTTAATCCATCATAGATGCTATTAAATATGCACATTTTCCATAACCAACTCAGGATAAATCTAACTCTAGGGCCAGCATCTCCACACATGCCCTTGCTACAGCAGAAGGCTTTTTGGAGGGCATCAGATCTGTCCAGTGGCAGGGAGCTGGTAGCAGGTGAAGCCCTCCTGGCATCTTGCATACCTCCTGTCAGGCCAGAGATAATGGTCAGAATGTGCAGAGAAAGCTCAGGAGCAAATAGCCTAATTAGAAGTGAAAGTCCCACATCTTCTTGGTGACCAGCAGATCTGCTTATGGTCAGGGTTTTCCGTGGCTAACCAGACAGAGAGCACTGGAAGGCCCTCTGAACCCCATCCTGAAGCCCCCAGTCAGGAGCCTCCAGCACTCTGCCTGAACCGACACCAGCAATTTGGGCAGGGCTCAGCGTTATTTTTAACATTTGTTCACATAACTCTTTGGATGAGTCCTGGGAAGAGCTTGTCCCCAAAATAGTATGCTGTGGGCACTATTTATACACCACTGGCAGCAGGGTGGGGTGTGCTGAGGAGGACCCTCTTCCTTCTTCAGTGCTCAGGAACTGCAGATGCTAGGGCCATAAAACAGGGTTTGTTGTTCGGGTTAGTTCTCAGAAGGAAAGCACTGCTTGCAGAGGCCTGAGAACTCTGTCTGTCCTATCTAGGAGACTCTCTCCAAGATGGTATGGAAGCCCAGGTACTGTGGGGAAGATGAATGGCTTGTGCACATACAGACAGCCACACATCAGCTGCCTTGAAGATAAAAAAAGGAACAGCTGTACTCAGATACAGCAGGCACAGAAGAAAACACTGCCCTCTCATTTTTTTCTGTCCCGGGCTCCTGCAGGGAAACAGTTCTTTGGTGAGCTCCAATGAAGGAGTACAGTGGTGGACACTAAATGCCAGCAAGGATGGCTGGGGAGGGGACCAGACCAACAAGCCGACTGTCCTCCACCACATGGACAATAACAGACTCAAGCCCTACCACAGCAAAACAGCTTGTCCTGAGGGGCTGAGGGAAGAACACGATAAAAGACAGCCTTTGGAGACTATTCAGAATATCTTCCCTGCATCTATTTTCTAGGGTAAGGATGCCTTCTCACACACCACTTCTGTGCCCACTGAACTTTGTTGATTTTTGCTTTCTGTGCGTTCCTTCTCCTCTCCCTTTCTACCACGACACATCCTGATTGCCCTTACTTTCAAAGTGACCCTGCTGTCACTTGGAGAAAGCAGTGACACCACATGACCTGTAGAAAATGCACAGGACGCTGTACAGGAGCAGAGAAATGAGCTCTGGAGTATCAGAGCACCAGGCTGGAGGAGAAGGGAGCCAGAGCTGATTTCCTAGTATATCGGGTAAAATAAAATCGATACATGCATTTCCTTTCCACGTAGCAGCGTACTATGTGTTCATCACAGACACCAAACAGAGAATAAAACCAGACAGGTGCTACGAATTGAAGCACACCCTACAGATGGGGCAGGACTGGTCACACCACTTTTAGCACAACAAACAGACGGGATGAGCTCCTACCTTGACAGATACAATCTCTCCAGATTGTGGGCTCAGAGCATAGCAGCTGGGAGTCAGGCAAAGCAGCAACTGCATCAGAGCAGCAGGAGGAATGCAGCACGCAGAGCTGGTGATAACCTGAAGCAAACCAGGAAATCAGCAAGCCTGGCTGTGAGGGTCTCTGCAGGCAGCTTTCCTGTTGCTGTAGGATATCAGGGCAAAATGACACGGTGCTTCTTCCAGATGGGAGCTGGCTTGGGGGTTCCTTGGGGACAGCAGTGCCAGGCTGATCACCAAGTGCGAGGGCAGGAGATACGAGCAAGGGCTGTGGGCTGCTGGCACTGCAAGGGCCAGATTGCTAATGAAAGCCCCAGTGTAAATACAGATGCACTCTGGAGGGGACTATGGCAGAAATGCAGCTCATGTTACAGAGAGCCATTTAGAGCAAGCTCAGAAAGAAGGCACTGCGATGGGACTGCGCTTCTGCAGCTGGGTGGTTGGGCAGCTGCCTGCTGTGGAGCAAGGCAGCCCTTAGCGAGTGGACCCCACCTCCATGCTCCACAGCAGCTCCTTCAATGCCAGGCAACTTGATCTAAGCAATTTTCCACCTACGTAAGACACACCAGTCCCACATCTTCTCTGGTGTACAGAGTTTCAGCAGCCCATCATGGTTGGGAAGGAAAGCATTGCTCCATCCTTATGTAGGACCACTCTCTCAGTGCTCTCAGTGCCCACTCCACATGCACACAGATTCTGTAGTCAGGAGGGTTTGTCATCTTCCTTCAGTCCTCCATCTTCGGCACCTCCTGCTATCATTCTTTCCCTCCCATCTCAGGATATCAACTGGATCACACTTGGATTTACACCAAGTGAGGGAGGGCTATAGCAATTTCTTCAGCAAAGAAGCACTGTGTCAAAGGGTTTGAAGGCTTTGCCCATACAGCTGGACCCAGCAGTAGAGAGACTGAGCACAGTTTGGACATTGCCATTGAACTAGCACTGAAAAAATCTCATTGAGAGGCTGAGGAGCTGTCACAGGATACATATGACAGCAGGCACGGCCTATTTTCAGTATGCCTGGTGCCAGACAGGCATACAGCTCACATAAGTGACCTGGAGAGCACTGACAAAGAACAGGGAGTTCACAGAGTTTGGTAGCAGATGACGTCTGTGCTGTAGACACTTCTAGCATCTGCTGGTACCCTTTCTTCAGGCTGCACTGAAGAAGGTGAAAGTGCTCTGTGCTTTTTCTCTCCACTGAGCAGAAATTTTCCCTCACCTCACAACTGAGTTCAGGATGAGCTCACCTGGACTATGGGTAATCTTGCACAAAAACAAAGGGAAAACTTCCCAACGTAACAACAGTAAAATATGATGCCAAGTGCCAGTCATCAGATCTGTCTGGGACAACATCTGTCCAGAACTTAAGTCTCCAAAGCCCTATTCATCAATATGGGCTCCAAACAGGGGTTGTTTCTCTCAACATGATGAGCCTTCGTGATTTATTCCTGCACGTTGACAGACTGGTTCACTATGAAGCAAGACAATATAGAAGTCCTATCTTCAAGCAAGCTGCTTCTGCAGCCCAGCTGGCCTCAGTCACGGGATGGCTAACACCAGCTGATTCCAAACAGCTTTAAAACTACTCACAGCCACCCAGGCTCAAATAAGGCAGCTGAGAGCATTCAGATCATGGCTGCAGTAAGGCTTAGTACATCTGCAGCAACTGCAATCCTCCCATGGCGCAAGAGAGAGCCCTACAGTATCTCCAACCTACTACAAGCACTGAATTTGGCTGAGGAATCCCAACTGTAGCTGTCCCCTGTGCTTTCTGACTACACTTGGAGAGATGCAAGAAAGTGGTACCAACTGAAGATGCGGTCTAGGAATCTGTACAGTCTGGCCTTGTCTTGCTTTAGAAGCACCACTCCACTTCGAATCACAGAATCATCAAGGTTGGAAAAGATCTCTGAAATCATGCAGCCCAACAGTCTACCCACCACCACCGTTTCCCCACTAAACCATGTCCCTTATTACAACAGCTAAATGTTTCTTGAACGCCTCTAGGGATGGTGACTCCATCACCTCCTTGGGCAGCTCGTTCCAGCACCTGACCACTCTTTTGCAGAAGTATTTCCCAACATCTCTCCTGAATCTCCCCTGACATAACTTGAGGCCATTCCCTCTAGTCCTATTGCAAGTTGCCTGGGAGAAGAGGCTGACCCCCAACTCACCACAACCTCCCTTCTGGTAGCTGTGGAGAGCAATAAGGTCTCCTGTGAGCCTCCTGTTCTCCAGACTGAACAATCCCATTTCCCTCAGCTGCTCCCCATAAGACTGTGCTCCAGACCCCTCACCAGTTTTACTGCCCTTCTGAAAAATTTGCCTGACCTGCTGCCCACACTCACTGGAGAAACTTAGCCAATACAAGAGAGGACAGGCAGCATCTACATCACTTCCCCAAGTTAGGTTTGAGTAACCTCCAGCAGCCCAGCACCCAGCCCCTTGCCTCAGTTTCCCCACTTGCGAAACAAGCATCACAATGCTCACCAATTTTTTGAAGCTGTGATGAAGTTCAGGTCCTTAAGAGACGCTGACAGTCTGGAAATAGTAATAAGCATTCTGCATTTTCCACCCATAAAGCTGAGATCCTTGTGGCTTCCCCAAGCACACTGCTCTCTGTTTCACCCTCACCAAGGCAGGTACGCTGCAAAGATGACGATCCCTACCAGCCCCCAACACAGGAGCTCACGTCCCTCTCCCAGCTGTGCCCAGGCCATCTGCCAGGCAGGAATGCAGTGCATCAGCTAAGGGTTGCAGGAGAGCTGTCAAGACAGCGGAAGGGCTGGGGCTGCAGCATGCTGGAATTCCAGCAACGCACAAACACCCGAGCTCCGCACCAGGAACGACTCCTCCCTGCCCCGGACCAGGGCTGAATCACTGGAAATACCAAAACAATGATGAGGTCACGTTCCCTGAGCAAGGAGCCAGAGCCAGATATAGATGCATGGAGAAGCATGCTAAAAAGGGACTCAATGTACAAGCTGGATGCTCTGGCAGACAGGCACCCAGGGCATTTGTCTCGTTTAAAAACAGCTTGAGGCTTCTTTCTTTTCTTTTTTTTTTTTCCCTCTGCAGGGAGCAGGGAACTGAGCAGTGCTACAGGGGCTTTAAATTCTTTATTTGTCCTGTTGGAAGAGCACACTGGAGATCATGAGTGTGTAAACTGGTGTTCAGAGCAATATGGGAATGACACAGACGTTACACTATGACTCAGTTCCAAGCCAGGTGGTCCCAAAATGTCTGTCTTGCTGAGATTCCAGACTCAGGTTTCCACAGTTAAGAATCTACCTGCAACAACCTGAATGGCAGACAAAAATCACATGGCATTACTGTCTGATTGCTTTTGCTACAGCCTCAGCCAGGAAAACCCGTTGGTTTGACAGGTGGTGTGAGCAGCAAATAACAGTGATTCCTGCTAGAGCTCCTAACAGAAGCATCTAGGGCAATCTACAATCAGCAAATAGACTTTTCCAGGCATTGCAGATCCAGCTGTTCCCAGTTCTCAGCAGAAGGAAAACACAGATATCCACTGCTTAGAAAGTAGAGGAAATTATAACAGAGAACCTGTAAAGGATGGAGGAATTCACAGTGCAAGCCTAAAATTTGCCCTTCTGCACAGCTAGATATTTGGCTGGATAACTCAAACACCCACACTTGCATGATGAAGAGGCTTGAAGCATCCAGATTTTGTTCCGTTGGGACATGGAGTCATAGAATCATAGAATGACATAAATCAGCTCCTTATCAGGAGCCAAGGGGAGCAGAGGTAGGAGCAGATATCTGGCACTGCACATCTCACCCTGCTGGCTGCGTGCTGTCTGCAACAGCCACAGCCTGGCACTCTGCACTGCTGTGCCTGCACCATTCTCTTCCTACTGCAAGCGCTTTCAGATCTGCTTTAAAAAAAAAATAGGAGAATGTGTGGCGTGAGGTCCCTCCTGGGGGAGGAAGAAGGGAGGGAGGAAACCAAGGCAGCTGCAGTGTGATGGCATGCTGTATCCCCCTGCTGAGACATAGCTCCTTGTGGAGAAACACTGCTCTGCAAACATCAGCTTGGCTGATGAGACAGGGTTATCAGATCTATTCAAGCTCCTTCCATGGGAAAAGCATTGCTGTGCTGCAGTGCAAACTGGGACCCACACAAAAGCTGCCTGTGTTACCGTGCTCCCTTCAGCCAAAGCCACCAGGAGTCTCACCAGCACCACAGCCAGAAAACTTCATACATTCACATCATTTGCTTCTGCCTTCTCTCAGTGACAGAAAGGACACAGACAGGCACTGCCCTTCCTCTGATAAAGCATCTGAATTAGCAGACAAGTTGACAGCATCCAAAGGCAGCGTTCAACAAAAGACTTCATAGCCTGGTCCAGTCAAATACAAGTGTCAGCTGGGCACTTGTCCACAGCTGAAAGCTTGGATGTCCTCCACTGAGGACTCCATAGGAAGCACAGAGTCTAGCACAAGACTTCAGAAAATACCAATGTGGGGCATAACAGATGTCACTCAAGGAAATCAATGCTCCCAGTCCGTGCACACACATGCAAAAATGAGAAGGGGGGGAGAAACTGTGGGCTATCTCAAGTAGAACCCCACCAGGCTTCATGTTCCAGAACAGGGCTACAGTAATCTGTCCTCAGGAAACACCCTTGTATACATGTTCTTTGGCAAAGAGCAGGCAATTAAGTGTTCAGCAGAAGGCAGGCTGTGTGAGGCAGCCGCTCGGCCTCCCTCAACATCTGGGAGAGACAGAGTGAGCAGAACTCCTCCCAGCCAACTTCCCCCCAAAGTGCTCCAAGCCGAGCTGGCAAAGCAATGGGACCTGGTGCCTGGCCCAGCCTCAGCAGAGCTAACCACCGGGAACATCATCAGGCAGCTGCAGCTGTGCACGATCACTTCGTTTCATCGAGCTCAGAGCTACCCGTGCCACACAGCAGCTTGATGGAGAGATGAAAGGGTGAAAGAAACACTCATATGAAATACTGCCATCCCAGCAGAGAGATAAAGGGGAGGTTTTTGCGAGTCATAACCCCTATGAACAGCCTTGGATGTTACATTTTCTAGCACACTTAACATCAGAGCAGACGTACTGTGCACTGCACACCGCCCAGCCAACTGCTCCACCAGCACACTCAATATGCAGCATGACCACGCTGCTGCAGCAGAGAAAACGTAGGAAGCCAGGCACCCTGCACAGCAAACACCATCAGACAGCATCTGCTGCCACAGCAAAAACTGAACCAGAAGCAGAACTGCAGGCAAAATATTGGGCAACTGCAGATGAGACTTACAGCTTTTGAATATTCAGTGCTCCCATATGCACGGCTTAGAGGTTTCTAAGGCAGCCAGCAGGTAAGGAAGCTGCTGAAGCAGCTTTAGCAGCTTTAAGTGTTGCCCACGGCCCAAAGGATGCAAACCCACTGCCTGTGAAAGGCCACCAAATGGGGACCTTGCCTGGCAGACTTTCTGGAGCATGTGAACAAGGAGACTTGGGCTGATGGGTAGGGCAGTGCTGTTCTCAAGCTGACAGAAGATTTCAGTCTGAAATTCAGGGCAGCTCCTGACTCCCGGCATGATCTTGCTCTGCATTTTTCTGGTCACAGCTCCTGCTGATCCTCAGTATGAAGATGCAGAAAGGGGCAATGACCCCAGGATCCCCAGCCAAAATCTCAAATTTAGGGGAGGGAAATGGGGTTGTTTGTGGTGTACAAAAGCCAGGAGCCTCCTGTTAACACAACTCACAAAACGCCCACTAAAAGGCAACAGTAGGAAGGCATGTTTTCCTAATTCAGAGGAAGCCTGGCCTTGCTCTGATTTTCCTAAACGTCTCATGAGGCTGGGAGGGCGGAGGGAGTGGAAGAGGCTGGATCCGTGTACAGCCCCAGAGCCTGGCTGAAGGCTCAGTGCTGTGTGAGCAGCTGAACAGGGACATGGGGGTTGTCAGAGGCACTGCCCTTCCTGCTGAGCGCCACAGGAGAGAGGATGCTCCTTCCCAGCACCAGGTGGAGAAAAACATCCTCTGCTTCGGAGCGAATTATAACAAGTAGGGCAGCAGCAAGCTAGCTTTGGAAAAACTGAGCAGCAGTTCTCAGATGGAGCCTGGTCAGAAAAGCTTTTCTGAGACCTTTCTTCTGAGCCCAGGGCCACCTCTACCCACTCAGAAACACAGTCCTGACTACTGAAATAAGGGTAGAGGTGGCTCCCAGGCAGGAGGCTGAAGAAGGAATGGCAGCTCTCCAGCATGCCTACAAAAGCTGGAAGGAAAGGAGATGCAGTAAGGAGCCCCTGACAGCCCTTGCAGAGAAAACTTGTTGCCAAGGACAAGAAAAACACCAGTTTAAAGCTCGTACAGACTGACACTCTGATGACTTCAGCACCCTCCCACATTATCAGGCATGAGGCGGTGAGAGAAGAAATATTTACTTAGCTCATACCTCAGCTTCACACAGACATGAAGGAACTTTGGGTGCTGGGTTCTCTGGGGTGTACCCAGCACCCTGGTTGGTGCACAGAAATGTAACATTATAGGGATCAAAGCAGCCAGTCCTGCATACCAGAAGGCTGTCCCAAATGGCGATTTCTTTACTGCTGTGCCCCAGGCAAGGGCTCCCCACACAGGCACCAGTATGGACTGTTGAAAATTTTCTTCCCGTTGCAATAAACAACACATTTACAAAGACAGAATAGGAAGATTTATATCTATTCAAAAGGTGTGCATTGACAGAAAGGCACATTTTCAAGCTTCATGCACCCAAAGTTTTGAGGTATTAGTTTGCCAGGCTGATAGCTGGGCTGCAAGGACAGAGCTGGACAACTACATATTGACAACAAAGTTAGGAAAAGCAGTCACTGACAGTGCGTAAGGAATTGCAGAGATGACGCAGCCCTAAAAAAAGCAAATGCCGCCCACATAAGTCAGTGAACCATCAGCACTATAATACAGGCACTGGTGACAGGAGCATCACACAAAAGAAAAAAAATATCTGTTCATCCACATTTAAAAGCGATAAACTCAAGTGAACAGGTGCATAAAGAGCCTGGGGGAAACAGAAAACCTATCAAACAAGTAGAAACTTAAGAGCCTGACTTGTTTAGCCTAGCCAAATGTAGGCAGAGAGCGGATAGGATTGCTCTCTAAATATATCACAGGAGACAAACAAAACTGCTGAAGCAAAAGGATAATGCTGGCACAACAACAAGAGAATAAATGTGCTGTGAACACACTTAGGGGGAAAAAAACAAAAAAGTCAGTCATCAGAAGAGGAAGCCTTCCAGATGGCACAGCAGAATTTTAGGATGAAGTTTGATCAGTGGTCTGAAGGGGCAGGATGCAGTATCTCTGCCCAAAGGTATCCAAATGGTCACCTATGTGCCTTTGTTCCCAGCTGGGAATTATCACGGGTCACAATGCACAGGGCTCCTGTCTTGCACAGACCTTGCTGAGAGTCACATCTATTAGAGAACCCAGGGCCAGCACGTGGTGCTCCAGCAGCCTCCCGTGCCACAGGAGCTGCTTATGATTAATGACTGCCAGCCTACAGGTCACTGGAAGAGCCTCGTGTGGCTGCACATGGATGAGGTGACAGCCACCAGGCACGTGCAGGGAGTTACATAAAACGCCCCCAGGTGCCTCTGCCCTAACACAACCAAACTGCTGCGGCACAGGCTGCTGTTTTTCCCATTTTCCATAGCTAGCATCAAAGCCTTATCATTCTTGACCCCAAAATTGCTGTGCGATGGGCCAAGAATTATGAAGGTGTTACAACAGAACCCACCGTTCAGACCACTGTATTATGCAATAGTGTAATAGTAATAATAATAATAATAATAAAGCCAGGGAATAATTTTCTATGTATCTGTCAAACAGAAGAGCTCCGTAAAAGGCTGAATGCCTATCCGCCATCTCTTTCAGAAAGCACACCGCACAGCAGGTCAGGACACCTCACCCAACCCCGAGCGGATCACCGTCCGTGCTCGAGCCACAGCCCATCATTCCCGCAGCGCTTCCCCCTATTTACCACCAGCGCTTTTCGGACATTCCTCCACGCCTGTACCGCAGCGAGGATTGCAACACCCTCCAGCAGGCGCTGGCGAGAAGGAGGTCAGTATTTTCTACGGGCACCGGCACACACGTGTAGCGTCCCCACCGCCCCGCTCTCCCCCTGCCGCCCGCCGCCCCTCCTCACTTACCGAACCGGCGCCGCTGCGCACAGCCGGGCGCCGAGGCGGAGCCTCACCGCTGTCCTCCCCACGACCCGCCCCACCCGCCCGGCCCGCCCCCGGCACCGGGGTCCTCCCCCGCGCAGCCCCGGCGGCGGTGGATGGAGGAGGCGGGCGAGCCTCTGATGGGAGCGGCTGAGCTGAACGGACGCGGTTAATCGTCTGGCGAGAGCATCCTAAGAGCAGGCCGAGGAAACTGGAGCTGCAGCTCCGTCACAACCATCTCCTGCAGGGCTCTTCCTAGCGCTGTGCTGCTCAGAGCGGTCAGATGCAGCTTACTTTCTTCCCTGGTAGTTTTCCAAGCCCAGATGTTGCTTCCATGTAATTTAGCAATAGGATTAGAGGAAGTGGCCTTAAGTTGTGGCAGGGGAAGTTCGAGTTGAGCATTAGGAAGGATTTCTTCTCCAAAAGAGTGGTCTCTCCTGACCTGGAATAGACTGTCCAGGGAAGTGGTGGAGTCACCATCCATGGAAGTGTTCAAGAAAGGCTCAGATGTTGCACTAAGGGACATAGTTTAGTGGGGAAATTCTGGTGGCAGGTGGATGGTTGGACTGAATGATTTTGGAGATCTTTTCCAACCTTGGTGATTCTGTAATTCTGTCACTACTCAGCTCTGGTGAGGCCTCAGCTCGAGTGCTGTGTTCAGTTTTGGGCCCCTCACTGCAAGGAAGGCATTGAGATGCTGGATCATGTTCATAGACAGGCAGCAAAGCTGGGAAGGGTCTGTTGCATGGGGAACAGCTGGGGTTCTTCCGTCTGGAGAAGAGGCTTAGGGGAGACCTTACCACTCTGCTACTCCCTGAAAGGAGTTTGTGGCAAGGGAGGGTTGGCCTCTTCTCCCATATAACAGTGATAGGACTAGAGGGAATGGCCTTCAGAGGCACTGGGGGAGGTTGAAGTTGGGTGTTAGGAAAACCAGAAAGAGTGGTAATGCGTTGAAGTGGGCTGCCCAGGGAGGTAGTAGCATCACCATCCCTGGAGATGTCCAGGAACTGTGGAGATGTGGTACTTAGGAACAAGGTTTAGTGGGCAATACTGATGGTGGGTGGACAGTTGGATCTCAGAGGTCTTTCCAACCTTAATGATTCTATTATTAAAGGCACTGTTATCTAAGATCCAGCCTCCCACAGCCCATCCTACCACTTTAGGAAACGCAGAACTACCTGTATGTCTGGTTCTAAACACACCTGGTCAGTTAGCAGACTGGCAACAAATCGGTAATCCCAATATTCTCTTTTTATTTAAAAAAATATTTTACAAAATCAGAAGTGATGTAGGACACACATCACCACCAGATGATATGTCTCAAATCTAGATTTTGACAAACTACTGAAATATTGTAGCTGGAAACAGTTCCCCAACAGATCCACCACCCTCTGCATGTCCTTTGCAGCCTCCACAAATCCCCTTTAGCCAGAAGGTGCTTTGTATGTAAAACATATGACGTGAGTAGCACAGCCTCAGAGTTTCCTTGCTCTCTTAGCAAAAAGTCTGCCTCTGCTGCTCTGCATTAACATCTGCTGTGTTCCACACTGGGAACAACTTTGATGGGTCCACAGGCCATATTGGGTGTTGTGTGGATGTCTGCTCACCTGCATACACTCTCTTTTTAACTCCAGTCCCAAGAAGTCTGACTATCAGAGAGATATATCTAATCAGAAAACCACGATTCCCTCCATAAAGTGAATGTAAGTCAGAGGGAAGTGATGAATACTGACTGTCACAGCAGTTTCTTCAGTCAGGTGAAGGCTCTTGGTGTATTTAGATATCTCCGTGCAAGGGAGATAACTGAGTTAGAATTTGCTCCTTTCCTACCAAGCAGCTTCTGGTTGCTGAAGCCTGGATCCAGTCCCAGCTCTGGTTTGCACTGGCTAGGCTGAAATTTAATACCATAGTTTGCAACAAGCCTCTCAAGCAGCAGGTGCAACAGAGTGGTATTTTATGTGCACTGAGATAAACGTGGGGATACAAAACCTTCTATCACAGCTTAAACCATTCCTTACAGTAACTGCTGAAACTGGGACCACGGGCAGCATGGTGTTGTGTGCAGACCAGATGAACTGGGAACACGGCTGGCCTGTTGCCATCACTGAGTGCCTACAGCAATAGCTCAGAGTCAAGGCAGAGTGCTCCCAATATATGCCAGATGGTTAGTGTTCAAAATTCTAGGTCAGTACTAGACAAGAGACTAAGTTCGTAAAAAGGAACTGAGAAAATATCACAGGCAAAGCTGCTTAGTCCTCTGCACACACACAAAAATTGCTCGGTATAGACAGCTCAGAAGCACTGCAAGACAGATCCTCATACAGCCACACCAGCCTTCCACCCAGTAACCCACTGGTACTGGTGCAAAAAAGCTGCCAGCCATCCCAGTCTCTTGAGATCATCACCAGATCACCAGGTCCCTCTGCTGGCCGACTAATAGGATTTCGTGGAGCCTCCTGCTTTCTGGAAGTGGTGGCTGAACCATCCAGAAGCAAAATAGCAGCACAGAGAAACTCTGCAGAGGCCCCTGAGCCCTTACCTAGTTTTCTGAAACTTGACCACATTGCTCAACAGGGAGGGCAAAGAGCAGCCAGATCATACTTCATCCCTTACTCTGACCAGCCACACCAGAGGAGTACAGGGCAGGACGCCCTTGTGGCAGCAGTGAAATAACATCTTTCCCCCTGATATTTCTGGAGTGAGTCCATCAATTCAAATGTGCACGTGCATCAGTCTGCTTTGGAGGGAACTCCATCTGGTGCTGGAGGTTCAGATGAGCCTAGCTGTGATACGAGCTTCTACATGCTAGATTTTAGAACTTGATTCGTAAGGGTGCCTGAATTTCTTTTGACCTTCTATTTTAAGTCTAAATGAAATGGCCGGTGCTCAGCTAAAAAACCTGAGATGGCTGTGAGGACAAAGATCTTCCACAAGAGCAGATTTGCATCGCAGACAGGGCAGACTGATGAATATCAACTCCTTGTTCCTTGATCAAGCGGGAACCTCTCTGAGCTTGCAGCACCTTCTGACTGAATGTGGAGGAACAGGGTGGTTGGGGGATACTGGCCTTCCTTTGAGAAACGTGATCAACCGTTGGTTTGAAAGGAGGTTACTTCCAAATCATCCTTTCCAAAGTGCTTGTGTACAGAATAGTCAAGAGGCTATAGAATTACATATGTTATGAAGACTAGGGGTTTGCGAGTTGTATGGCTGGACCTAAGGCACATCTGGGGTCCATACTGTCACCCCAGTATTATGGCCAAGAGTGGATTCCCAACAGACCCAAAGGCACATGATTAGAAAAGACATTGCCAATTCAACCTTTTCCTCAGTCTGGACTTCACTTTGCTCTGAGGTATATATAGATAAAAAAATGAGGAGCTTTACAATCTTAAGGAGTGAAGGGGCCTCCTGCAGCATGTTCTCCTTGCTCCAAAGGAGGCTCTTAGGGATACTGCATGGCAGTTTTGCTTCCCCTGCTCCTCCTTCCCCAGGAACAGGACACAGCTTTGGGAGAGGAGCTGAATCCAGAGAGTGCACATGGGAGAAAGGAGAGGCCAAAGTACTTGCTTAGGTAGTCCTTCCCACCAGCCCTTTGGTTTGCTTTGGTTTGGTTGATTTTGGTTCTTACAGTCCCTTCTGCTTGTATTTGTCACTATTGGGTGAAAATGTTCCGGTTGTGGCAAAAGGTGATTTTGGCCGCATGTTTCTTCCAGACATGATGAGTGCCCCAAAGCCGTGCTGGTGGGAGAAGGCATAGCCCGAGCGACGCGTGCTGGTCCGACGCAGGCGTCTCTTGGGGGACGGTGGGGGTGGCCTCTTTTTAGCTTCTTTGATCTTGAGTAGGACCTGAAAATCAGACAATGAAACAAAACACGTGGCAAATGCGCTGCTATTCACAAGCACAGTAAAAGAGGAGCGAAGAAAGGAGAGAAAAAAGAAGGGTCCGAACCCAACAATGATTAACAAAACAAGAGGATCGTGGGAAGGACTGCAGATCAGGAACTGAACTTGCCAACCTAGAAAAGGGTGAAAACTAATCTTATTCTAAAAGGCACTGCTGGTAGTGTTGTCTGTAAAACATGGGAGAGGATGATTTCTGCTCTGTGAAACCTTGGTTGTGGCATTGCCACAGCTCTTTTAGGGACTTCAGTCAAATTCCCCAACATGCAGAAGTCATTGCAACAAGAGCCGAAAGTCCAGAAAGCAAGATCTGTAAGGAATTGTTGAACAGAGAGCACTTGAGGGAATCTCCAATATGTACAAGGTTTTTATGATGGTGGTGATCAATGGATTTTCATATCCTTTGTCAGAAGGGAGAAATATGGTGCACTTTATTTGCAGACAGGGGGCTGTCTGTCCCCATGTGGCTCAGGATAATCCCCTATTGCCTCCCTTTGGCCCTGCTGCCTGGGACAGCACTAAAGATACTTGGTTCTCTAAGGGTCAGTCCTGTATATAAGTTCCTTTTGTGCTGCCAGCTGGGGATTTCTATACAGCAGGAAACAATCCTCTCCTGTGACAGTTCATTTCCCAGAGTAGGAAAAAACAATAAAGTGGTTTTGCACTATTGATGCTCACTCAATGCACAGAGACTGGCATTTTAGGCCACAGTTATGTCTGCTCAGCTAAAGAGTAAATTCAGCCCATGTCTGCACATTGGAACTTCCTCTTTGTCTCAAGGACCATCCTACCTAGCACCCACCTTCCCCTCTGCAAGGGCTGAGCATTCCCCCTGTCTCTTCCTCAAACAGCCCTGGAGCACCCGAGGAGATCTGTGAGCATCCCAAGGATAATCACAGAATCATAGAACCACTTAGGTTGGAAGGGAACTTAAAGGTCATCTGGTCCAATTTCCCTGCAGTGAACAGGGATGAAGGCCCCGCAGCGAGGTGCAGGAAGAGGAAGGGAGCACGAGGTGGCAGCAGCATTTAGCAGATGCTCCTGTTTGAGACTAAGGTCGGAGAGCTGCGGGGATGCTGATCTTGTGCAGGGGTCGTTCGCTGTGCTGAGCTGTGTGCTCACTCCATCTCTCCCAGCCTCCTCTTGCCCTAACGGTCTCACCTCCAGACTCCTGGGCACGGGAGGGCAGCTGGTTTCAGAGGGGCTACAAATGAAGTAACTTCTGAAATCAAAAAATCCCCAGCAAGATGGATGCTGGGTGGGGTGTGGAGGGCTGTGGTCTGCCAGGCAAAAAGTTCTGCAGTATGAGGGCAAGAGGACTGAAATACACTGCTCCTTTGCTGCCAAGCCACAGGACTTAAACCCTGCACCTAAAAATAGTGCTGCTTCCTCACTCCAGTGCAATCCAATCCGCATCTAAATAATCTCAGCCTCAGTCCCAGCTGCAGGTGGCTTAAGCAGTGCCAAAAGCCAAATTCAGTTTTCCTGCTCAAGGGACTGGGAGCCAGATGGATGGCAAGCACTTGCACCTGCGGGGATGTGCGCTCCAAGCAGTGCCAGGCCCCTGCAATATGGCTCTGCAATAAGCCTGGCTGGTAGGAAGAGGGCTTCAGGCTTACTAAAATGCCTCCTTACTTTATCACTGGCAGTTGGCCTTAAGAGAGCCTTCAGGAATCGGAAGCCAACGACGGGCAGCACACAGAGGGCAATGCTGAGGAAGATTGCTAGCCACACGTTGGGTTGGCTGAGAGTGTTTCGAGCAGTACCTGAAAAATAAACGATTGAAAGCATATCAACAATATGTCTCACCATCATTCTATTCAATGCCATGATTCAATCACTCTGTCACTCCAAAACACTGGGAAACTGACCAAAATGGCTTCAAGCTGCACCAGGGGAGATTCAGGCTGGACTTGTCTGAATACTACTTGTCTGAAAGAGTGGTC
The DNA here is from genome assembly GCF_019238085.1 of Lagopus leucura. Classification (NCBI taxonomy): domain Eukaryota; kingdom Metazoa; phylum Chordata; class Aves; order Galliformes; family Phasianidae; genus Lagopus; species Lagopus leucura. The sequence continues at coordinate 69,404 of NW_024962253.1, forward strand.
AGGCTCTGGAATGGGTCAGGGGAGGTGGTGGAGTCACCTCTACCTTCTCACATTTAGCACTTTTGATGTTAAAAGCCATCTTACCATCTGCTTGGAAGACACACTGCAGGCACTGACTGAAATCTAAGAAATTTCTAAAATGGCCATGCAGCAAATATGGGCAGAACTGGTCTTGTTCAGCAGACCATCCAGAAATAAACGTATTGATTTGTACAATGATCCAAGATGTGAACAAAAAGCTTTGTGCTATCAGGAGTAAAATCTCCTAGCAATGGCACATCAATGGATACACAGAACCATTAAAAACATCCAAATTACTTTTCTAATCTTTCATCTTCCCCCTGGTTAAAGTCTCATGAGACATTCATTTTTATGGTATTTTTTCCTTTTTCACAAGTTCAGAAACTTTTTATGCAGAGATGAAAATTGATAATCAGCAGTGGCATTTCTTTATTCTTGAGCATTTGCTGTCTAAGCTCACCATTGTCCTATGGCATCTAAATACATGTTGTGTTTCTGTGTCTTTCTACACTAACACATCAATTTGTTTATGACATAACATGCATCCTTCTGCAAACAAAATGCTGCCAGACACCTATAAGCATTGGATATCTGGAAACAGAATGTAAAAGTGTAGCTGAAAGTGTTCCAGCCAGCTCAACAAGTTTATTTCAGGGATCATTCCCATGGCTGTGTGAGAATGTGCATTATTCTGCAAGGAAGTGAATATGGTGCATGTTCACATGGATGGATGGGACTCTAAGTAAGCTTTTGTGGCTGCCTCCAGAAGTACCCTGGCATTTCTTGTGAAAAAGGCCATCATTATACTCTAGCATATTATTGCCTCCAGAGAGGCAAGGACCCATACTAGAAGCACTTAGCAGAGTTAAGCTCCAGCGTATAATAGTTTTGAGTACAATGCAGGTTTGCCCAAGTGCTTACCAACAAATGGGAATGAGGCTGGGAGGATCAGGTACATGCCGTCACTGTACATGGTGAAGGTGATGGCAAAATAAACAGAAAGGCTGCCCCAGATGAAGAACTGGTTCACAACTGTCCAGTAAGAGGTGTCCAAGCCAATCTGAAAGAGCAGAGCAGTATAAATGCCCTTATTATTTAAAAGATATGGTTGGAAGACAGCTGGAGATCTTGTCCTCCAGTTTGTACCCCTACCCCCAAGACAGTTGTTCATTCAGTCCTCACTCCAAGCCTTAGATAACACCAAGCCTTAGTTAGAATGCAGGAAGACCATTTAGGGCAAGCGTTACTGCATTTGCCCTCTTATCAATAATTCACTAGTGGCCAGTAGTAGAGACAGGATACTCACATCAAAAAAGCCATATTTACAACCCCACTCCAAACTGTGCTCTTCCATCAGAAGCTAGGAGAAGGAGCCTACAAGACCTCAGAAAGCAGAAACCATTTTCTAGAGAGGTATGAATGATTTGCTTTTCTGTTGAGAAATTTCTCTCATCATTCCAATACCATCTGAATGCTGTAGCTCCAAGTCCTAGCAGTTTCTTTCACTAAGCCCAGTTCTAGCTTCTGCACCACACATGAGATCTCACTATGATGGAGTTCCCATAAATAACTGCCTGCTGGCAGACACAGTCCTGTGGTTCAAGCACATCCAAGAAAACTGGAATGAGTTCTTTTCTATTTCCAGCCTTAACCACCTTCTCCACAGTGACAGCAAACTTTCTCCACAGTCAAAGCAAACTTGCCTTCCTGTGACTGTGATTTTTGTGGCAGAAAAATCTATTGTTCTGTAAAACTGAGGAGAATAAGCTGGTGTCACAAGAATATACACAAAAAATACTTTTGCAAGAAACTGAAGATGCAGCAGCAAACAGAATGCTATCAGAATGCCAAGTGGCCCTCCAGAGGCTGCCTTCTTAAAACAGATTCTTAAATACAGTCAGTACAGTTACCTGTACAGACACCACAATCAGTAAGCAGGTCTGGGCCATCAGGGCAAAGGACTGGTAGTCAGCAATGGCTTTCCCATCACTTCTCATCGTATTGTACATGGCCCCATAGGGGATAAAGAAGAGAATGAGGGAACTGTAGATGCCTTGCAACATGCACTTGATAAACACTGTTTTGTTAAAATACAGGTTTTCCTGTCCAGGCACATATAGCTGTGGAAACAGCAGGCTCCAACGGTCATCCACGTCCTGAAAACAGAAAGAAGATGGTCACATTTGCAGGCCCCTTCCCAACCAACCACACAGGACCACTTAAGGTTGCCATGTCCCCTTATGTTCATTTCCATGAGAAAAGGCTCATCAACCAATTCACTCAGTTCAGTGACTAGCATGCCACATATCGAGGTCACCTAGACTTGTTTTCCATCCCAAATTTCACCATTCTGTGCTGAAAAATCTGACAAGTGTTGGGAAGAAAAAAAAAAAAAAAAAAAAAGTACATTTCATCTTAATCAGACTGCATGCCCAATTCTCCTAGGGGTTTCCTGGAAGCTTAACAACAGAAAATACCATTCTGGCTGTGTTTCTACTGAGGTAGAAATATATGTGTGAAATACATGTATATGTGAAATTACTGTAGGAAGGCTTAACCTGGACCTCCTGGCTAAGAGGATCCTCAGAGCTGTATGTCATCCGTTATTCTGTGTGCTGATTAAAAAGCCACTTGTCTGGCTTTAGAATCACAGCTATTGAGATGTGGCTGCTCCAGGGGAATGGTACAATAGCATCTTTCACTCATGTCAACACCAAAACATCTCCAAACGCTGAAGCACACAGGACAAGGCAAGATAATATACAATCTCCTTCTTGGTGTGTCCTTTTTTTGTGCTCTGAGGTCTCACTGGCAGGAATCTGTTTTAGGGACTATCACAGCAGCTAGCCAAAGAGCTATCTGCTTTTGCTTCTCTGAATCAACTCAGAGTACCCAGACACAAAACGCCTATAAAAATAATGTGTGAGTGATCAAAACAGTACCTGATCAAAAAGGCTCATTCCTAGCACTGGGAGGGAGGTATATGCCAGATTGTAAAGCGTGATGAACCACTGATCATAGACAGTCTGAAGGGAAAAAAAAGCAGAGCATCATGTTAGGAGAACGCTGCCTTTTCCATCTCTTCACAAGATTGCACAGTTATAAAAGCAGTCTCCTCCTTGTAGATCTGCCTGAACATGGTCCTGCTGAAGCAAGGGCTGGACTTGCTGGACACAGAGGTCCTGCCAATTTCAATCACTTTGTAATTCTGTGAGGTAGATGGTGGAGCATCGTGACTGCAGATACTATTGAGAGCAAAAGTATAGCAAGACTTGAGCTCAGCACCCCTAACCTGCTCATTACCAGAAGGTGAGGAGCATGCAAGAGAAGGATGACTTTATGTCAGCCCTGACTGCTAAGCACTCACTACTGCTCACAGTCACAAGAGCTCCTTGACCTAACCTAGTAAGGCTCTTCTTGCATGTTCATGAAAATCATAGGTCCTACACAGATCTGCACCACAGTGGTCAGGCTTTGGGTAATCTGCATCCTACTTTGATGGCTGTAATCATTTTGGACACTTTCAAAAATCCCAGGAGGTGCCTACATTCTTCATAAGGCAATTAAATGCCTTTAGGCATCTTTCCTTTATCAGCAATACTGTATCAGTTTTGTACAAGCTGAAGACAGAATTGTGTGCGTTATAGTAAGGGAGAACTGGTTTAGTTTACTTTTATTTAAAATATTTGCAGGCATTTTCCTTGGAAATGCTAAACACGACCATGAAAACAGAGGAGCTGACCTACCTGAGCTGAGAAGCCGGAGAAGAACCCATACCAGAAATGCACTAACGTGAAAGCAAAATTCTTATAGAAGAAGTACTTGAGGAACTTGCACATGCGGATGTAGGACCAGCGTCCGTGGACCAAGAGCAGGCGTTGCAGGTAGCGGAACTGCGCAAAGGAGAAGTCACTGGACAGGACTGCCTGCATCCCCTCCTGGCCACTGATACCAACCCCGATGTGGGCAGCTGCAACAAAGAGGTTATTGGTCACGTCAGGTTGGATATTAGGAAAAAGTTATTCTAGGGAAGAGTGTTGAGGAGCTGAGGAACAGGCTGCCCAGGGAGGTGGCGGATCCCTGGAGGTGTTCGACAAACGCGGAGATGTGGTACTGAGGGACATGGATTAGTGGGCAATACTGGTTATAGGTGGACGGTCGAAATAGATGATCGCAGAGCTCTTTTCCAACCTTAATGATTCTATGAGCCTATCATCCTATGTGAGTACAGCAAGGGCTGTGCTAACCCCATTGCTTAGATGAATTACTCATCCTGAGACACTGTGTTAATTCCATCCCAGACTGCTTGAAAAGTCCTACGTAAAGATATTCAGGAAAAAAAGTAACTAGAGGGTACTAATTCTTTCAGCACTGTTACGATTTTGGCTGCATTGATTCATTTTTAGTAACTGACTTGTACTACCTGAATAGAGCTACATTCTCTGCGACAATACATTTTATTTTCCAACAGCACAAATCATTGCTGCTGTTATAAATACTTTTAATTTCTGTTGACACATGAATAATTGTATTTACATGCGTAAAAATCCTTCCAACAGCCTTAAAACATTGCTTCAGACAAGCAAAACTTTCAAACTGTCAAATGTTTCACAGATTTATCAGACACAGTAGTATAAGGCTAACTGCAGCCTTTACATTTCTTGGGCTTTATTAGTTCAATCATATAATTAGATAGAAGAGACACATCTCTTTTAATAGCAGCCTGGGTTTATTAAACATGGACAAAAGTTTAATATGACAGCTAATTATACAGCTGTAACTAACGAGCAAGCAATCTTGATGACTAAGGGTTGGTGAGATTCAGAAGTTTCCATGGAACAGCGAGGTGATAAAATCCCAAAGTCCCAACCCTCTTGTAGTGGCAGCGTTAGTTTCTAATTATCATTTTACACTTTTTAATTTGCTTTTCTTATCCTTTCTTGACTGGCTGCCTGACTTATCTCCCTTGAAGCTCCCTACTTAGCCTTTTCTTTCTTAATTAAACAGCTCCAGTTAATCAATTCTTGCAAATTAACACAAGAAGATTAGCAATAGGCCCTTCTGAATAATCTTAATTTAATTATACATAGTTAGGGGATTCTTTTCATAAATTCATTGAGGAAATGCAGCACCAAATGATGCTCAAGGATAAAGGAGCCTAGAGGCCCGTGTTTTATAACACGTGTGAGACAAATGACAGAGGGCCCCACTAAGTGGAAATGTTAAAAAAAATCCTGCGACATTGTGCAGATTATTTAAAGCTGTGGAGATTTCCTTCTGCACGGCACATAGGCCACCCTGAAACAAGTTTGTTTGTCCTTTGCATTACCATCGTGATGATGGCAGGCAGTCATACAGGTGGACTTGTTGCACCCCAGCGAGCTTCAGGTCTATTATAAGGTGCATCATTTTTCTGGAGCATGCTGGCTTGTAGGAGGCAACGCAACGCTGGCTCTCAGCCCTTACTCACTTTTGATCATACTGACATCATTGGCACCATCTCCAATGGCCAGGGTCACAGCTTTCTTGTACTTCTTCACCAGCTCCACCACCTGGGCCTTCTGCAGCGGAGTCACCCGGCAGCAGATCACCACCTTGCACATGCACGCCGTTCGCACCAGCTCCAGTTCCAGATTCCCTTCCAGTGCGTAGGCCTGAGAGCAAAAGACAAAGATGTTTCCTAGTAGCTTGTGTCAGACCAGCAGTGAGATCTGGAGTTTTCCCATCCAGCTCAAGGGGAGTATGAGGTACCTGAAAATGCTGAGCTTTGAAGAACCTGAGAAAGCAAAGCACAGTTGGATTTCTGATTACCCCTCCAGCTCTGCCAGAGAAGGCTTAACATATTTCTTTCAAATTGTGGTTTTGGGCTCTGTTCCTTGATGTTTTTCCTCCATAGACATTCATGGATGGAATCTACTTAGCTTCAGCTTATTAAGTGACATGGTCTGGAGAAGTCACAAGCATGGGTAAGTGGCTGGACTAGGTGATCTTATTGGTCTTTCCAACCTTAATGATTCTATGATTTTCTCATTACCCATTACAGCAAGCCCACAGCCCTTCCACTGTAAGGCAGACCATCATTTGGCCAGATGTCCAGATGTCCTTTTTTTCTTTTTGTTTAAGAGTCAAGAGCTTTAAAATACTGTGTTATCAGAATCCTCCTTCCTTCCTGTCAGTGGCAGGGAGACAATGAAAGAAACCTGTTCTTGATTTGGTTTTAGTGCATGTACCAGTGATTGCAGCCAGAAATGGGTTTTGCTACAGCATCCTGCCCACACAGCACCAGGAACAGCTGTGTTTCACACAGAAACTCTGCTACTGGCATGGCGCAGAGATCAGCTAGTTATATGATGCTGCTTCTTTGCCCTGTTCTTTCTCTGTGTCTCAGCAAGACTATGTGTACACAGTACCAGTAGACAGGGGGACAAAGCACTGGCCAGATGCTCTGTTAAAGTGGGATGCTAGCAGGACAGTTACCACTCTTCAAGCCCTAGGTTCATAGATATAAACCACATCTAGTGATAAGATTTTTGGGTAGTAATTAGCAGGGCTGGTATAGAGCTGGGAGTTAAATTTACTGGATTGCTATTAAGAGGTAGCAACCATCAATCCATCCCACCATGCCTACTAACCACGTCCCTCCAGCGACGGTGACTCCACCACCTTCGTGGGCAGCCCGTACCAAAGCACTATCACTTTTACTGAGAAAACATCCAAGCTGAGATATTCTTCTGTGAATTCTTTTACCTGTTCATATCAGGGTGGACCGGCATTCCCTAGGCTCAGAAACCCTAACTCTCTTATTTCTCATCTGTGGTCTCTAGATCATGCATGATCTTACAGATTTCTTTGCATTCTCTCTCCTGTTGGCCTACAATTTTCTAAAAAAAAAAAAAAATGGCAAGTGACTTGCATTATTTCAGCTACAACTTCACCGATGCCAAGCATCAGCGAGCAGGAGGGCTTCTTTGCAAGTGTTACAGGTGATGCTTTTACATCCATATGTCTGATCTTGTATGTGCACAGCTGATTGTGTGAAAGTGGAGAACAATGCACTTGTTCTTCCTGAATTGCATTTTCTATGTTTTTCAAGATATTTCTCCAACTTGCCAAAATTATTTCCAAATCTAATCTTGAACTTCTTGCATCATGCCTGCAGCTCCTCCCAGTGTGGTGTTACCTGCAGGTTTAAGAAGCCTGCTTTCTTTGGAAGCAGTTAATTAAAATACTAAGTATTGAATAGATGTGGGTAGCCCTCTATAAATGTCACTGTTGTTCCATACCCACAGTGGGCTCATAAAAGCCATACTTTCCAAGCAGCCCTGCATTTGTCACATAAAAAACTTAATCAATACCATATTACTTCAGCTTGCTTGGAAAAACATCACAGGGAGCACTGAAGAATTTATTAGTCAAGTTTTATGACATATATTCTATCTTTATCAGATACATGTATTTATCAGATATATGTATTTACGATCTTGGCATACTTGAAATACATGTTTGATGCTATCTTATTTTCTTGGCGCATCCACTGACTGCCTGAATATTTTTCCACTATATTTCTGTAAGAATAACAGATCTGCCTACTGCTCGAGCTCACTGAGCATCAGGTCCAGCTTTTTCCTGCTCCTTCTGAGGTCTTGCTCATCACCTTTGATGCCTCAAATAATCACTGGAGCTCATCTTCAGGTAGGGAAAAAAAACCCCACCAAAACATCACACGCAGGTAAAAAAAAGCAAACCTCTGTGCTCAGTTGCTAATTTTTAAGCATTTTCAGACTTCCAGTACATCTTGAACTTAAGTTTCTAGGAACACTGAGTCCTGCCATGACTCTGGACTTCCTTACCAAGCTGTGGCCATTGATAACCAGACCATACACCCCATTTGCTTGTTCATCAGGTAGAAGCTTTAGATTTTTGGAAGATTTTTTAATCTGAATGTTGATTTCATCATTGTCCAAAAAGGAGTCTGGCTTCATCTTTCTCCTTGCATTCCTGAAAATAAAAACAGAATAGGAATTAAAATCTTGTAGACATATATGATGTACTAAACCAGCTTTATGATGTTAGGAATTTGGAGCTTCCCTTTGTTAGTTTAGTTCCACTTTTCCTGCATCCTTACCACAACATGCATTGTTTAGCTGCTGCTTTTTGTGCACATCACCCATATGCTTATGAAAGTCTACAAAGCATTTTCTAAATCTGTGCTGATCTGAAGTCAAACAACTGATCTGAATGTCACAAAAGACCATATTCCAAAGGGATCCCAAATTTCTTTGCATGTTGTTTGTCAATCACCTCCTTAAAGAGAAAAGGTTTGAAAAAAATTCCAGTTTTCCTCCATGTTTCTACTGAAGAGGCTATGGAGGAAGGCAGATTTCCAGATAATGCCAGACCAGGATCATATCCAAGCAAACAAATTACAACGTGAATGAACAACAGTTGCAGTAGAGCAACAGCACAGATCAAGCCTGAAGCCAAAGGCTTTGTGGCTCCTCATCACTTCTCCAATGTCAACTGATGCTGACTGCTTGACTTTGCTGCCTCATTCAGTGATATAGATTTGAACTCTTGGAACAAGAAGCTACAGAGTTTACCCTCACAGAAGATTTCTACGCTATGTCTATCTGGTAAGTCTTCCAGGGAGGCAGCTAATCACGCTCTCCTGAAATGAGCTACACCAGGTAAAGCATCCAGGGGAAAATAAATCAATGAACAACAAAAAAAAGAGAACAACACAAAATACTGGCCATTCCATCGTCAGTGCACAGTAACGAAGCTGTACATTTCAACCATTTACCTGAGCTCATTAAGTACATCCTCAGAAGTGCTGCCTTCAATAACGAAGACATCTGCCATGTCATCATACAGCAAGTTGCAGGAGTAACCGATATTCATTGCCGTCTCTGGGAAAGAAAGGCAGGAGAGATTACCCACCTTAGTACTCCAAACCCACCTACAGTCTGTGTCTTAGATGGGTGTAGCAGGTCTCTAGCTGGGTTTTAGAAGGCCACAGAAGGAAAGAAATCTACAGAAAAACTAAAAAAGCTCGAAATACCCTTTGGTCAACACACTTGGAGCAACTAAAACATTTCGTGTTGCCTCCAAAATTTTTTCCAGGATACTGAAGTTTCCATCCCCTATCTCTATTGCCACCCTAAAAGGGAAAACACAGCCCCAAATCAAAGCGCCGAAGAAGAATATCAAGACTTTTTATTTAGAAAACTCCTTGGGGAAAAAAGTATTTTGTTTTTTTTCCAGAAGTAAATTTATTTCACTCTCAACATGAAAAATGAAATGCTTCATTTTTTTTCTCAAAAATTCACTGCTCATTTCTTGGTTGAAGTGATCTGGAAGCACTTTTTGCATCCCAGAAATGCCGTTGTTTCAGCAAGGTTATTATTTCTCCAAAATAATTCACTGGATTCTATTCACAGTTCTTTCCAGCATAATGAATTTTACAGAAGCTTTTGTTTCCTCCAGTTTCGTCCTAGAATGTTAATGCCAGAAACAGAACTAAGACCAGCTTTAGCATTCAAGTTTCTTGAAAGTTATAGTTAACCTTTTCTAGCCTTCTTCAGCAAGACAGTAGACTGTATTATGGTGACACATTCACTGTCACCTCTCCGTTGCCAAAGGACACTATCTTCATACTGTTTCCATCTTCAGGTCAGGACTTAGGAACAGGCACTTCTTGCAGTTAACTGGTCTCATTGCAGCTAACTAGTTTTGCCTTGCTGGCACTGAAGAAAGCCCTCCAAGTTTACCCTCTGTGCAGATTTTCTAAGGAGAAAGGTTGAGAATATGGATCCCAGTGGAATCATCTCATCAATGAAAGAGAAGGAGGCATCCCAAACTGTAGCCCCCTTACCTTGCTTGTCTCCAGTAAGAACCCATATCTTAATGCTGGCTTTGGCAAGAGTCTCAATGGTCTGTGGGACCCCATCTTGCAGCTTGTCCTCAATCGCTGTGGCACCTAGCAGCTTTACAGAGAACAGGGAATAGGTTAAGACTTCCCATTGTGAGTACAGGAGAAAGCATTAGATGTCCATGCAGGTTGCCAGCAAGAACAAGAGAAACTCAGAAATAAAGTTGCACTGATTTTCATTCTCCCTCAGCAAATTTACTGTTCAAGGTACAGTTCTGATCCTGCAAATGTTGTACTGTGTAACCCTCTAGGCTCAGCTGGATCACAAACATGCAAAAAATCATTTGCCACACATGAGCACGTCTATGTTCTTCCATGTCCTCTCCACAATAGATAGAGATTTAATGCAGGAATGAAGACTTTTGGGGATTCTTGTCCCCAAATTTCCATATGCAATCTCCGGTGTAGATCTCGCACCAGACATACTGCAGCTGTTGCAAAGCATCTTCTCCAGCCTACAACACATTCATCCCAATCCTTACTCCTCAATGCCACACAGCACTAAATTCAAACTGATCAGGACACAGACCTTTGTTATTTTAAAGTTACTATTTTCTCTGTGTTTTGGAAATACTTGGTGGCTTTAAACTATTGTCAAAGGGACATGAAGGTTTCACTCTCTTTCAGGCGTAAGCGGCACCTGCTACCATACCTCCTGTTTTTGGGAGACTAAATTCAGACTCTTCTACTCCGTTGCTGACTCTGTTCTCTTGCACTCATTCTCTACCACAAGCCAGGCTCCCTTACACCACTCCATTTCTCCCTGCAGCACTTTCTGGGGATAAAGTCAATCCTGTGTAGGGTACAGAGAAGGATCTGGTGTTCCACCTGTGAGCCTCTGACCTCCACAAGGACTACTAGTTTATTCAGGCCGTGAGCTTCATCATCCTGAGTTGCAAAGCATCTGGCTCCCTGACTTCTACGTATTTCCTGCTCTGAACATACCCCATGCTGCATTTGCACACTCTGGGCTGGGGGATTCACGTTTTCCACTACTCTACTGAGATCAGGAGGGCAGCAGGCTCTGCCCCACAGGCTATGCAGCTTCTAGAGGTCAGTTTCTTCTAGGCTTACACTTACTTCTTCCCAGCTCTTGCAGTGTCCTGAGCATAAAGCTAATGGAAAGAGCAACAGTGCAGCTCCCCAGATTTCCCAGATCTCAGAAAAACACTGCTATGAGTGCAAAAGCTGAATTGTTTCCCCTCAGACACCACACATTCTTTTCATTCATTATTCATGTCTGTAAAACACAGGCAAACCCCAGGGCTGCAACAACACTCATGGAGAAAAGAATGACTTAAAGATCACAGTTCAGCTCTGCTTCAGATTGACACAAACATCCTCACGGACATCATCCCCCATCCTGCCCAAGGCTGTGAGAACAAAGGCGATGCTCTCTCTGAAATGGAGCAGGACCTGGGGATTACTCACTGCCTGCCATTTCAAAGAGAGGAAAATAAATAGATCAGCCATTTGCAAGCACAAAGGAGAGCTATGAAATATTTGTGTCCCTGCCACCTCCCTTAGGCTCTGCTATGTCACTTCATCACGAGAAAGCTACTCCGACACCCACGTGAGATAAAATAAAACCATTCCCAGGCACTGGTGGCTGACACCCCATTGCCGGCTCCGCATGGAGGTGCCAGTGAAAACCCAGCACTGCCATATTTCAAACTGCTCCTGTCAAGCAACCCACTGAGCTGTTTGCAGCGCAGTGTTTACTGAAGTCATACTGAAGTGTCTATTGACAAACCACTATCCTCACTGCCTCCCCCAGACATTGGCCCAGTTTCCATGAAATACCAACCACTAGATCTTTTTCGATCTCTTCGTATATCTCTGACAGTTTGTCTTCCCGTCCTTCCAAGGAGGTGCTTGCTTCGTGGTGACGCTTGATCCAGTCCTGAAAGTATTCTTCATCCAAGTTCTTATAAGCCACGACGAGTGTCCTCAAACCTTCCCCTGCAAACTCCTGCGAGACAGTGGTGGGGCAGAAGAGGTCAAGGGAGAACAGTTTCCTTGCTCTGCTTTGCAGAGGACTCTCTGAAAGCAAGGAGCTATGTGTGAAAACTTCTTACCTAATGTCTGCAGAGGAAGGGTGAAAACCCACACCTGAGTCTACAAATGTACAAGTCTACAAAATGTTTAAAAACATTTTACATTGCTGTCCACAATCCTTGCAAAGAAAAAAAAAAAACCAACAAAATCCTCTCCAACTTTCTGGCTTTGACCTTTACATCAACCAGGCTCTTGTTCCCTGGGACCCCATTTTTCAACATGTGGTTCAGAGTAGCGAGACTTAAATTAGACACTCTGAACTCACCCTTAAATTTCAGAGCTGTGCTCAACATGTCCAGTGGTGGGTTTAAATGCACAGTGAGGGAACAGTCATGACATCTCAGGAAGATCTTGTAAGTCTGCCTTCTGCAGATCACAGAGTCACATATGGAATTGAAGAGGTTGGAAGGGCCCTTCAGAGATCACTGAGTCCAACCCCCTGATAAAGCTGGTTCCTCTTTACACAAACTGAAGTTTACCCCCAAAACAGGACATTCACTTTCTTTCTCCTTTGGGGTTCCATAAGTACAAGCTTGAAGTAGAAGTGCATCAGGGACAGAATGACAGAATCATAGAATCACTGAAGTTGGAATAGACCTCTAAGATCTTCTAGTTCAGTATCTGACCTATCACCAACGTTGCCCACTAAACCCTAAGAATGACATCTCCACCACTCTTGAACACCCCCAGGAACGGAACTCCACCACCTCGTTGCGCAGTGTTCCAGCGCCTCACTACTCTTTCAGAGAAGTTTTCCTAGTATCCAACCTCAACCTTCCCTGGTGCAATCTAAGGCCATTGCATCTCATCCTACTGCTGTTACCTGGAAGAAGAGGCCAACCCCCACCTCATCACAACCTCCTTACAGATACACCACAATCACAAGCCATCTCCCTGCGCTCTGACTTCTTCATCCACCACATTCCTCCTCAGGCAGTGAGCAGAGATGTTTGTGCAATTGCTCCACACCCCTGGCAAAATATTCTGTTATCTTGTGCTCTGCTCTGTATCAGCTGGAGTTAGTATCACAAGGCAAAGTAAATGTTGGCCAGATCATCCACTTGATGAGTGGATGAGACTACACCTCAACCATATAAAAATCCACAAGTTTGAGAGCTGCATTTTCCATTCTGTTCTGTACGATGTGGGAGAATCATTAGATGGTTTGGGTTGGAGGGATGCTAAGCACCATCTAGTTCCAACACTGCTGCCACAAAAAGGGACATATCCTCCACAGGATCACAAGTTCCACCTATCCTGCCTGGCTTCTCCCTCCTTCTCTAGAGGAATATAACTGTTGTGAATGTTGTAACCTGTATTTGACATCCATGTCATGATGCCTCAGATAATACAGAGCAGTTTAAATAGCACCTGTGATGCCTAATTTGGTATCAAAGGCTTCATTGGTTAATTTCTCTCTTCAATCTCCATGAAAAAAAAATATGTTTTTATATATCTATATATACTTCTTGTTTGGGTGCTGCTTCTGAAATCTATTTTTTTGTTTAATACAAATCACATTTTCATACCTGGAGAAAATGCAACCACCAAATGCAGAGATTCAATGAAGAAGGAAACACTTACATTCAGGTGTTCTGTGGTCTCCTCCTTGAGAGACTCACAGGATGAATGAAGCAGTTCATAAAGAATGGTGTCAGCCCCCTTGCAGTACAAAGTCAAGTCACCTTCTGGACTGCGCACTAGAAGGAGGAGGACAAAAATTCTTCACATCTCAGGCTGAAGCAGGTGGGATTCATAGCACTTGTATCAGAACAAATGTTTTTACAGGTGTCCAAACTCTACCAAATGTTGGCAGAATCCCAGGAACCAAGACGAACTTGCTTAGAACAGAAGAGAGCGTAACTACACTCAGCTTTAGAGGTTGAACACTGGTCTGAGCAGATTCTCTGTTAAGACAATATGGTCCTAACAACCTGAAATTCAGGTAGGACATCTATATTCACACATCAAGAGCAAACTGTTCTGGTGCCAGTGAAGGTTCTCATAAAACTAAAATCCCAGGAAGGAAGAAAGGAGCCAAGAGAACATACATACCAATAACAGACATTCGTTTGCGGACATTATTGAAATCAAGAATAGCCAGAAGTTTGTAGATTTTTGTTTCTCCCATTTCCACAACAGTGATGGTCTCTGGTGTGCGAGCCCGGAACACAAATCCAAAGTTTCTGGCAGCAGTGACAAGGGCTCCCTCATCGGGAGATTGGGCCTGGTACACCAAGTTACCTGCCATGCAGGAAAGAAGGTAATGTGACTTCTGCCCTGTTTCTGAACTAAATAAATACTTTTTTTTTTTTTTTTTTTGGTAGCAATTAACTAGAATGATAGAATGATAGGATCATTAAGGTTGGAAGAAACCCCTGCAATCATCTAGTCCAACTGTTCACCAGTGATCAGTGTTGCACATTAAACAACGTTCCCAAGTACCACATCTCCACATTTCTTGAACACCTCCAGGGGCGGTACAGAATCACAGAATCATTAAGGCTAGAAAACTGTGTGTGAAGTAGAGAAGAGTGGTTCAAGCCATCTCCCATCTGAGGGAAGCTGTGGCACCTACAATTTCTGCACTCCAGTTACAGTAATCCCATCTTAACCACAGTCATAAATGATGGGCGCAATCACTTCAGCTGCTGCCTTTGCCAGTCCTCACCTTCCTTCTTCTCTTCAGGCATGACAGTGTGACAAAGGGAGAGCAGCCGGAAGAACCTGTGTGTCGGGGCATCATTCAGCTTCACAGCTTCGACCAGGCTGTGGTCATAGAAGGCAAACTTAGGGTCAGCCAATTGGTTGTAGGAGAAGTCAACCTTCTCTGTGTTCTGTAAAAATATGGATTAGTGTTATCTATTGAGTTCTCATATACATGTATAACCAGTGCCTGCCTACCCCATCCTCTTACATTTACAGAGATCTCTCTCTTGCAGAGCTGCTCATGACACAGTGATGCTAAGTGGGAGGTCCTGAAAGCTACTTAGTCACAGGAGAGGACAGGCACACCGGTACTGTTCAGAGCAGCACCTGGGCTGACAGCATGGTTATCTAAAAAGATGCCTCCCTGTACTGCAGCAAGTACTCCATCAGGAACCTCGCTGAAGGATTTCTACAGTACAGAAGTGTGTGCCCTCAAAACACAGCTTCTTGAAAGCATCATCCAGATTTCAATGGTTGTCTGGGACATGGGCACGTGGAGGCTCAATTTAAAATAATTCAAAAGGCTTTGCTCTGCATCCTCCTAAAAGCAAGTAAAAAAAAAAACTGATATGGAAAAAGATGGCAGATGAGTGATGTAAAGGTTCAGCCCTGTGGGCACTGCCTATTCTTACTGTTTGAAAACTGTCTGAAAACAGGAGCCTCCAAGCACAGAAGATCACAGTGGAAAACAGGATGAAGTGTCCTGGAGGAGTGTTTGGCAGAGCCTGACCAGCACGATTCCCACTCTTATCCCACCCCCAGTGAGCTCAGAGTTTCCGGGATGGGAGTCACCCTGACCTGCACCAGCTGACATTCTGCACTTACACCATAAGAACACAGCCCTCCCACCTCCGCCGACTTGTGCAAGGTCCAAACACTCCAGCACTGTGGGTGTGTGGGCATCAGCCTTTCATTCCGCAGGACGCTGCTGCAGGGTGGCTGGCTGGGAGCAGACCAGCATCTCTACCCCAGCAATTCTGGGGCATTCTGCTGCTTGAAGCAGGGCAGGATGGTGGCACCTCTGACAGCACTCAGAGCAAAGAGCCAATTTCAGTTCAAGTTCTAAAGGGTCTAGAAATGAATCACAGGGATGAGGAGTGGGATTTTAATCACCGCTTTGCCATTTGTTTATTGGATTATTGCATGCAGTTTTCAGACATTTTAGGCAGTG
Source organism: Lagopus leucura (assembly GCF_019238085.1). Taxonomy (NCBI): domain Eukaryota; kingdom Metazoa; phylum Chordata; class Aves; order Galliformes; family Phasianidae; genus Lagopus; species Lagopus leucura. The sequence goes on from NW_024962253.1 coordinate 85,294, forward strand.
AAATCCAATATGGGGGTTTGTACCAGCAAGCAGAGGCTGGAGAAAATGAAGAAGTCACTCATTTTCACGCTCTCCAATGTTCAGACACTAGGGAAATTTGACAGTGACCTTGTTAAGGACATGAACTGAACTCCCTGATTCCCAGCCAGAACTTTAATTCATTGCTAAGGATAACAGTACCCAACAGTGTCCAAGTTTCCAATCACTATCAGTACCCAAGTGTCCAGAGGAGCTGTGCATGCAGTAGGATGCCACACGAAGCTGAGGGAACAGTGCTGCCCATCCTGCAAGTTTAAAGCAGGCCTACTAGAAGGGAATGCAATTATGACAAGCCTCTGATGCCCTTAATAATGCACCTCATTGCTGTTAGGATAAGGAGGAACATGAGTACGAGCTAAGCCTGGGTGAGATGTGTCAATGGACACCTCTGCATGGTTCACAGAAAGCAGAGGATCTGCTAGCTCTTGAGCACTTACCTCGTTTATTTCTACCCGCTGACCAGACTGATCATACACATCACCTGCAAGCAAGAAAGACTGACGTTATCCCATAAACTCCAGATAACTGCAATCTCTGAGCTTCTCTACCAAAAAAAAAAAGACAGAAGCGTTTTGAAGCTAGTGCCAAATTTAGAAGTTTCAATAAACACAAACATATTGACATGTGGAATGGAGACTGATGATTCATACTGATCAGATCCTATACTAATCCATGACAAAATCCAGAGATGAGCTTAAAACTCAAAGCAGTGATCATAAAGTTGTCTGCAATTTGGGTAAAGAAGAATTTCTGCTCAGAAGTGACATGTTAAGACGGTGCTTTCAGGAGATTTCTCTTGCATCTTTCCTTTGGAATGGAAAATATTTTGGAACAAAATCCAGCTCTTGGGTCATGTTTTGCAGCAGTCCCTGAGCAAAGAGCAGTTTGTGCCAAAGCCCCTTCTTCCCACTCATAGATGGTATTTTCACTGCATTGACGATCTGGTCAGAGAAATGAATGTCATCTCCCTTCTAGCTACAGGAGTTTCCCTACTGAAACTTCTGTCTGGACAAGAACATCTAGGAAGCTGCAGGCTGTGCCCAGGCCAGCCAGATTCAATACTTTTTGAAATAGGACTGAAACACAGAAAACTACATATTTGACAGATCCAAACTCAACTGCAGCTACAATCAATTCAAGGTACTGCTACTCCCTCACAAAAACCCTGAGGTTGAGAAAGAAACTCAGAAGCCATCTCTCCTGAGAACTGTACAGCAGTTGATCCCAATGGGAACTATAATCAAAAGGCTATTAGACATCTCCTCCTTAATGGCAAGCCTAAGCCTACAGAGTATCCTCCCTGGCAGCAGAACCAATGCATCCTTTTTTCTGGCATGGCTCGCTCCAAGTGTAAAATCCAAAGTATGCTGGAGAAACAGCTAAGCGTTTGGGGTGGGAGGGGTGGAGGGGAAAGGATAGACTGCCTTCTTTCTGTCTACTTCTCATTCATTTCTTGAGCAGAAAACTCAACAAGAGGACATATGAATGTCAGCGGTTTACTGGTCAGTTTGGCCTGGTTCCATGACTAATATGTATAGTACAACCATGGCCACGAATTAGCAGGCAGAACATTTTCAAACGGCAGCACTAAGGCTGGGTAGTAGCACTGTGCAGATATTGTGTCATCCAAATATATGCCAAGCAAGATTTATAGGAAGAAGTTACTCCTTTGTCTAGGCCAACGGATAGCACTGAGAAAGAAGCACAAGCTTTTTGGCGCACTCGTTCATCAGTAGGTCTGATACAGGCAACACAAGCATCAATCTACAAATAAGATGTGACTAATTTCTCTGGGGAAGACTAATGATGTTAATCAATTAGTCAGTATGTGAATTGCTAGCACCTCTAGATGTGGATGAAGAAAACTGCCTGTGGCTATGCAATGAAGGAGCCTGTCAACGACTGTTGTCATCTAATGGTGCTAACAACCATTGTTTCCCATTTTTTCTAACTCTCTACAAACTTTTCTTTCTCCTGGTAGGCTAAATAAGTTAGGATGCAGATGAATGGCCATACCATTGACACGGGCTGAAGGGCAAACTACCTGAATAGGATGTATAAAGCCAGTGCTCAGTATGTAAGAAATTGCTAAGTGTGAGAGAAAACACTGTGAGTAGTTGACAATATACCACCATGAGGAACAGCTCATTTCACAGGTGGGTAAGAGTGAGTATGTGAGGAACAGCTGGGCTCCACAGCTGGTTGGAAGGGAGGACTGGGTGCCTTTTAGGAAATAAGAGTTTTACAAAGCTATCAATACTTGGGTAACCATATCAATAACATCACAAAGGGCTGAGATCATATAGGCAGTGATATCAGAAAAAGAATAAATTTGGGTATAGATGTAGTAAAACTCGGATCAATGAGTGAACAAAGTAATAAAGTGCAAGTTCTTTCGCTGGGTGGATTATGGGGTTCCTACCCCATAGGTAGGTCAAAAGGAGGTCAAGGGATGGCAAAAGGGGGAAGCAAAGGAAACAACAGACAGGAAAATCATAGTAAGATACACAAATAATGCAATACCAGGACTGTCCTCGTATATCTGACCATTACAGCTTCTTACAAAACACTCTTCAAGATGTCATATTTAGTCTCTGTTAACTGAGAGGTGTGAAACCCAGAGAATAAGAGCAATGGTTAACATACCATAGGATTTGCCATTGATGGAGCACTTGTTGAAACACATGATGTTCTGAGTGAGAGTTCCTGTTTTGTCTGAGAAGATGTACTTGATCTGCCCCAGCTCTTCATTGAGTGTAGTGGTGCGGGCCTGAGCTGGTGTGTCATTCAGGGGGTAATACATCTTGCGGTCCCAGTCGATGTAGAAACTGTTACCCAAGCGTATAATCTCTACACTGGTGAAAAGAGAAAGAGAAGGCGACCAAATAGTCATTGATTTAAAGGACAAGATCTTTAGCACTATCATTAGCAATTAGACAGCTTTGAAGTTAATGACAGGGCATACTTGTCAAGTAGTCCTTAAATGGACTGCAGTGAGCAATACTAAAGCAAGTCCCACTGAAACGATGCAATAGGCTTGTAGTAGCTTCCTTTCCTTTATGTAGCAAACCTGCACTTGCTTCTGCTGTGGCTATCCTTTCCTTAGGCTGAGCAGTGAGTTAAGACAAGCCACAAAAATTCACTCTCACTCCAGCACAACTCATCATTAACCCTGCTGTGAACAAGTGGCAGCTGTGCATGGAGCACAGCCGTGCCAGAGGCAGCAGCAGGGTGTTTCATTTGGTGCAGTTTAGGGAAAGTGTTTGGAGGGACTCTGGGCTGAGCTGCACTGTGGTGCCTGGAGATGAGTACAAACAACTCAGATCACCAGAACAAGTGAGTCATTGTGTAACTCAATATAATCATGGAGCAATATCAACTCACACAGAACATGAATTTCCACTTCGCCGCTGGTATGACACACTGGGCAGGAACGGGATGAATTCCTTACATTTGATAACACAAAAGGGAGTCTAAGAACGCAACTTCCAACCCCTTATCTCTGAGTGTAACTGCTCATGCTCTGGAAGCTCCATGGAGAGGGCAGCATCAGCAGCTACGAGCTGTCCTTGTGGATTGGCAACACAAACTTTTCACACATGTTCTCTGTGAATTACACAGCAACAGTACATCCTGCAGTCAGAAGCATTTCTCCCCGACAAATTAGGTAAGTTACAAACCAAACCAGCCTAGGCAGTCAACAGTGCCACCTCCAGGTTTTGTAGGTAACACGTCCACCCTTCCTACCCCACTTGCCCATCTGCAATAGCCAACATAGCACTGTTCTCTTGGAAACTATGGCAATGACTGTCCACTCACACAACTCCTACCTCAACTCCTACCTGGCAACCCACACCTCATATGAGCCTTGTAGCCACTGTAAAGAAAGTGCTATTCAGCTTTTCCAGTGGGTTGTACAAAGGGGAGAGAGCGTGGTACCACCTGCAGTAGCAAGTTTCCAGCCTCACTCCCACCACATCCTACACTTACACCTCTTCTTCAAATGGAGAAAAAAAGGTCTCACTAAAGAAGACAATATATTTTTTTAACCTCCTGTTCTTTTTAAAACCGTGGGACCTGTTCTGACTAGTGAAGAAAGTAGAGGCTATGAGATGTCTTCACTAGATGGCAACAGCGTAGAGAGCTGGCCCTGGCTGTGTAGAGTCACCCACACTGGGACTGAATTCATGTCGTATCACAGAATGCCTTGGATTGGAAGGGACCTCAGAAATCATCTACTTCCAACCCCTGTCCAGCCAAAAGCTAAAACTTTTCTAAAATGAAAGAAGGATCTGACACATACCTGACATAGAGAGAAATTGGCACCACTGTGTTTAGGATGATTACATACGACCAGAACATGAGGAAGGCAGAGAGGGGGGCAGACGTGACATCTTCTGCCCAGGGCAGATACACTTGGAAGTTGTAGCCCTTATCAGATTCCCAGATACCATTGCCAATGGCTAGGATAAGACACATCAGTGCTAAAAATGCAAAGATCTGGAAAAAAAAAAAAAAAAAGATACTGCATGTTAGAAACAAGGAATTCATTACGTGCTGTTTAATTGAAAGACCGTAATTGAAAGGAGTTGGATAGTCTGCATGATGGGTAAAGGTTTTTAGAGGTAAAGGAGGCAAACAGACAAAAATTTGACTATCTCAGAGATACAACTACAAGGTGCAGAGTCTCTGGCAATTCGGCTTCACAAGACTTCAGACGAACAGGAATTCATGCCCCAAGTACAGACCTGTAAGAGGGTGCTCATAGGCAGATGGGTGTAGAGCATCAAATCTCACTGGAGGAGCACTGAGCTGCTGCTCCTTAAAAGTCTGGCTCCACACTCGAGAATAAAACCACCCTAAAGACTTCTTCTGGCTGCTTGCCAGATGTGTCAAGGTTTTCCTCACAATTTCTGAAAAATCAGTAAGGATAATTTGTAATGCAGGAAATCCATCGCTGTGCAGGTTGGAATTCAGCACTGGATATTATTCTTATGGTTAAAGGAGAGTCACTGACTCAGAACTAATTGTTGCCTTGGTACCTACCATTGCAATCTGATTACACCTCCTTTGAGCTAACAAAAAGCAATGTCAGACACTGAGGTGTAGCCTTGGACTTAGAGCAAGTTACTTCTTGAAGCTTAAAGCAACCCGGGGAACGGCAATTGGGAAGAAAAATCAGATAAATACCAAGAAAACAGTAAACACACAAATATAGGTGTGGAAAAGGCAGTCTTGTTCAACAGACATCCCTCCACTCATGATGGTGGAATGAAGCAGAAGGATGTATCTATCCCATATGATGTAGCAGATGGAAAAGACAGTTCACCTACTGTGATAAGGAACAATATGTTGCTTTATCTGCTAATAACAAGCATTTTCTAATCAGTGGGTCCAGGTAATTGAAAGCCAAAAGCTTGAAGGAGCTCACTGAGTAATTACCTTAATGAGTCAAGTTAATTTTTAACAATGCTTTGAAAGCTGCAAAACATACTGAAAATCTGCTAAGATAATTACAATATTTGGAAGCTGAAACAGTGTGACTGTGGTAAAGAAACAGAAGCTAGCATGACATTATTCCTAGATAAATGATACTAAAAGAAATTCCATTGATACTGGATTCTCCTTGGAACACCCACCATCCTAACAGGAGTGTGAAGATACAGAATCAACAGACTGTGCAACTGTGCTGTTAAAAACCATCTCCTGCACGCATGGCCATTAGGGATGAACTACCAGAACACTGGGACACTGTAAAGCCAACCAGTAATAATCATACTACAGGAGTAATCAACTTTTTTCGAAACAGTTAGTGAGATACAAATATAGCAACTGCGGGTAAAGCAGATGTTTGCATTACTAAGTAGTCTATGAGGGGAGGAATGATATTTTTATGGAATGATCTGAGTCACTTGGTTAAAAGTTCATGCCCAACCATCTTCAGATTCGATACCAACAAGATACTAAGGGGGGATTTTAATTAATAAAGGTGTTGTGCTGGATTCAGGAGGCACATTTGTTTCCCACAACAGAGCAGGCTTTCTGTTTAGCTGTGGGAAGCCCAGTATATTACTCCACTGGTGAAATGGAGACAATATTGCTGCTAGTAAGGAATGTGGTGTGGTGTTTTTAAGCCTCGGTGACAGCCACTAAAAACAGACTTTATTTTGAGCTGTTGCAATAACAGCGGCCTAAGGGTTTGTGAGAGGGATGACTCAGGAATGGGTAATGCCCTCTATTGAACCAACAGATGGAGAAAACACACAAGCCCATCCATTTTCATACGTATTTCTGTCGGTCGAGTAAAAAGTATGACTTCTCACTGCAGACCTTGTCTGCTGTAAAATAATTAGAAAAGCCAAACAAACAACTGTGGTCAGTGTTGGCGTCATTACCACCACTCTGGAAAAGCTGGAAGAGAGCAAACCTATCGCAGCTGAAGGCTTCCCACCATGAGCAGACTACACAACGCCTGATGAATGCTCTGCAGGACTGAGTGGGATTTGTGGAGGGAGGAGCTGACTTTTGACAGACATTTCCTGCCAGACAGTGCATTAGAACAGTCTGGGTTTCTTTGCTGGCACTTCGAGTTTTGCTCTGTGTTGAAGCAATAAGGCGCTTAGCGATGAAGCTGACAGCTGTATTTCTCCCAAAATGTGCCTCCCCAAACCTATAAAAAAGCAAGTTTTGGGGGAAAAACAGATTCCTGGTACTGACAGTAGCATCCCCTATTGGACGAGGAACATTCTCATCTCTCTGAGATCCCGATAAATGTTCCTCTCTTGCTGATTTCTGCCCTGTGCTGCCAAAGAGCCTTGCAGAGAGAAATGTTCCCAAACATGAACGCACAGTGATGGTTTCCATCTGGAAAGGTTCACTCCCAATTAACCCCTGTAGGGACAGACCAGGGCAGCACTGAACCGTAACTCCTTTGTCACGCCTTGCCAAAAAAACTGACTTGTCCCTGGAAGTTTTACAGACAATTAAACACAAAATGCCTTTGCCAGTGTTAACGCAGAAGGAGTTTCATTAAGCTTAAAATGAGGCATTTACCACAAGCTGTGGCTGCTCTGTATTTCCAAACTCGGGAGTGCAACACACTGCCTCTTTTTATGACTATGCTTTGCAACCTTTGGCCACATGGAGAGCTGGAAGGACCCGAGGCCACATTGCTGGCCATGTGGGACAGGGCAGAGCTGCACTCAGACACCAAAATGCTAGGTGCCTTAAAAGTGCATGAAGGAGAAAAATACACACTTGGCTCCACCAGTGCCCGAAAACGCAGGCAGAGGCTGATGCAATCCACTGCAACTTGCTCTTTCTTTTTTTCTTTTTTCTTTAATGGAGCCAGGAGGTAAACTCATCTTGTTCTCATTCTCAAAGAGAGGCCAGACAGGCTGAAATCTCTGGGTGGGACCCTTGGCTTGCGAAAGCAGATTTGGCAAACCTTCATCGAATGCTAAATTCTGAGTTCTCTATTCAGACTTCCTCCGCTCTTCCACAATTCTACCCCACATCCCCTGTTCCTTTCCAGCAACAGCAGAACAGAGCACCCTTGAAAATGTGTGGTTTTTTCAGAAACCAGCAAAATTCTCAATGTCAGATGCCCAAATCTTGCTTGGTTTTCGCTGTCCCCTTAAGCCTAAGGGAAGAAAGCAGAAAGGAAAGCGAGCTGAGGATGATAAGTGAGGATTTCACTCGGTAGCAACTGGTGGGGTGTTATTAAAGTCAGTGGAATGTCTTTAATGTTCACTAAACAAGGGCCCCAAAGGCTTGAAGATGATCCCTGAACAGCTCTCCGTGCTGTGGCATTGTTTAATATGTGCAAAGATGCACATGTAGATATTCAGGACACTACTTCACAGTGCCAGCAGTCAGTCTTGCATTCAAAGGAAAACAGCTTTTCTTCCAGCAATGCTGAGTGCAGCAACATCAGAATGCAAGGCTCCGAAGCTTGGTGGTGATAAAGGTGGTCCTTCCCTGGTATGCTTTGAAAGCAAGTGGTAAAGTATTGAGAGAGTCTGCAAAAGAATCACTGCCTGGTACTGTTTGCCGTTTGTTGAAAACACTGACAAGCTTAAATCTCAACTTAGGACTGTCTTACTATGTGTGTAGAGCACCTGCAATGTAAGATCAGTGCTTTCAGATTTGGCAGCTCCTGAGAACACCACTTTCTTGATATTAACAAGCCACGTCTCATTGTTCACCCCAGTGTGATAAAGCAAAAGCTGCCATCATGTAGATCAACAATCTCAGTTACCAAATGCAATGCATATATCACCAAAGACGCCAAGAAATCAGAAAGAAGAGGGAGCACTTCAGAAGAAGCGTGGGGCATGTGAAAATGATAAACACATCTGGACGAATGTAATGAGACTGACCATCAGCACAAGGACATTCATGAGCCGGTCGATGCTCGTCCTTTTGAAAGTTGTTCTTCCACTGTTCTGCATCAGTTTGGTGTCTGGCCCTGGAGATGAAACACGTTGATGAATGTGTTAAGCCCTAGGTTATAAGGAGGAGTCACGTAAAGCTAATTAATTAATCCATTAGTTCTGTGTTTTGATCCCATTCTTTTCCTTCAACAGCCAATCCTCTCTTTGGGTTTAATTACTTTTCACCAAATACCTGATGCTGTGCTGTTATTACTGACATATTACGCATGTCTCCTAAGTCTACAGCACTACAGAAACAATAGAAGGTCTGTGCTTGTAAAAAGCATAGGTTGAACAGTCTACAGTAACACATCTGATGGTCATGATATTCAATATGGCTTGAAATCATATAAAAATGATGTTGAATTTTTAATCAGATACATTTAAGAATGAAAAATTTTGAACAAGCTTGGGAAATTAAGGCTCCTATTGGCCTAAAGCAGGCCAATAAAGGCAGATCTCAGATGTAATTCCTAAACAAATTAAATGTTTAAATTCTTTCTTACTGAGAGATCAAGACTTCTCTCACACACTTTGCTGCACACATTTCAGAAATAAAACACCAGTTCTGCCCATAAATACATTTTATTAAGATGGAATGGGATGCTGTAATGTAATATTTGCAAATCACTTTTCTCTTACAGACCACTATAAAAATTTCAGTTTAAAATCCCCAATAGTATGCAAAATGCCTAGCCTAAAGTTAAACCACGGGATCACATTTATTGTTTTGCCTTTATTCTTTTATCTGATAGGAATCTATCTCTAAAGAGGAAAGTATTTGGTTCTTTTCTCCTTACTAGGTATGATGTGCTCCCATACAAATGCTGCTGCACTCTGCAATTCACTTGTTGGTTTTCCTACCTACCAGCATAAATAACAAGACCAAAGCACCACTCCGTGTTCCTAATGGTACAGCCCCTCAGCAACATCTTCTCATTATCCAAGGCATACTTCTCTCCTCGAAGAGCAAGAGTTCCCGTGAAATTATCCAGCTTGTTGTTAGGTGCCTCACATTTGACTTCACCTGTTATAAAAATAAAACAAAAACAAACAAACAAAAAAAAACAAACAAACCAAGAAAACGTTAAGAATCTTCATGGCCTAGAAGTACCTTGATCAATACTGCATTCTCAGCTGTTTCCAGGCAGGAAATATTTCACAGTTTAGTTGATCCCATCATTCCTAACCTTCATCCAATATATACTGGCGTTGCGCTCACCCCGTATCATATCATAATCTAAAGGCCACAGCAAATTTGGATTTATCTTAGATTTTAGAGATGGTAATTCTGTGTTACTACAATCCAAAACTAAGTTTCCACTCTCTTTTGTGGGTGAGAAGAAATGTTGAACAAGCAACATACTTCTAATCCTTCCGCAGCAAGATTGTCATGGTGGGATGTCACTGGGTAATTCTAGACAGCAGTGCTGACCTTACACAATTCCTGCTCCATTTTCTTTAAAATTGCATGAGCCCAAGCAAGAAAATCATTGCCTGAAGGCTGCAAGAGAGTAATTAATTGAGGTGTCTTTGTTCAGTGGTTTTTAATTTTATCTGTTTTATACCTTAAGACATGCTCACACTTGAAAGAGATGCTGCTCCCTTTGGCCATGCAGCTGACACTCTGTTTGGAGAACCTGTTTCTATTTCTATACTTTGTAAGAGAACATGTTAATGTAGAACTGTAAATACAGATAATTTGGTATAAAAATTATTATTTAAATTGACCTAACAGCCAGCATCTGAAGATTCAAAGCAGAGCCCTGTGAACATTTTGGAAGGAACTGGGAAACATAAATAGACCTTACAGAAAGAGACTCCCAAGAGTTCAGTCTGTTTGGATAATCAGCAGAAATGCTGAAGTTCTTTTGATCACAGGCTGCAAATCTCTACACGAGGACGAGCATTTGCAGAGAATACAGTTTTTCCAGCTGTTTTCAGATACAAAGACACCAGATTAAGAGGTTTCAGGGAAAATGCAGAGATGTGAGTGTTGTGGTGGACTCCACTGCTTGAAATTTAAAACTAAGGAAAAGATGTTCTCATCGTGGAAAAGCCATTCTGCTGTAGGGCAGGGAAATCACCAAATTCCAAGGAAGAAGCAATTAGGCAGTTCTATGAGACATCGTTGCTGGTGATGCCGTTTCATGCTCCGGTTGATCCAAGAAGAATCAGACCTGCCCTCCCTAGCCTCTAACTCCTATAGTCACCACACGTGTCTCGTGGCAGCCCTCACACTACACAAAAAGCACAAGGGAAACAGAGGCTCTGCAGTGTAACCCAAAACACAACACAACTTCGGTGAACCAAGACCAGGGCACGATCCTTGCCAAGAGGTGTGCTCCTCTCCTCACGCAAGTTTTGGGTTGTGACTTAAGTATCTTGTGAGTCAACGCCCAAATCTGCTCTCCCAGCGAGTGGGTGAGTCTGACATTTTGACATCGGAACAAACCCATTTGAATGAACCCAACCACAAAAGAGTGAGAAACTCTGGAATGAGAAACCCAGTGCCCTCACCATGACCCCACTAAGACTCTGTGCCTCCTGTCCTGCTAACAGCAGGCAGACATCAGAATGCCTTTCACTTTAAATGCTGCAAAGTCTACACGCAGTAAATGGTAGGTACTGAAAAACATTGCTTCCTTTTTGCCTCCTGGTTTCCAAATGAAATAAAGTTCAGCATGTTTCAAGCATCTTCCTTATCTGAGCCATCACAGTGTCAACAAACATCATAACTCACATTAAGCATTCCACTGAGTGCCTATATTAGCTGCTCAGCCTTTTCCTCTCTTCCTTCTTAAGAAATAATTAGATAAAGAATTGCATAAATATTTAAATACTTCTGCAGAAGTTAGCTAGGGAAATGCAAGACTGGGTCTGAGTCCAGGCACTCTTCCCAGTATTCACCCAAATACAAATCATCCTGGGAAACATTCTATTCATTTTAGTACAGAACAGAGGCCACTTTATTTACAAGCAGAGATTTAAAGGACAAATAAATATTTGATAGAACAGCTGTAATTCTCCAAAAGACTTTGAAACATTTTTTAATGATGTTGTTTCAAGAATGCAGCATCTTTAGATAAGCATTACCCAGAAAATGCTTGAAAAATGGTGTAAGACGGAGGATTTGCTAAACAACGGATACACACTGCATCCTCCCCAGGAAAACAGCTGAGAGCACAACCTGACTATTGACAAAAAACATCTCGCTGCGCCCACAAAAGCACATTTCTCAAGACCTGAAGCACTCAGAACCGCGGCCTTCACCTTGGAGAAATCCCAATGTTCTGAGCTGTTGCTCAGCTGAGACCACACATGTCGCTTCACAGAACCTCAGTGCAGAAAGCAGAAGGAAAGCCTCTACATTTGGATGATACTACCAAAGATCATCCACACCATGCTAACTCTGCCACACCACCACCATTTTTCCTGGGACAGTCTGGTTATTTCAATGAGATTTATTTTTACTGTAGATTATTTGTCCTCTTTAACTAAGACCACTTCCTGAGAGCCTGCACTCCCTGAGAAGTTTTAGTGGAACTGCCCAGGCTGCCCAAAGAGGTTGTGGATGCCCCGTCCTTGGAGGTGTTCAAGGCCAGGTTGGATGGGGCCCTGGGCAGCCTGGTTTAGCATTAAACGTGGAGGTTGGTGGCCCTGCATGTGGCAGGGGGGCTGGAGTTCATGATCCTTGAGGTCCCTTCCGACTCTGGCCATTCTGTGAAGTTCCGAGGACAGCAGCCCTCGCTCCACTCCTCTCCATCCCCGAACTTTCTACAGTCCTGCCCAATGATGGAAGCCAGTAGGGCTCTGCAAAGCATCGTTCCCTTGTCCTCTCTCTGCTGACGGGTGATCTATGAGCACAGACTATTCTGTCTGCAACAAGTCTGGCTCCTTTTTCCTACTGCTATATATTTGAGATGCAAGCAGTGTGAAGAAAGGATGCTTTGCCTGTTAACAGCAGCTGGACTATAAACACCTTAAAATGTGGTCCCTCTGTGGCATTTATAGAGAACTGCTGGCAGGACAGAGGTTCTTTAAGTTGCTGTTATTTGCTGTACAGATGCAATGTGCCCATTCTATTTGCCTGCTACCACATCCAAAGGAGTGCTGTGCAGGAAGTAGCCTGGAAAGGAGATGCTCGGGCAATCCATGGACTCCAGTGTTTGAGAAAATTCTTTGAAAAGACAAATTTCAACATAAACTCACCATTGAAGTCTGTCAGTTTCTGAAGATCTTCTCCAAGCTCAGCAGTGACTGTCAGTGCCTGTTTCACCTTGAGGTTAGTTTCACTGTAACACATTACATAAAGCATAAAGGAATGAGACCATCTCTCCCAGAAGGTCACTTCTGTCCTTAAGGACTGCCTCCTTCCCTAGACATCTGATGGACCATGCCAGTACAGGCCTTTTTTTAACTGCGCAGAAGAATGAGATTTACTGTTTCAGTTGCAAAGACGAGCAGTCCAGGGGAATTCTGGACATGGTAGCAAAGAGGGTGAGATTGTCTGTGTCATGGTCACCGCAAAGCATAGGACCAAGCTTCTCAACCCCCTGAGCAGTTTACTGTCAATTCTGCCGTTTATATTACATGCAGTCCTGAAATATCTGAGCAAATAAGAGAGTTTTGGATCTTATCCCATGGTATTCTGGACTGAAGAGCTCTGAAGTTTAGGCCATCTAGGGGGGTGAGTTGAAATGCAGCACCAGATAAACACTATTTGTACTGGGCATCCTAAACGTTCTCCCTGGCACTTGCATGTACCAGAACTACGTGCTCATTTTCAGGAGACAGCAGAGAGGGAAAATCCATAGAGCTCTGTGTAGGATCTGGAAAGATCACTGTCCCTCGAGCTCTCTGATCTGTCTTGCTCCTTCAGCCAGTGCCAGAGTTCTCAACTGACGCTAACTCTGGGCAATGCAGAAAGGGTAATGCAAAGTGGGATGTAATGATGAAGTCAGCTCCAGAGTCTGCCAATTAATACAAATAAAACATAACTCTCTAGCTAGTGGCCAGCTGTACCCTCAGTAAGCAGTGCTCGCATGGAGCAGACCCCTGCAGCACCTAGGAGAACCACACAAGGCTTGTCCTTGTGCTAGCAGCAGCGATGGCCCCGAGGAGCAGGCTGTCTTACCCATCCAGTTCCGCTGTCTCGATGTACACCAGGCTGTGTGGTTCACTGCTCGACAGCAACAGCAGATCAGCCTGGACACAAACAGACACGCTGGGCATGAGCTATGCAGATGGAGGGCAGCGCACTGCTACGCTGCTCGTGCTTTCTGAACACTGCAATTCTCATCCCTGCTGATTTGTCTGCTAGTGAGTGGTAAGGCAGTCAGAGTAATTATGGAGACTGAGTGTGAGCAGGATGGAGATAAACTGTACTCACCGTCACAAAGTTGTTGTTTTCTAGTTTTATTATATCCCCCACTTGGATATTCATCCATTTTTCATCCTTCAACCTGTAAGAGAACTCCTAGTAAGTAGGAACGTAAAGCAAACACCGCTCAGGAACATAGGGTGCCCTGCTCTGCTTCAGGATGTACGTGCCATCAGAGTCTGGGCTGCTGGTAAAAAGGAGCAGGTCTGCCACTATGTGGTCTGGTACATGGTGGGCTATAGGATGGCATAAAAAGCAGTATCTGTGGCTGGGGTGATACATGAAAGGCTGAGACCGTGTGCACTCTCTGGTTGCTCCCCTCCTCCGATGTGTGAGGGAAAAACTCCCTCCTTTGCTGCAGCAGATGGCAAAAACACCTGGGAAAATCACCGGATGGGTTGGCTTTTCTAAGCAGCACTAAGGGCTGGAGCCTCAATTCTAGCTTCTCCAGGAAGGGCAGCAATGCAGGTGCTAAGGATGCACCAAGATGCACGCAGCTAGCCCCTGTCTATAATGGCCTTTGCAGCACAAAGCTGTGCAGGCACTCAGCTGGACTAAAAGCACCAGTGTAACCAAATCCAGTTTTTTGTTTGTTTTCTAATGCAAGAGCACATTCCTCCTTCTTCATTTTCAAGACTCAGTAACTAACAGAGAGTAAACTAAGAAATTGGCATACTTAGCAAAAGGCATAAAAAGTACATTCCTATTCTTTAGTTTCCAGTTGTATTTTTAACTGTTTGATCATCCAGTGGAGTTTACACAATATACTGCTATTTACAGCACAGGAAAAAAAATCACAGAGACTTCACAGCTGTATACAGCTGTGTCCTACAGGCGGGTGGACACCATTGAGCCACAAGCAAACAGTGTGTCTGTCAGCCACAACAGCCACAGCCTCCACTGCTTTTTTCTGAAGGAAAAGAACAGTGCTGGCAATACCATGTCTAAGGCAAAATTGAAATGTTTTGAGTACATTTGAAGTCTGAGGCATTAGGCACAGAAGTAAACACACTCAAAGTATTGCAGCACGAAAGAGGAAGCTGTCTGCACTTATTTATTTAAAATCAGTTGTTGCTAAAGCCTAGTTTTGCTTAATGCAGAAGTAAATGCTATCAGTATGGACACAGAGATAGCCTTGCGTGTCACTTCAATGGTAAAGAGTAAAATAGCATAATACTCTCAAAGCACCAGTTATTCACACATAGATATTTCCATCCAGGAACAGAAATAGTTTACTTTCTGCCTGTGCAGGCACAGCCATAATGTCTGCACTGATTGTGTAACCACGTCATGGGTTCACCAACAAGCCACATCATTCAGAACCGCACTGTGACTTAACAGGGTGCAAGACAATTCCATCTGAAATAGTTTGGTGATTTTTGGAAGCCCAAAGAGAGAAAAATTAAGTGCTCTTCCCATTGGTGCATGTTCAGTCAGAATTACAGCAGAATAAACAGGACTTACGTGCCATTGATCAGGACCTGGACTGGACGGTTGTTGACATGATTGTCACTTTTGTGTCGATTCTGAAAATGTGATCAGTGTGTTAAAAAGCATCTCCAGAAAACCAAGCACACAATAGCTGTGGGCAGTTCATTAACATTTTATGTTTTCTCCCAACTGGCCGAATGGGTAAGGCAGATTAGAGTCATAAGTGAGTCATAGCTGAGCTCACATTTAGCTGGTAAGATAAGGCATAGCTGGACTGCAAAGAGCAGCAGGCAACATAGGGTGTGCTCTCTGGAGAGAAAGAGGAGGGTAGAGCCTTATTTAGCACAGTCCTGATTCAATTGCCATGAGACCTGCCCATCACAGCTTCATGAGCTAAGCATCCAAAGGCACCCACTCCTCTGCTCTGCTATGGCTTGTGGCCACAAGTTCTGGTATGTCTCCTGGTACAGCCCCCCACCACCACTGGATCACCTACATCCAAACTATCATTGAGACTCCACAGAGCATATTTTAATAACGACAGAAGACTGGATGTTAAAGTCAGCTCTGTTTTATCATCGCTCCAAGAAGTCAATAGAACTTAGACCATTATAGAAGCAGATTTCAGTCAAAGCGGGGCATGTGTGGAAATGTACACACAGCTTGTATGCCTACTTGGTTAGAAGACTTTTCTAAACTTTTACTTTAGTGATTGTGCTGAAGAATGAAGTGCAAAATCCAAAGTACAGGACAGTAATGCAAATCTTACAAAATCATCGATGGCATCCTTGACTCCTGATACAGCCAGCACCAGCACCAGGGGCACCACTGTTGTGAACCATGGCAGCGAGGAAATCTGAGGAATCAACTGGAGGAAGAAGGGATCTAGGTTGAGAAACTTTTTGACTTTTCAGCAGACAGAAACAAAACACTGTTTTCTGCATAAGCTGCAGATAATTTGTTCTACGACATCTGGATACAGAATAAAGACAGCAATACATCTCTGTCACTCAAAAATATGAGAGAGCCAGGGAATCTATGCTTAGCTTATAGTTGTAATTTAATATGTGAGCATGGTGCTGTCAGGAAATGCAGTGGGCCGCTCTTTCTCGTTGCTGGTAGAATTAGGATTGTGAAATCCCTGTTGGATTTTTCTGGAGTGGCATGAGCAAGTCTGGTTGAAGGACCCAGAGCTATCTGAGCAAAGGCTGCTGTGTGGAGCCTTCAGATGCTTCTGTTTTGTTTCAGTAACTCTTCACGTTTTGCTGAAGTAAACTTCATGTCATTGAACAGCACACAGCTGTTCCCAAGGCTCTTCCAAGATTAACGGAGACATTTTTGTTTCTGACATCTTCCCTACAGAGAGCAGCCAAGAGTTGAAAGTGACTGTGCCATGCCTTCACCATCTTACTCCAACAGAGTTCTCCCCTTCCTCTAGAAGAACCGAGGGACATGTTTTGGTGGCATGGTGGTGTTGGGTCAATGGTTGGACTACATGATAAAGCAGGTCTTTTCCAACCTTAATGATTATATGATTCCATAATGATGGAAGGAACGTGATGTGAGCATCACTCCATCCATCAGAATGCATTTGGGCAGTACTAACTCCATGAACAAGGTTAAATTGACATTTATGCCACCAAACAAACTTCTCTTCGTGTTTGGTTCTTCCACTGCACAATCCCACAGGTACCACCAAATCCAGACGGAAGGAATGTTGTTCACAGGCAAACAGAGCCCTGTGCAGAGCCATGGGACTGCTGTCTTCTCACACAGCTGGGAAGATGCATGTCCTCATGGGCTGTGCCCACAGCGTGGGGCTGCAAGCACCCACAGCCACCCATCATATCCACTCCTTCCAGTGCTACAGGAAAGCGATTAGGAGGTAGAAGAGGTAAAAAAATTAAATGGAGAAAAATTAAATGGAGAAAAAGAATGTAAAAGACTGAAAGTCTTGCCTTTCTTAGCCTAATTTGACAAAGGTAGCAGAAAAAGCTCTATGCTTTTATATACACAACACTCCAGATCAGTTAGTTTGGCAAAAGACACAGCTGAATAACTTGGGGGTAAATAGCTTGAAGTATCATGAATTTGATAGGCAAACAGCTAGAGTGCAGTACAACAACACAGGAACAGTGCTGTCAGATTAGCTGAAAAAGCACTTCTTTCACTGCAAGCTTCTTGGAAAATATGTTTCTTGGAAAATATGTATGGGCTGAAATAATTAATTCCCTGTAAATAAGCAAAGATTACATACAATTTGCTATAGATTGAACTAAATTATGCCTATGCATTCTTGAGCTGAGACTGAAAAATATGATTTGAAAAAAAAGTAATTTTTTTAACTCGTGTGCACTGAAGTGAACAAATTTAAAATATCATCCCTGAGATAACCAAAATTGTACCAGTTTTTGTGGTGGCTTTTTTTTTCATGTGTATTCTAATATGACTCAGCAATGAGCGATTATGCAGCTTTTATCCATGCTTTCTCAAAGTGCCAACGGGCAGCAGGTCCTGATACCAACTTCTCTGGTGTGTTCAGCTTTCAGATGCAATAGCATTCTCATTGCCTATGGGCAAAGTGCAGCTTGATGCCATTATGAGCTACTGGGTTCAGTGGTGTTGCCACTTCCTGACACGCTCCACATCAGGCTTTGTCCTTTCCTTGCTGAGCAATATTCAGCTTTATGCAAATGAGCTGCAACTGTCAGCTTTCCCGATGTTAACTTTCCTTCCATCCTCCCCAAGGAAACTCGATCACTTAATAATTTGTTCTTCGTGCTGCTTTAAGGCGGTCAAAGGAGTACAAGGAATTTGCCTTTAAACCTTTTGTACTACAGAATGAGTAAGTAATGCAAATCCAAGGAGAAGCAGGAGCACTCAGATGTAGACAAAAAGGGGCGTGAGAAAGTGTACACAACTTACTGAAAGCTGCAATTAATTTTTTTGTTCATTCAATTCAAACACTCATGTCCAAAGCTAGGAGAGCAGCTGGCTCCCTCTGCCCTACTTTTTACCTACTTCAAGGCTCTACTGAGATGACAGCTCACAACAGGGAAATAGCTTACAACTATCAATGTGCAACCAGGTTTTGGTAACTGACACAGCAATCTGTTCGAAACAGCACAGTGAGTTCATACCTGCAAAATCAGCAAGAAAAGAAAGTAGGCATTGGCTATTCGCTGAAACTGTTCAAACAGGTTGAGAGGCAGGAAAGTGAAGAAGTTGTATTTCGATGTTTTAATTGAATTATTCTGTAGGAAAAAAAAAAAAGGCAAATAAATAGGATTGCTAAAACAGGAAACAAAATTACAGCACAACCCATTTCAACTGTGTTTTTGCTTGCTTATATTTAGCAATAGCATTGTTTCCAACAGCAGCTCAAAAAACATTTCCTTTTCCCCACACAGCCGTGCTGAGTCTGGATAAACAGAGAATTCCTCATGGAATTGGTGAAAACACGATGCTCAGTTTATGGTAGTGCGACTGCAGGTGGATGCAGGTACCTGCATACACCCCACGTGTAGTTAGCTGAACGGCCTGGGGCAGTCGCCAGGGTGGACAGGGGCCCCTTGGCCCCTGGGAAACCATGGCAACAAATGTCTTGAAGATAAGAGAGAAGTACAGGTTAGACCAAATAAGGAGGAAACAAGACATGCCACATGTCCATTGGTCAGAGATAATGGTAGTAGCCCTAAGGCACGGGGAAAGTTTTAAGAAGGGTGTGCTCCTTGCAATTAGGTCCATTTTGCCGCTCACCATATTGGTGTCATGAAAAGCGTGCGAAACTGGCCGGGGCTGTCGGAACACTTTCACAAGGAGACTTCAATCAGGGTCGCCGAAACAAAGGCGACACCCACGAGACGCGCTGTCCTTGTGTTATTCTTTCCACTTATGAGACATGCAAACTGAATTAATATGTACATACATATATACGGAACACAAGCCTGACATTTTGTTGGTTGTCTTCAGAACAGAGAAAGCTCACACCTGTAACCAGCCTACCAGCTTCAGGAGCTGGTCTTCCTTTCCAGAAGAGCCCAATATTACCATTTCTAGCTAATTCAGCAACCTCTCAGCAACTTGGAGCAGTGGCTTGTTTCTATTCCACAGAGACCACTTGAACGAAGTGTTGTGCAAACAGCCACTAATGAAGATGTCACCATTCCACTCAACCATCTGCTGCTTTGTTCCCTATTTCCAGTTTCCTCTTCTAATTGCACACAGCTCCTCCAGCCAGAAACAATGGCTGGTCTCCTATCTGCCTCCTTCACCCCAGAGAAAGACCCATGCTTGGTATTACAGAAGTGGGTACCTTCTTCCCTGCAGATCAGAGAACTCCAATTTAATTGCTCCCACCATGGCTCAACCCACTGTACTGAGCCCACCACCTAGGGCTGTCCCAAATCTACAGAGGTTTTTAGCTCTGCCCATGCTTCGTAGCACTATTTGGAGATACTCAGCACCCCTAAGCCAGAGCAGCATCTCATAATGCCTCTCAGCAGCAAGGTAGCAGCAGCTCCTATGCTTTTTTCCTGCCAGATTGGATAGTACTGAAGATCTCACCACATGCAGGGCTGTGGCAGCAAAGTGAGAGCCCAGTTACATGTATGGTAACCATGAGCAACATGGGTTGAGTTTCCAGCATCAACCCAGAGGTTTGCTGTTTTCAAACCTAACACTGTTGGAGTATCCACGGCCCAAGGTACGGATGGTTGTTCAAAACACAAGGTCCCAAGGACACAGCAAAGTGTGAAGGGACACACTGTGCACAGCCAAGGGTCTGGACACCAAGGACAAAAAGAGCTATGCACAGCTAAGTAGACAAGAATGACACATTAGGTTCTTCCCCAGCTCGAAGAGAATCTTGATGTGTATTTTTCCTAGCACTTTGGGGAAATGGCAGTCACTTTATTCCCTTTGGTACTGAGCTGTACTGGATTTCACTTTTACATGAGGTTTATTAAGCATTCATGCAGGGTTAGCACTGTACGCATGTATGCCATCTGTTGCCAGCACGTCTAAAGTTTCTCTCAGAGAAACTCCCCACACACAAAAAAAGCCTATTAACTCCCTACAAGGAAACCTAAAGTGCACAGGAAAACAGATACTGCAAGGTGCGCCTTCATCCAGTGGTAGGTTTGCTGATTCAGTAGAAGAGCAAGTATATTATAATCACCTTTAGAGATTGCTAAACTAGTGGGTGCATAGGAGCTACTAAATATGAACCAGAGACCATTTCCAATCCATGCATTAATCCAGGACATCTACCTCTAAATCAGCTCACAGCAGCATGTTTCCACCATTAAATCAATTATGAACGTCGCTGTGAGGTGTGTGAGGGGGAATCTATCTGATTTTAGGCAGCTGCTGGATTTCTGGCTATGTTCCAGAAAGTACAAGAAGTACAGCAACACTCTTCAGCATTAACTTTATGTTTTATCCTTTTGTACAAGGCAATGAACAAGACTCAAAAAGACTGGAGATGGAAATGTCCTTCATAGAAGAGCTCAAGAGATGGGCTCAAGAGATGAGAACCAGCCATCCTCATATAAAATAATATTGCCTGTCTCTTGGCATCAAGTTGTCATCTACAGGTGTGGTTAATTCTGCCTGTCACCTAAATATCTTGACACTTCCTTAAATTTGGATCATATCAGAATTCCTCTGCAGAGGAGATGTGCTGCAAACAGGCTCCATGGAATGGGCACTGCTGAAACAAGACGAAATGAAACAGCAGTATCCTATGCATACAACGGATTCAGAGAATTAAATGACTTGCTAGACAAGTTTGTGTCCACCGGAAAGTGTCTGGCATATTTCTAAACAAAATCTGGATCTAAAGACATCCAAGAAACTAAAGAAAAATATCACTGACACTTAAAAAAGAGAAGGCAGCATCTACGGGAAGAAGTCTGTACAGGGGACTTGACCCTCATGCGTCACCAGATCTCACAGGGTCACATACAACATGGGAAAAACTGCTCTGTAAACACTCACACAAAGTTTAAAGGACTTTGCCTGCAAAAATCTCAGAGGTGAATAGGAAAAGAATGGGAGCGGTTTATTTCAATTCCTGCCTTCTATTTCTGTCCATTAGTTACGTCAGGAAAACCACTGAATGAACCAGACATTCACTGTGTTTCCTATTGCCATTAGGCATATTAAAATGCCCAGAACTAACAATTTCCACGTGAGCAACCGCTGGGATCTGAGCATCTCCAGTAGCTGAAGACAGCAGTATTGTTTGTTATGTGCTGGTTTGGGAACACTGGCACACTATATGGCTCAGAAGGAAGACAGGCAGTGTCAGAGTGGAGCTTCTCATGGTTCTGAAATCTAGAAATAAACCCAAGAGTGGGCACTGCTCTAGACCTTGTTCTAGTCCATGATGCCTGATACCATGCAACCAGAGCTGTTTCACACCCTGACTCTGGGATGGGCGCTACAGACTCACGCACTGTGTTAAGCAGTCCATGCACAGTCAGCATTTTATCAGCAATGCCTCAAGAGCATTATCCTCACCTGACCCATGCCCTACTACCTTCTGTGGGACAAGTGATGGAGGGGAAAAGCTTCTGAGCAGTAACTACGAAGAGATCTTTCAGGAGCTCCTCCTTCTACAGAATTACAAAGATCAAATATTGACAAAAAGCCATTCTGTGGGCCAAGAACCAAATCCTTGGTTCTGCCCCTCCATGTGCCTACATCCGGGAGGACTCAGCACAGTTAGCCAGCCCCAGGCTCTCCAGATGCAAAGCTTGACACGAGAGCCTGTGGGAGAGAGATGAGTCTCATCTGCTCTTTTTCAGGGGCTTGATCACACCTCCTGAAGGTATGACTCCACCGAAATGCTGTCCCTAAGAATAGTGCTCATAGCACCGTGGTTACACACGTCCAGATCTGGCAGATGAGCTGTTGCTTCGGGGGTGTTTTCAGAAGCCTGCCTCTGACGTCAGGCCATGGGCAGACGCTCAGCAGATGGCTCCTGCCTTTGTTCACAGAACAAACATCTTACCTCCACACCATGAAAGCCAGTGGAAATAGGAGATGCTGCTGCTTTTGTGGTCGTATTAGAGGGGCTAAAGGCAGACTGCCAGCAAAGGCAGGCTATGGTACTGTCCACCTGAATTTATACCCCTAGCTCAGTCATATATTATTTTCTAGCAACTGTATAAACTTGCCCAAAACAAATCTTGCAGAAAACTTGGCTGTCTTATAGTGAGGTGTAGCACAGGGTACAGTGCAGGGAAGCAGCTGAGAAGCAGGAGCGGCCTTCCCACATGATCTGATAAAGCCTTGTGAGGAGACGGCAGTGGTGACATTCACTGGCATTCTGTTCACCTGCAGGAGTGCATTTTGGAAGCATACACATACCATATGCAAAAAAGTGACCCTTGCACTGTTAACGTGCTCAAGGACATATTTGATAAACTTGTGAAACAGGGCATGTGGTGCCACTGAGGCTCTGCTTTCATAGAGAAGCCACATGAGCTCTGTTTTAGCCTACCAAGTTCACTGCCTCTTTCCCAGTGGGCAGCAGCCCCAGCTCAACAGGAGACTGAGAAAGGGCTTTAGTAAGTCAATGGGCATCACCAGGTGCTCGTAAGGACCTCAGAGAAGTGAAAGGACTACCCACAGAAATGAAAGGCTGGCCAAAATACCAGAAACAGAAAGACTTATATTCAACCCACATTCTATTTTTGTTTCTTTTCTTTGTAACAACTTCAAGAATTTATTACCTATACAGCTCCTTGCCCCCCTCTGCCTCATGCAACTAATAATAAACTGACTTCCAGGATCGAGTCACACATTCAGTATTCCAGGAAAATCTCTAGGAACATACACTCAAGCGAGCTCTGTTTCCTTTCCTTCTGCCTGCAGACATCCCATGCATGACAGAGCTGTTGCTCAGAGTACCATCGCTGTGGTGACCGCCCTTAACACAGCAGTGCAGAGGTGTGCAGAGGTGACACAGCTTGTCAATGAGCCTCAGATCCACGGTATGGTCTTGCTATCCCTCTCCAGTTCATGTGCTGCTTCTGGCTGGGCTCTCTGAATGGATCTTGGACCTGGATCTTCACCTCACCTTGACTGAGACTGTCTCCATGCAGCAGGATTGCACTTTTGTCAGTGAAAACACATTAAACTGTATCTGAGGACCTCCAGTTCCCAGCTGGTCCCTTCCCATGGGGCTGCACCCTGGCTGGAGCTGCTCCCTGGCAGTGCAGATCAGTGGATTTGTAGATGGATCGAGCTTGCACCTTATTAATGGCAAAAAGAGCAGTGCAGGATGCTGCTGTTGTTCCTCCTTCAGGAACTGCTCAAACCACTTTGCACATCACCAGAGTGCACTCCCTTCAGCCTCAGGCGTGACAAACAGGGGCAAACATTGGCAGGTTTGGGATGTGATCAAAGGGTAGCATACCAGGTCACACAGTGACAACATCCCTGAGGATAACTCTCTGGGCATCCTCAGATGTTAGCACAAAAGTACAGGAGATGGATCAGAATCTGATCCTAATGCCCCAGTTCCTTGCTCTCCCAAATTCCAAAGAGATAAGAACCTGGCTGCTCCTCCAGCCCTGGGCAATGTGTACTGGCCATAGGAGGTTATATTCCTCCTCCTTGTTTCACTGGAGAATTCATTAGGCGACCAGGGAAAACAAAAAGAGCCCAAGCAGCCGTTCGCTGCTGGCCCTGCGGAAAGGATGCTGGTTTGACCCTAGATCCCGATCCAAGATGAAATCTGTCATTGACTCATGGGTCCTGCATTTCCTCTCCTATTGTCTGAAAGCCAATTTCAAAGTTGTTTTCACAGCCCTTCATGACGTCCTAGTGCAGCTGTGCTGAATTCCAACGTGAAAGCAAAGAAATAAAAGGGAATGGGAATCTAAGCAAACACTGAATACCCACAGAAGAGATTTTCCTCTCCACAGTGTCCATGGACAGAAAGGTTCAGGGATGTCCCACAGTGGTAGGTCCCCATCGCAGCGGTGCTGGGGATACAGCAGCCCGATTGCATCACAGAATCACAACAAAACCCCTTAAACCTTGATGGAACACTTCTAGCATCTTGCTTTTCATTTCATTTCAGCCTTCAACACAGACAAACCTCTTGCAGAAGTCAGGAAGGATCTGCCTGTAAGAGGTGTGAATAAATACAGGACTAGGAGTTGACTTTTTGTATTTAAAGACCTATATTGGATCAGTTTCTGTGCTGCAATAAATGTCTTTGCATGTCACCCCTTCCTGCTTTGTTTCTGACTCATTCCTAACTAATTTTGTGAGCTGGTGGGTAGTATGTACCTTCACACTCAGCCCTTCCAGTTAACTGTACAACACTTTGTACTGAAGGTTGGTTTATTTTCCTAAGCTACCGTGTTCCTGCTGTGCAGCGTAAAGCCAAGGGTGTCTGGGGCTGCACCACTCTGACAGCACTAGTTTCAGCTTCACACTGACCCAAATAAACCCTGACCTACCCAGAGCTATCACTAGAAGATGTTGCCCTTAATCACAGCAAATCAGGTTGGACACTGGGAAAAATGTCTCCAAAAGAGCAATGATGCATTGGTACAGGCTGCCCAGGGAGGTGGTGCTGTCACTGCACCTGGAGGTGTCCAAGAACATGGAGGCATGGAACCATGGAGGAGGGACATGGTGGGGATGGGTTGGCGGTTGGACTGGCTGATCTTAGAGGACTTTTCCAACCTTAATGTTTCTGTGATACTATGAATAATCATCAGCAGACACCTAGGAAGCACCATCAGATCAGAGATATTTCCCTTGCCCATCTCAGCCAAGACTCCACTCAGATGGATCAGTGAGACCACCCCCATTTCTAGCTGACTATAGGACACATTTCACAGCCCTTGGCCTGTGGGGACAGACCTTCAGCTCCTCCTCTGAAACTATCCCTCTGCCTCCATGGTAAGGTGATTTCTACCAGTGCAATGCTTATCCCCTTCTCTACCCCTTCAGTTCAGCTTCCTGCCCATCCCCTGTGCCTTGTTGGTGCTCAGGTAAGGGGCTCCGCAGATGGAGTGATGTCTCTGAGACACGCTGCTTTTTGTCTCTGAGAAAGTTTTCTGCTGAGCCCCAGAAGAAAATCTGTCCTCTGGATTCTCCTGCAGATCGAAGTGTGATGGATCTGGACGTGCCCTTGCACGAATTGGCAAGCATCATTTTCTGTGGTGAAGCATTATATCCTGCAAAGCTGGTTTGAGAGTTTTCAAGAATTGCTTCATATTCATCAATTGCCAGAGCTGATGTCACCCTCCACACACACAAAGCATTTTTCAGTTTTTTTTTTCCCTCCCTGTTTCTTCCTTCACAGATATCCTGTAGACTTTGTACCGCAAAGGGAAGATAACTACAAATGGCTCAGGGCCAGAACACTCACCCGACTCTACATGCCTACTTCCCTGTTCTCACCATCAGCTCTGTCCCTTTCATCCATGCCTACACAAAAGAACTCTCTTTTTAGTGAAAGGCTGAAACCTGCACACCAGCTGTGACACACAGCCTGGCTGCAGTAATAAAGCAAAACACTATGCCTCTGTTTGCATTTCCCTTTCTTCTCACTGGCCTTTCTCAGCAGCTGCCTCACCCTGGAGAAACATTTACTGCCTCACCTAGCCTTCTTATAGGAACCTGTTCTATAGGTTTTATGGATAACATGGCTTTAAGTTACCAAGAAAATAAACTTTATCCCTGTGGCTTTCATTGTACAGAATGCTTTCTAGGTCTCATTACATTGCTGCGTTTCCTTCTTGTTTCTGCCCAGGGTCTCCATTCATAGAATATGCACTGAGGTCCAGAGTCTGGACCGTCTTGGTTCTCCTGGACCACATCCCAGTGCATCCCCACAGCACTCACAGAAATACGAATATGAGGAAAGGACCCAGACTTAACCTTTCAAATGGAGTGAAACACTGGTAAAGTATCATGCATATGCCAGTGCATTGGGAGACTTCTCCCCTTTTTAGCATTTCCAGAAGTACCCAGCAATTTACAGGATGGGACCAACTTACGAGCAAGATTAGTGATTTTCATAAAACATGGAAATTTAGCTTTATAAATGGACCTTTCATCAGGATTTGCTGGAAATAAGCAGCCAAGGACATGGTGTTCAGCCCTATACAACGAGTGCTTGCATTGCTGCTTGAAGTATTTTAGTCCCTCACTACCCACTCACCTACTCAAGATTTGTCTTTTTCTGGACAGTTTTCTAGAGTGCTAAGTCTCAGTCTACACTGGGCTCTAGAAATCATTAGCCATAGGTGACTAAATTGAGGGGTACGATTACTGAAACTCATCACCAAGATTGAACAGCTGGCCCTCTGGTCGCCTGCACTTTCACACCCAATCAATAGACTTTTATGGAAACCCTCCAGAGCTCTCACAGCCCTCTCCTTGATTTTGGTTATTTGCAGATCCTTGGCTACATAAGAAATAAGCTGGGAGGCAGTGACATGTAGTTATCTTTGTGAGCGGCTTTTCAAAAAATAGACTCAGTGCCAGGAGAGTTGTTTGTTCTCTCTGTTCTGACATCATTGTACACCTCCCTCCTACCTCCCTGTCCCACTGCCGCTCATAGTCCACGTTGCAATCAACCAGTGAAAGATCTTAAACACACTCATAGCGGCAATGCTCACCACAGAACTCAAATTGTAGGCTCTATGCATCTCAAACCACCAGGCTCAACATAGCATTTGTGCTGCAAAGTCTTTTATGTATATTATCTACACACTATTTCACGTTCAGTACTCATGCAGCAGAGCTGTACTTAGCAAGGCTCTAACCTGTGTAGCTCATGGATGAAAGATGACCGCTGATTACCAGTTCATCTTGCCAACTGATCAGCTACATTAAGATCTTTAGTCAAAGCTAATGGCAAGTCTAAGTTTCTATCTTATAACAAATCACCATATATTGAAATGTTGAGGTTTACCAGTTATGAAAGGACCAAGAAAACACTGACAACATGCCTAAACAAAGCATGATTCAGATGAGCTCCTCAGTAAAATGAAGGATGAATTTCATTGCTGCAATTCAGATATGCAAAAGACAGAAATTCACAAAAATCACTGCAATATCAGTTGGCAGCTCTACATAACTTTGAATAAATACATCTTTAGGATTGCCCAGCCAGGAGATGACCCTGCAGCCAAGCAATATGGCTCCACAAGCTGATCTAGTCCTTCTCTGCACACAGGGAATACAAACAGTCCCCGTCTTTGGGAATCGAGCGGCCCAGGGGCTGCCTGGCAGAGCTGAGTGATGGGCAGCACGTCTCACGGTGCTTCTCGGAGTCACAGACTTCATGGCACAATGCGAGGCCAGCAAGGCTGTGAAGAAGATGGAAATAAAAGCTGGCAGGAAGCCACGAAGGCCAGATTCAAAACCTTCCTGCCAGAGAGGATTTCACTGCCAGAGCTGAGGAACTGACACATTTCCTTTCATGTTTTACTTTAAATGGAGCCACGTTTCCAACAGAAATTTCCCCCAATGGTTCCCTTAGTGAAAGACCTTGGAGGGCTGATCCTACAAACATATGGCTCTCAAAAAAATTTCTGGAAATATATAAGGTCACTTATGTGCTTTTCTAGCATTAGGTCTCCTTTGACCACCCTTTGCAGGGCTGAGCTGCATGGGTGACTCAGTAGTGAACCATCTCTCTGACGTGTTCTCTGGCACATCTGTCCTCCTGTTTCACCACAGAACACAAAACAAGCCTTGCCCAAGTCTTTCTGGAAAGCCCACTGAATTAATTCCCTAGGTTTATTTTCTGCAGAGTTATAGATACAGCTCACCCATGCCGTGCCCTTGTAACGGTAAACTGAAGATGAGTCCTCGTGGTGTGTGGGCATAAAACACGTACAAATAGCATCTGTAGCTACAACTGCAACAAACAACATTTTCTGGGTACTCACAGCATATTCAAACTGTAGGTTAAAATTTCGGTTGTTTGCTTGAAGGTGTCTCTCTTCCTCTGCAAAGAAGAAGAATCACATCAGACGTGCTTGAAGGTAGGCAGAATCAATACAAGCAAAATACAAAAATGAAGCATCAGGAAGAGCAGGTAGAGCTGCTAGCATGTGATGTCACCTGGAATCTGTGCTGTGTTCTAAATGTCCCATGTTAAGGAATTGGAGAGACTTCCAGTATTGACAGAGCTATTTGTGTGCACAGGTTGCTCACCTTCTCCTGGCAGGAATCGACATTTAGCTGGTGGTGTTCACTACCCCTGTTCTGCTCCATCTCTTGCCCTTGATATTTGTGAAGCTGTTTCTGTGGGCCTACTGTTAGTGCCATTCTTCTACTAAAATGTGTATCACCCCACAATTGGACATCACCACTGCACCTATCCTGAAATCAAAAACCACTGGAAGGGATTTCAAGAGGTCACCAAATCTACTCTTTATCTGAAGAGATGGTCGTGCCTGTCACTCTCAATAAAAGTTGTAGAAAGCTTCAGGACAGCTGTTTTTCCAACTGCCTATTCCAGGACTGCATTGTCCTTCGCACAGGGAAGGTTTTTCCCATTATCTAATGTAAGACTTATTATTTCAGTTTAAATAAATTGTATCTTCTCCTGGGATGATCAAAGGCCTCCTTCTGCTCCCTGTCATTTCCTTGTGCTACTGGCCAAGGACACAGAGCCCGGATGAGTTCATGATGCACTGAAGGCTGCTCAGCCTTACTGCAGTTTATCCTCGGAAAGAAAACACAATTCTTATCTTTATTCAGTTCTTACAGTTTGATCTGCCCAGAGTGGCACCATTCTTGCTGCTTTCCACATAGTTAACCTCATTCTGGAACCACAGAACCCAAAATGAGCCTTAGTTTGCAGCCACAGCCTTACCACAGCAAAGCAGATCAGAAGGGAACCCTACATGCCTTTCTAACAATTAGTATTTTAAATTGAAAACCACCTTGAAGCTATTCAAAATATCCTTTTGCACCACCAGCACTTGGTAGACAGTGTGGCAGAATATGACCCACTGGGGCTGATCCCTTCTGGCACAGCTGATGCCTCATCCGGCAACACAGACCCTTGATTTACCCTTACTGAAATGCATCCAAACTTCCTCAAACTAGTCCTCCAGTTAGTCAGTTCTTCTCCTATCTTTCAGTGTGTTCTAACTCCTGCCAGGAGCAGATTTACTAACCGTGCTCTTCAGACTGCTAGCCAAGCAGGAAAATAAAATATGGAACACCAGATCCAGGATACATCCATGATGACTCTTCAGTTTGATTATAAGTCATTGATAACTATTCTTAGTGTATTATTTTCTCAAAAATGTTGGCAATTGGCCTACACTGATTTTATCTCAAGCATGTATCTCCAGCTTACTTGTATAAATGCTACAGATGACAGCCAAGACACATTACAGCTATCTAAGGCTTCTTTGTTAGCCCTCTGGCTACCACTAACACAGAATTAATTTGTGCTGGATGTAGTATTTCTGGACTGCTGGCTGTTAATCATCTCTTCCACCACACACTTCCAGTCACTTTGAAGTGGTTTGTTTGACTGTTTCAACCTTCACCCAAGAAGTGAAGCAAACGTATCTATAATTGCTCAGCTTTTCTTCTTCTCCTGTTTCAAGGTAGGGCCTTTTTGCACAGTTCTGAACCATATCTGCCTGTGCTCCAGAGTGTGCCCAAGGCAGCATCCTTCAGGCTATCCTCTGTCTTACTAACCTGCCCCATTCCTTCCTTATTCCAGCCCCAAACATCTCCCCTTCTGCTCTGTTGGCAGCAACTAATGTGTGAGGTGCTTAACTAAGGAAAAAACATGTATCAGATTCCTTAGCATGATTTCCTCAACTTTTTCCACTAGGCAGCAGACATAAAATGTCTTTGATCTCCCTCCTACTAGTAGGGTTACCGAACCCCAGAGAACCCAGCTTTTGCAGAACAACTTTTATTACCTTCTACATCCTCACTAGATCTTTTTCACTTTGAGCTTTGCATTGCAGTTTGTGCTGGATAAAACAACTCTCTGTACACCTTCTAGAAGCATCTTTCCTCCGTCTGAGGTAAAGGGGATTCCACCACTTTCTTCATTCAGCCTTCTGAGCCTCTCTGAATCATCATAGCCTATACTCCTGACCTTAATATCAATTATTTAAGGAAATCACAGCTCTGCTTAATTCCCTTTCCAAATTTCCTTCCCCTGAGTTAATAATTCTTCATATTCACCAAGGTTTCATTCTTGAATTCCATTTAGAACACTTTGCTGTTGCAACTTTCTTTCCAAGCAACACGCTGCCATTTTGTCACCATTCCCATCTATACTACCTCCCTCTCTCAGCTACCCAGCCAGTTCCTCCCTGTTGAAGGCAACCACTTCTGGAACAGATTCCTCTCTATCTCCAAAAACCATCTATATCTGCACCAACAGATTGTGCCTGCTCAGCCCAAAAGCAGAAGAATACATTGTTCACCCTTCCGCTCCTTCCCAATTCTGCAGAACCTGGATTCCTTATTTAACACCATGCCCTGTCATTCAGAAAACTACATTAATTTCTACTGAAGTCTGTTCTTTTTGGTGCACTATGCCTGTGTTCTTTACCCCTGCATATCATTACTCAGAGATCTGCAATTTGTTTATCCTTCTCTTCTCCGCACTGGATCTCAGAGAACATGAACATACAAGGAAAACATCTCACCCCCTGCCACCTCTGTTATCCTTCCAGAATGAGCTTTATTCTTTTCTATTAATATTACAGCCTCATGAGTTCCAACACGTGTCTATTATACCTATTAATGATGTATTAAGACATCTAGCTCTTCCTGTTTATTCAGTCTTGCATTAGCAAGTGTCTAAGCTATTCAGGGCGCTGAACTGCTATCCTTCCTCCTTTCCCTCCAGAAACCCTATAAATAACACCGTTTCCCTAATTTTTTAAGCCCTTTTACAGATCACCAGTTTTCATCTCTGCATGTGGGCTGTTTTCATCAAGCCCTCTCATTACTAATTTAAGCCCTCTTTACTATGTTACAGGTAAATATATTTTTCCTCTTCCCTCAGGAAAGCTCCCACCTGCCCTGGCTGGGTGGTACAAACCAATACAGAGGCTTCATTCAAGACTCTGAAAGTGCTTAATCCCTCACTGCGTTCCTCAGACATGTATTTCTCTTCTTTCACAACAGGAAAAAAATGTGCAGAGAGAATGAAACTCGTCCAGTGCTCAAGAGGAAAAAAGAAGCAGAGCTCAGCAGGTCCACACTGACACGGCTCTACCTACTGCATTAGGTGCCCTTTCAGGAATTTTCTTGAGAGTTAACAGCTGTCACCAAATTAGATGACAGAGAAAGCATAATCCCGTGATGGACAGACGCACAAAGACATCTAGAGCTGCTAATCTGGGCTGGAGCCCTGCAGGTATTTATTCCTCTCCCAGGACACAAGCGATTGCACACAGCGTGCCGCAGCACATCCATCTCAATACCGGCACTCCTCACTTTCAGAAGATCCAAGCTCTTAGCAGGCATCAGCCCTCCAGAAGCAGTGTCCTTTAAGGCCAAAATACAAGGCTTTTTCTAATGGAAAGATTTTCATTTTCCTTGCTGGATATCATCCAGTACTTTTGCTAAATCAAGAACAACCACAAATGGCAGAGGGTGCCTCATCCAACATCAGCGAGCCAAACTTTCCCTCCTCCAAAGGAGGACCACCACTGATCACTGACCAGAGGCACGTGGCAGCACCGTCTCAGTGATTTTATTTTTGAGATTTTATATTTGAAAAAAAAAAAATTAATAATAATAATAATAAAAATCAGAACCCACTGTATTAGACCAGACAACTCCTACTCATTTCTGTAACTGTTTGGGTAGAAATGAAGACTCTTGGATGACTGCCGTAAACAAAAAGTAGCGAAAGTCTACATTACCCCAGCCATGCCTGAAACCACAGCTCAGACTATTCTGAATCTAGATCCAAGTACATATGTCTTATTGTGCACTGGTAATTCTGGAAGCATTGAGGAAACAGGGAAGGGAAATCTGAAAAGCGATTGCATGACAAGTTTTTCAGCTCTTGAAACTTTTCTTTAATCTCTAAGCAACTTGTATTAAACTTTCTGCTTCTGCAAACTGCAGTTACAAATCACTGGAAAGAACAAGTGGGATCTGTGTTCCAAGTTATCATCTCACTGCCACTGAAAACTATTTTAAATTATTCATCAGTGGAAACTCAGCATACATAAATATGGCTTAGTGCCCAGGTCTTGGTCTAACCACTGAGACCAAGTCACTGGGAAAGTGGCTGTTTTCTCAGGCAGACAGATTTAGGAGCTAAACCAGAGAGTAACATCTGGATTTAATAACATGAAACCCATGCCAAAAATGAGCTATGAATGTAACTGGACAGCTTACCAGCCTTCTCATTTAGGGCTGTTGCATGGAAAAGTCCTGCAAAAGGTTAGATTTGAGGTCTAGTCAGAGAGCTTGGAAATTTGCTGCTGGTTTATGCTTAAGGAGCATGTGCCAAGAGCTTTAAACAGGCCTATGGAAAGGGTTTGTAGAAGTTAGGTTGTGTGGATCCAAGGAGCGGGGGGAGGTGAAGATCTGCCTGGTTGTGCCAAGTCATATACAAACTAGGGCCTGACATCTCATGCTTGAAACAAACACTGCCCACTTAGGGGAGTGCCGGGGTAGCCAAGCCTGACAACAGAACTGAGACAAACTCTATAAAATAATAAAGCTCTGCTCCACCCTTTAAAGGAGTGACCTCAACAGCACAAACGTCACACTGGATGAGCTGCAAAAAGCGGCAGCTGGGAGCTGGGCTCATCTCCCCAGCTTTCCATGCAGAAGCGCTCTTAGCAAAGCCATTCACCTTACCAAGTTGTGAAAGCTGTAGCCTCATATACCTTGTTCCTCAGGGCACATATCTGATATCTCTGGGACAGTCCTTCCGGAGGCAGCCATTAGGCCTCACCCCAAGAGACTGCTGGCAGTCTAAAAAGACCTCCACCAGTTGTAGCACACCGTTGTTCTCAAGACTTGCAATGGAGAATGATAAAATCACTGAGGCTATAAACAACCTCTAAGATCACCCCCGTGATCCAGCCTCAACCCATTCCCACCATGCTCACTAACCATGGTTAACATAACCATAACCCTCAGCTCCACATCTCCATGGTTCCTGAAGACCTCCAGGGACAGTGACTCCACCACTTCCCTGGGCAGCCTGTGCCAATGTCTCACCACCTTTTCTGAGAAGACATTTTTCCTAAAATCCAAACTGAACCTCCCCAGTGCAACTTGAGGCTTCCTTCCATCATATCTTGTCTTCCTTAAGCTATTGTGGGCTTTACTTCTGGACACCTCACCTTTGTGGTGTGATCCAGCTTTCAGTGTCACCTCACAGCCTGCACACAGAAGGTGGCCCATTTATTCACAGAGAACCCCTGCCATTATTTCTGGTCTTTTCTGGACTGCTACTCTATATGCACAATTAAATGAAATCTGCCATAGTACGTCGATACCTGTGTGCCCCCACCACAACAAAGAAAATTAGTGTCCGCTGAGGGACAACGTCATGGGAGAGGGCACACCATTACATGGTGCATTAGGCAAATAAAATTGCTGTTCTGAGGGAGGTTACTAGGCAAGCTACTTGCCAAATTCTCCCTTCACTTTAAAGCAGTAATTACTCTTTTTTGAAAGAGAAGGGATGTACACAGCAAGATTCTTGAGTACCATTCCAGAGTACTTATAGCTGGGTTAAAAAGTACAGGCTTATTTTCTATAGCATACATCACAGGATTTTCAAACTACAGCATGGCAGTACCTTGCTGGGACCTGAGTGAGCTCTACACAAAACCAAAGTCAGAGTTCTTGACCCAACAAGCCCAGTATTTTAATACAAATCAGAGAGTAGATGGATGAAGGGAA
Organism: Lagopus leucura; assembly: GCF_019238085.1. Taxonomy (NCBI): domain Eukaryota; kingdom Metazoa; phylum Chordata; class Aves; order Galliformes; family Phasianidae; genus Lagopus; species Lagopus leucura. The sequence goes on from NW_024962253.1 coordinate 119,497, forward strand.
GCAGTGCATGATGAGTCTGAGGCTTACACTCTACACCTACACCATCATACAGCTGGTCTGAGAAGCAGACAAAAGCTGAAACTTAAGGCAGTTAAGTTGCCCCAGGGCAGGTTCAGGTTCAGGATATTAGGTAAAACCTCTTCCCAGAAATAGTGGTCAGGCACTGGTACAGCCTGCCCAGGGAGCTGGTGGAGTTGCTGTTCTTGGAGGTGTTCAAGAATGGAATAGATCTGGCACTGAGTGACAGGGTTAGTGGGCATGGTGGAGCTGGGCTGGTGGTTGGACTAGATGATCTCTGAGGTCTTTTCCAGTGTTAATGAATCTAGTCTGAGTATCAACATAACACCATAAGGTTGCCAGCGCTGGCATGCCAACTCCATGCCACAAAACCGAAGAGCATCCTTAGCTTAAAAGGTGCTCTGTCATGGTGCAACCACGTGCGTGAGCTGGAGGAGAGATAAGAGCCAGGAAGGACGGAAATGGGAGAGGTAAGGATTATAGCCCAGACCTGCCTGGGGCGGGCACAAGCCCAACTGCAAGGTAAACAAAGGTATCCTCACTACTGATTTGAAGGAAGGGCTCTCAAGGGCTGTGTTATAAAACTGCACGGTTTGAAAATGCAGATACCCCTTCCTCTGCAGAGCTTCTCTGGCTGGATACTGGCAATCACACGCCTTTTCATCTCCGAAATGGATAGCTTGTACTGAGTGTGAGGAATTTAATTTAGAAATCTAGAGGCAAGGCCATTCAGATACAACATCATAAACAGAATTAGCCTATTCCCTCTTGCCCTTTCCTCCATTATTAAAGGACTTCCCTATCATATCATTTTTTTCTCAGAATAATGAGAGTACTCGTTCCTCCTGAGGAAATTAAATGCAAGAAATACACATTTGCGTTAATGGATCGTGTTTCATGGACACAGTGGAGCACAGCAACTGGAATTTGCCAGCACAGGTGAAATATTTCATGTGTTTCTGCACAAGTTATTACGGAAAGATGATTTTTTTTTTCTTAATTGGATCTTCACTAGCAGAAGACCCACTTAAGAGAGACCTCAATTTTCATACGGCAGATGCAAGGTCTGAAATTAAAAATTTCAAGGATGAACTGGAATTATTTTCGCCTGAAGTCCAGTAAATGTTTAACGCAATGCTAAAGTTCAATACTGGGTCCTGCCCTTTTCTAGAAACAGCATTTGATATTATCACCATGAGGAAAGAAGAACAAGGAAGGGCTCCAAAAGGATTCCTATGTTTGCCCACCATGTTTACACTTGTGTCAAACAGGACTTCTGGGAGAACACGGGCCTGGAAGAGGTGCTGGATAGCCTTAAAAAAGAAAGCATTCCCTACGAGGTCTTTCTGGGAGGGGATGGAATGTGCCTCCCCTGTTTCTTCCCCCAGCTCCTGCCTTACTGCCAGCTCTGATTCTTCCTTCTCTTCCTCCCTTCCTCCTCCTGCGATGTCTCACCCACCTGCCTTGGCTCTGGGCAAGGGCTGGGACTCCCCAGCTCTCAGAATGCAACAGATTATTTCTCAAGTAGCATTTGAATTTCTCATGTGTTGTCAGCCTGTTTCAAATTAAAAAATAACAATATTCAAATATTTCAGCAGCAAAAATTCTGTGTCATCTTCATTTTGGAAAAAAAAATTTTGGAAATTCTATTTTATTTGGCTTAGATTTTCTCTGGTATCCTGTTTTGAGAAATAATTGTTCAAAATCATTTGGCCACTATCAGCACACCAAATAAAGCAGCTGAAATAGACATTTCACTTCATTTTGAAAAACCAGTCTGACAGTAACTGGCTGGCACATATCAGATCCTTTACTAGAAAACATTATCTCAGACATGTACCACAGCCTGACACAACTGCACATGCTGTCAATAACAGCAATACACAGTGATAGGAAGTGACATAATATCATAAAAATAAATACAGATCTGAAACAAACTTTGAGAAACTTTTCAATTCACAGTTATTTTCCTAATGCTAAATTGTGTCCAAATAAGTGTATTTTTCACGCTTGGTGTCTGTTGTGGCTTTTTCTGCTGGATATTAATGGGAGTCCCAAAGGTCAGCCAAGCTTTAGGCCCGTTGAGTGAGTCTTGGGCTGTACTCTTCCTCAGGAGCTGCTCGTCTCAGCTGAGCTCAGATCTCAGCGGCTCGAAAACCATCTGCCCCTCAGCACCAAGAAGGAAAGCCCGGTGCAGCTTTCCAAAAGCCTTGTCTCAATTTAAGCCCTTCCTCTTCCTCTCACTGTGCCCCTAGGCTGGGCTGATGGACAGGAAGCCACAGCAATGATTGCATTTTGTCTTAAAATTCTTCAAAATGTGCAAACTGTGTACTCTTTGGTATGCACGTTGGGTTCAGGGTACTTGCGGACATGCGTTTTCCCTGTTCTCTATTTCTGTATGTTTAATACATGGCACCTGACCATCTCCATCCTCAAGGTACAAAGCACCAGTGCTGAGTTCTACTGCCATCGGAACAACCCAGCAAGCAGAGATTTTCCCCATTTCTCAGCCATTGCCAAGGCTTGATCCTTATTTCTTCACAGACATTCTGAACCACAAGTTTTCCCTCTACTCTTACCTTAGGAAATGCTCATTGCAAGTCAAGTCCCACTGAAAAAGACCTCACAGATACTGTTTCCACGAAAACACCACTGCTGCTTACCAAGAGATGAAGTCCACTTTGACTTGAAGAACCTCACTAATGTTGACATCTTAGGAATTGGTTTCCTCCAACAACTTTTTTGTGCCTGATATGACAGGGACTGTACAACCATCAACCCACACCTCTGGCCACTCTAAATCATCTATCTCAGTGCAATATCTCCACGGCTCTTGATTGAGGATGGTGACTCCACCAGCTGCTGGTGCCCTGGGTGGACAGAGGCTCACAGACCAGCCTGTGCTGCCTTCCAAAGCCAGGAATGAGGAAGGCCTGGGGCTGGCAGAGTGTCCCCTGGCATCCACCACCTCCTCCTGTGGGACTATGAGAGCAGCAAACCACACAGCACAATGCTCCTCCGCACCTCCCCAGGAGATCTAGGTGGAAAGAACATCACCATCCAGACCTCTCCAAGCCATCACAGCCTGCCAACTTCACAGCCTGTTCTGTTTCCGATCTCCTCCTGCTCATTGGCACACAGCACTTCCCCAGGGCAGTACGAAATGCAGGAAGAGCAAACAGACGGCGTCTTCCTCCACCTGCACTGCAGCTGTAAGCCATGCTCCCAGGCGCCACACGTGTGCTGGATTTACATTCCTTACCTAAAGGGCATTGCCAGACCTCACTCACCTTTCAGTTTCTTCTTTCCAAATTTTAATCCAAACAGAGACATCCCAAAACTTTATTTTAGTCCAACTCCATGGAATTTCTGTAAGACAAAAGAGAAGGTCATTCACAGCGGTTTTTCCCCCACAGCATGGCACAACTTGAGACACACACCTAATTCTGGCTCATTTTAAAAGGCAAAACCATCTCAGGTCTGTGGGCTGCACTTCTTGAGAGTGAGCTACTTTATCTTGGGGATTCTGATCTCTTTAAAGGCCTAAAAAGTACATTCTTGCTACTTTGGTCCTATGTGAAAGGGAGAAGTCCCCTCCCAGGGCTTGTGCTTTAGGTGCAGAGAAACAGGGCATCAGAGCAAGATCAACCTCCCTGTAGAGCAGTCTATTGGTAATTAAACTTCTGGTGCTCTGTTCACTGGGAGGACTTTAAAGGTCCTTTGGCGCTGGACACCAGCATGAGAAAAGCCAGCAGTGCCCAGCGTGCCTGAGGAACAAGGATCTGCCACTGCTTAGCGGAACAGGAGAGCCAAGGTGAGACATCAGAGGGAATCGTCATTTATCTGGAACAAGTTTTTCTAGGAGGCAGAAACAAGTATTTGCACTGTGACAGTGATCATATTTCATGGAGGAAAAACAAAAGTTCCGGATAGAGAACACTAACAAAAGCAACCATGATAACTTGCAGACATACGTACTGTACCAACAGAGACAAAACATACTGAATTTAATTCTCTCATTTAAAATCCTATCATCTCAGTGCCAGAGTAGGGCTGTCTAAGGAACAAGGTAGCAGATTACCTATGCTGGAAACAAACACTTGTGAAACACAGCCTGTACCACTGTCCCAGAGCACTGCTGATATCCCTGGGCTGTGCCTGGTGCAGACATAACCCTCACACCTTTTTTTTTTTAAATGGAGGTAAACCTTAAGGAAAACTCTGCAGTTATCGCATCTGGCTTTCTGTGTGGATGTTCTATTATATGCTTTCTGTGTGGATATATCCATCCAATGACTCTGTGGCTGAGACTTTGGGCATTGTGGCCAACTGGAAGATGCCCCTGCCCACAGAGGCTCTGTGCCTTCCTTCAGCAATAGTAACATGAGACAGCCAGTGGAGCTCAGATCCACATCTCATCAACAAATCTGAATTTTTTTCCAGCTCTGAGCATGGCTTTTGTTAATGACTGTGATTGCTAGATCACCAGTATCAGATATGACCTCAGTGTGGCAACAAGACAGCAACAATACGCTAACTTGGCAGGCACAGAATCTTTACTTCCTTTGGTTTCATGGCACAGTTGATGAGGATTGCATTCCTGCACATCTTTGCTCAGCAGCAAATTTAAGTTACCACTGTGAGCATCTTGATTCAGCACAAATAATGCGGCATGCTCTCTGCTCCCACAGTGCACTGCCCTTTAGGGCAGATGCTGGTGATAATTTTGCTGTGTCCATTCACACCAGATTCACCTTCCATGCGTTATTTCTATCACACAGATTTATCACAGCAGCTTACTTAGCCAAAGTGGAGGAATTATGAACCCATGCTGACCTGAACCTCTCTGCAAAATTCAGTTCCTGGCTTGCCTTAACCACAGTGCTGCATGAGAACGTGTCAGTCTTCAATGGGTACACATGTAATACTACTGAGGGCTTGACACACCCCTGTTGTGCAAAGGTGTACCCTTTATTTTCATTCTATTACAAATACCTTCAATTTCTTGTTTGTTATTGACTCATGCATCTAATCCTCACGCTCCTTTACTTAGCAAACCACACAGCATGCTAGCAACCCGTTTTATGCCAGCACGCTTCCATTCTTGTGGGTGTCAGTCCCAGAGGTCATTGGCTGCAAGCATGAAAACAAACTTAAGCAAATAGTGGTGGAGTAATCCCTTGTGGTGGTGCTCCAGATCCTGCTCTGGTTGGTACTGGTTGTCATGGCCTGTACAGCAAGATGGCATCTCCTGGTTGATCCTCACTCTGCTGCCCTCCATCCCAGCTCTTTTCCTGGGCTCCCACTGTAGACTGCAGGCCTTTTCACGGGCAAGCTACATCCCAGATATCACCTTCACTCACATCCCAGTTCAGTTTTCTTTATGCCTCCATTTTTTACTTTTTTTTTCAAAATTGAGATTCAGTTTCCTTTTCACGCATTGCAACTAAAGGCTCTTCATCCCCTTATCACTCATGTGCACTGCTTTGGTCTTAATTTCCCTTTGTGCTTTCTGGAAAAAATGATGTCTCTCGTATGTTTCATTTTTATGTGGCGCAAAGCACTTCTCAAATTCTGGCAAACCACTTTCACAACCTCCTATTCCTGAATTAACTGAAAATATGAAAGGTTTCGGTAGTCAGAAGACAGACAATTTCCTGCTTGCCTTTGTTTCCCCTGGCACCAGCTGTTTCCAGATGCAAAGTGAAGCACTGCTTAGATCTCCTTGAGCTGCCTCCCCTGATTCAGCACCAACTGGCTTTTCCAATGTTCCATCTTCTCAATGGTTTTGTTTCCTTTCTGCTTACTCCAGATACCCCTCGCTGCTCCATGGCACACCAGGGATAGAGAGGTATTTAATCACACAGGTCCAGCTCCTTTGCCTAGCAGGACACAGCTCAGTTCCCCGTGTCTCCACAGCCGATAGCAAAAAGCCATTTTAAACTCCAATTCCCACTTCCTGATTTAAGGGGATTCATGAGCTATGAATACATTACCCCTTTTCACTACGGAAAGCTTTTGTACCTGTAGCACTCCAGAAGCCATCTAGATGAGATGCCACCACAATGAGGGCTAGAAAACTTAGGAACAATACAGCACAACAGTGATGAATGGAGAGCAGATGTTCCAGATGGAAAACATGGCTGCTTTCTTGGCCCCATTTCTCTGGGCATAGCTTCACAATACATCAGACTCAATGATAAATATGAACTAGGAAATACTCAGTGCTTCTGCTCCCATCACCTCGTACCAGACTCTGTGAAATGATTCACACTAAATAGAATCATTTTTGGAAGGGTTATTTCGACCCAGATCATGGGGCATCATTGAGTACAGGATGAAACTCCTGTGCAAACATTGGTTTTAGCAGCTCTGAGGTGGCAGCAAATTGTACTCTAATATTAGAAATGAGCACCCAGAGTCCAAGGAAAACAGGCAGAAAAACAAGGTTCCTCCAGCCACCATACACAGTGTGGTACTTACAAACTCTGAATAACTGAAATAGCTCTGTCAGATAGATTCAGAACCCATGCCATGCTTTCACTCACCAACTTTCTGTGTCAGATCAAGTGTTAACAGTTATTTTTGTTTCTGTATTTAGTTTATGTAACAACCACTAATATTCATGTCTTACGTTTTTTTTCCTCTCTTGTGCTGAAGTACCGAATAATCAACTAAATACCCAACAGCTCAACAGATGAGGAAACTCATCCCAAGCACAGCATATCACAATGAGGTTCAAGACTGTCCATGCTGTAGTCTTGGTGAAGCAATGCTGTCAAGCACCATGAGGTGAAGCAAATCAAAGCCCCAGATTTTGAATGCATATCACCATAAGCTGCATTTGGAAGCAGAGCTGGGAAAATTCAGAGAGTTTAAAATACACAAGGTTCCCCAATCTCTCTGCTTTTTCCATCCCCAAGTTGCACTTCTGCTAAGGGATGTATGATGTCAAACATTGAACCAGCAGTCACATTTGCTCCTGGGTGTCCCTGAGTGGGACATCACAGTAGTGCAACTCTTTCTAATGCACTGGGAAGAGCAGCACAAAGGCCTGGCATGCTTGGCATGGACTGACCTTGTAAGGTGCCAGGTAAAGTTATGTTTGTAAAGGGCCTCCTTCAAAGGTCTGCTATGTTAACTCTTTCATACAAACTACTCAAATTCTGGTTCCTGAGAGTATAATGCCTTTTCTTCCTCCTATCTAAAGCAAATACTAATGTTTTAGAGAAATGGTTAGCACTAATCATCTTTAAAACTGATACGTGTCAGCATGTACCTTTTCCCACCTCTCCTTACACCTCCTTTTGTTTGAACACCTCAGAAACAAAGCAGGCAGCAGCATGTCCTGCATCCCCCCAGGTGGGGGAACACCAAAAGCAGGTTGCAGACTTGGCAGCTGAAACGTTTGTTTTCACTCTCAGAATCAGGCTCCTTTGGGGCAGGAATGGGGCAGGTCTCAATTTATCCAGAAATAAGTTCAAGAAACTAAACACGGTCACTCTTAGCATCAGGCTTTGCAAAAGCAGCAGCGTCTCAGATTTAAATCTATTCATTCACTGCAACGACTCTGACAGCCACCCTGAGAACTCCCCGGCGCGTTAAACACTTGAAGGTGTAACTGGGATGGGGTGAGCCAGCCCCTCGGCCAGCTGAATATGCGGAAACCCAGGAAAATGCGCAGCGCCAAGCGCTGCTCCCCCCTCCCCTCCAACACACCAGCGCAATTAGCTGTAATTGCCGGGAAACAGCCTGCTATCTGCCACGTCTCAAAGCCACGATCCAACATCCTCCATCTGTCTTCATTAAAGCACCCCTCAGCGCTGACACGGGGAAGGCGGCCGAAACGGGCGCGCGCTCCGCGGGGCGGCCGCGCTCGGCGCGCAGCGGTGCGGTGCGGTGCGGTGCGGTGCGGTGCGCTCCCCCCGCGCCGTCGGACAATAACACCGCGGCGGCCGCTCCGCGCGCTCCGCCCTATCGGGTCTCTCGCGAAGGAGGGGGCTGGGAGGTAGGATGGCGAGGTGGGGAGGGGGGTTGAAATATATAAATAAATAAGAAAGAAGCTCAGCCCATAGCACGGCGATTAAGCTTTACAAAGTTGCCCAGGGTTTGGAAAAGTGCAAGTTTTCCACCCTCTTCTTCCCCCCCCACTCCCCCGAAATGTTGACCGAGGAGAGAAGCTTGGCGAAGGGAAACGTTCCATCTTACCCTGGAAGACTCCTAAAAGTCACAGCAACAGAGCTGCTGCCCTCCATAGCACTCCTCTGGTCTCGTTTACTCGCAGCTCGATCCCCTCCCAGGATCAGCAGCTTCAGCGGTGGCATTCATCCAAGGAAGCAGAGCCACACGGGCATCGTGTGTTCCTCTCCCACCCCGAACGATCGATCCGGCGTGGCCCTGCTCTGCCATACAACGTCCCGGTAACTACTACACTTACTCCAACTTCCCTGCTTCTTACTTCAGTCACTAGGCTTGGCTTCTCGCCAAATCCTTCCTCTTTTTTTTTTTTTTTTTTTAATTCTGTTTCCTGTAGATAGGGAGAGAGTAGTGGCTCCCTTAAAAAATTAAACACCCAGCACAAAGAGCTGCAAAAGACCCCACTTGAGCGGAACACCCCGAGTGACTCGCAGGAGACAGCTGATCTCCTCACCTACCTCCTGCCGATGCGGAAGCGTTCAAAGCAAGAGGGTGAAAGCATCCAGCATATCAAATTGCCTTAAAAAAGGATGAACCTGGTAAGGGATCCATCTCCCAGCAGCTGCCACCCCGCACTGTACTGCTGAAATCAGTCAGGATTCCCTAAACCCAGAGAAGCTCTCCTACAAGTTGATCCCAAGGCTCCACCTTGCACACTTTCAGACAGTCATGAGCAGCAAAAACTCTGCAGAGAAAAACCTCATCAAGTGGAATTGCATAATTGCAACCACAGAGCTTCCTCCAGCCCGTCAGAGGATCGCTCAGCTGCCAAGACGTCAGGGGTTGCTCATCCCTGCAGTGTGACCTCCCCTTGGCTGCCCAGACACCCATGTGGCCTCACTGCCCTCTGGAACATCCTTGCTGAAAGCCCCAAGCACCCCGAGGAACCTCCCAACCTTCCCCTGTCTCCTCATCACATTGATTTCTTTCCCCAAGTTGTGGGACCATATAGGCAGTGACCTCCCATATGCCAGAGCCTACCAGGTTCACTGAAAGACTAAAACTGGGCCAACTACAGCAGTAATCCACCTTCCTGTGGACTGCAATTATTCTACGATCACTGCGTTCTTTGCCTGAGATGTGTCAACAGTAACATCAGCCAAATGTATTTCTCTCACTGCTTTTTTTCTCTTCATCTGCAGTGTTTTCCCACTGGGTTTACATAAATACTGCTAGAATTAATTTCAAGTCTACACATAAATACTTGAATGCATTAATCAGCTGATTAATTGTAGTAACTTGAGAGACAAAGTCTTCGCAAAGGGTATTTTCTGAAAAATGAAGTTGTCTGAAGTCCTATCAAGATAAAAAAGCCATGGAAAGCCAGTGGCAGAGTTCCTGTGGTCACAAAGGGATCAGTGCAGAGTGGCAACGAACAGGACCTCCTAACACCAAAGGCAGTTTATGGAGAAAGAGCAATAAGAGCCCATATCCCTCTACGTTGACTCCAGGGATGTTCTTCCAATCTACACCTGTTTCAAACAATGCTAGCTAATGATTCCACACTACTTCTACTTGCTTTGCTGCCATATTTGTACTTGCATCACTTCAACATTGGCTACAGTCATTTCTTCCTTCCTGGAGCAGAGTTCACCTCCTCTCTTTGACATGAGAGTGGACTCAACCACAGAATCAGCTGGCCTTGAGACTTGTTTATACTTCAAGATGGCTAAAAATCAGATAGGTTGTTTTGTTCTTGATTTTTGACTGAACGAATGTTGGTAGTGTCTTTTTCCCTCTGCTGTACATTCCCTATGCACGTCAGTCAAGCTGCACATTTAAGTTTGGCACATGTGGAAGCATTCAGAAGAGCAGCAGTCACTTAATATACCAAATCATCTCTGAGATCTCTTGTTGTTTTATGCTTTTGGCCCTTGGGAAACAGCTTCCCAATGATCACACCACTTCCTTCCTCCTTTACAGATTTCTAAACACATCATGAAGGGATGCTTTCTGTTTATAGGAGCAAACAGCTACATCCAAACCATGGTTCTTCACCTTTGGTTCCTCCACCTTCCCAACTATCCACCAGTTGCAGAGGGCAGGATGGATGCCATTAAGATCTTATCCTACCACTGCAGTTAGGAGAATGTCTTCCAGACACTTAGCCTGTGTTGGATTTCAACTACACTCAAGATGCAATGACACTGCCTCCTTCTGGACCACATCCTCTGTCCCTCTAAACAGCAATGCTGAGATCCTCTCTGGAGGACACAGAACCCAGTCTTGCCTGGTGACTTAGTGAGGCTCTCAGTGGTTTACGTAACCAGAGAGCATAAACTGTGTAGAGAAAAAACAGGAGGAAAGTACATCCTGGAGCATCCCATGGAGCAGACAAAATGTTAGCCCTAGTGAAAGTCTTCCCTATGCTACTGCTGTATTTAAGACTACTTTCAACCTGTATACTTTCACACCTATCCTATGCAGTTCAAAATAGGCACCAATGAGCTTTGCTTTCTGCTAGTCTTCTAACTCCAGTCATGCCCAAATTGCAAGGTTTGAATCTTGACTTGCTGCACAATGGCTGGTACTTCTCATTATGGAACCAACCAGTGCATACCCCAGACCCCAAACCATTGTGGTCTCCTCCCATACTCTATGCTTTTCTCGCCCCAGCTTTCTTCCCTGCTTCTGACAGACTCCAACAAAGAAAGGGATAAGGAACAAGCCCCACTTTGGAGCCCACAGAGATATCTATTGTGGTCAAGAGCATTTATAAAAGCTGCAAGAGACCATACGGATATCTTGTCCCATGGGCAGACTTCCATCTCCTGTTCTTCTTGTCCTATTGCTAGTTACCTGGAGAAAAGAGGCCAACCTCCCATTGATGCACAACTCATCTCATGAAATGAGAAATTCCACATGACCCTACTGGAAGGGATGCTCTGGATTCCCTCCCCCACGCACAGCTCCCTTGGGTGCAATCTGAAGCCTGTTGCACAGCTTCAGCACTGCAGGGTCATACCGCAGTAATCCCATACCTCACTGCTTATTCCAGCAGGTGGGAGCTGACACGGTGCCGTAAGATAGATGCCGAATGGAAATGGTCAGAATATAGTTTCAGTGGGCATGTGCAGAATTACATGACTCATACTGGTCATGATTCTGTGGAGTGCCACTTATCTGCAGAAGGAAAGGAAAGGGTTTGTGGCTCAGAATTCCCTTTCTCCATCAGACCCCTGTCCCAGTGGTGTGAGTCTTTAACAAACAATGATCCTCTGGGGAAAGTCATGAGAAATCCACAGCCGTGCAGCCTCTTGCCTTCAAAAGGAAAGCAGCAACCAGCTCTGCTAACTGTCGGTCTCCTCTTCCCGGCACCAGCACCAGCCAATGTGATACCTTCTGACATTTTAAAACAGCAATTAAATTGGTCCCTGTCTTTTTGCCCCTTCACAGCCCATAGGACACAGAGCAGAGGTGAAAAACTTTCAGTCAAATGGTGTTCATATGGGCTCAGCTGCTCAGATTACACAGAGGAGGAGATAAATTTTCCATTCATTTCTGCAGGGAATGAGGCTCAAGAACATCCAGTCCCTGAGTTTTCCAGTTCCCACCAGATTTGGTAACTTGTGCTTATGAACTCCATGAGTTTCATTGTCCGGGTAGGAAAGGAGCAGCCTGAAGGATGAAAGTCCTGCAGGTACCTGAAATAGCTGCTAGGTGATTTGAAGGAAGAGAAGGACATAACCTGTCATAGGGTTATGTTCTTGTACTGTAAAGCTATGCCTCTTCACTTGCTGGTGGCACAGCGCATGGGGAGAGCACAGGGATCAACCAGCAGCAGCCCAGATGTGCCCACACTACTTTTAGCACATGGTTCCTAATCACCTATGGTGGACTCTCAGGGGGACTCTTGGGAGGGCTTGTTGAGGGCTAATCATGCCTGTGTGAGTAGCAACTGTAAGGCTAAGGATAAGGCAACCAGCCCAGCCTGTAAAAGGCTCAGATCAGAGAGCCTTTTGTAGCACAGATCTCCTGTTGTTGTTTGCAAGAAAGTGGCTGCCACAGACACATATACTATATCTGGTGGCACTTCAAAAACCACCACGTGCTGCTCAGACACATCACCAAACCAGCTGACACCACTGAGGAACTGTGGAACCCCCTGCTCAAACACACTGACATCCAACCCATTTTGGTCCATCAGAAAGCCTAAGTGCTGTACAGTCCTCACTCTGGTGTGCACTCATGGGAGAAACAGCACTTTTAGCAAGATGCTACATGACCCTAAGGGCTGTGTAATGGCTATAGGCAATGTTTAGTCTTCAGTAGTCATTTAGAGACACTCTGGCCTTGTGCTCTCTCTGTGAGAGCTCCCATCAGGCATGCCATCAGACATGAAGGCAGTGGGAGATCTCCGTATCTTCAGGGACAGATAACTTATGCATTCTCTACAGTATCACCTATGGAGCTGGGAATTATTTGCCTAACTCCTTGTGATTTACTTTATGTATTGATCTGACAATTAGCCTTCACATGAGAAGCTCAGGTGATGCTCTGAGAGTTTTCCTTTAAATGTCATGTCACATCCACTATGCTCATAAAGACTTTAGCCATAATTCCAAATTAAACACACCATGCGTATGTACATCAGCACTGCCTCTTTTCCAAGTTACAGTTAAATCTACCCTTCCAAGAAAAACTCTGACGCAACCTGCTGCCTCCATGACATTCTCCATAGTACTGACAATCTTTTGTGCACTTTGTGTATCATTCTGTATCTATACCGAGCGTTGACAAATGAATAAGGAAAACTCAACCTTGTGGCAAAGGAGCACGGTCAGGATGGAGTTGGGGGAAAAAAAGAAAAGAGAAAAAAACAAAAAAAGCCTCCTTAATGAGGCATGGGGAGCCTGGTGCATTAGGAAGAGAGAAATTGGTTCCCCTCTGAACAATCAGATTTTAGCTAATTACCCAAAGATCTGGAACAGCTGCTCTAATGCACCCTGACATAAATATGCACAAACCCACTGATTTCCCCGGAGATTTCCCCAAAGAAACTGCATGGCATTTTCACCAGCAGTTTGCCCTTCCAGCACAGAATGCCCTCTGCAGCAAAGCAGCAGCGCAGGGCTCTGCCAGCACCTCCATGGTGCAGGTGTGCCAGGGCCGGGCACTGGCAGTCTTTGCTTCTATTCACGTCGGGCTGTTCTTTCCCTTGCTCTCCAGGTGTTTAACAGAAACTGTTCCTCTGCACTCAGATGGCTGAGAACAAAGAGCCGCATTATTCTCACCTCAGTGCTTAAGTGGTGAATTCCCATTAACTCGAATAGAAGTCGTGCACAGAAATCCCTCTGCAGCCATACAAAAAAAGAGGAGTCATCAGGAGGCAGAGTGAAGGAGGTGGGCACTCTCTTCCTCCAGAATACTGCAGCAATTTAAGAAAACCTAGATAGGGATGACAAAATCAGTGAGAAAATCAGGGATTGGGTGCATGCCCACGGGTGCTGGGGGTACAGCTCCAACTTGAGGTTAACCACAGCCACGTCATCTGTTGGGGTGAGATGCAGCGTTGCAGGAGGTCCTCTGGTATGAAGATCCTCCTATTTCAAAGGGATGCAGTAGTTGGACTCAGTGAACCTTACAGGTCCCTTCCAACTCGGGATATTCTGTGATTCCATATGGAAAGGGAGGCAGGTATTCAACTTAACCCCCTGTTGCCTGTGTTAGGATTTTTGACAACATTTTGTTTTCACTGCTTACAGAATAAAAGCCCCACCAGAAGAGGAGGCATCTGCTGCTTCTGACAGCAATCAGTGTGTGTGCCTGCTGAAGGCAACAATGTGCAGCCTGAAGACAGGAATATGCTGGAGAAACCACACAGCAGAAAACTAAATCAGACTCTGAGAGACAAGAAGGAATGAAGTCAGATATCAGCAGTGCTGTGTGGCACTGAGTGCCTTATCCTGGGAAATAAATTTAAGTTAACTTTAACTTTCTTGCAGCACTGAACTGCAGTAGGTAGGCAGCAAAGTGCTGCTCATGCAGGATGTGGCACATCCTGAGCCCATCGCCCCGTTGTGGTACTGGTGCCCACAGTGCACAGTGCCCACACTGCCCAGCATCTAGTTCCACAGCTGCATGGTGTGGGTCAAGAATAAATGTCTTCTAAAGACAGTTAATACCTGGACAAATTCCCTGGCACAAAGCAAAATGCTAGAAAACATGTGTAATCCCCTAAGATCTCTGCAACGATGATGTAGTCAGAGCAGAATGAAGGCCCTGTGTAGGGAAGTGAAAGTTATAATTCTATTAGAAAAGGAAAGGTTGGATTAGTTTTGGGGGCAAAAGTGGTAAAGAAGTGCAGATAGCACAGACAAAGGTCAGAGAGTTTCTTTGGATGTCATCCACTAACCAGGGAACGTCTGCACAGGGAGGGGTGGGCATGACCTTTTTCCAGTGGTCAGGCTGCTGCTTTGGCTTTAGGAGGAGAAGGAGGATGAAACACAAAGGGGTCTGGCTAAAGCTGTGTTGAAAATAATGTTTTGGATCACATCTGAGAAACCAGTTACACTGCTACAGGAAAAAACCTGTATCTATACATATAGTTGTAGTATAGTATACATAATAGTATATTATGTATAGAGTTGTAAAAATAAGCAAAAGCACATGTCAACCTGCCCAGCCCTCCTGCAGCCCAGCTTTTCAGCTAAGACGAACCAGAAGGTGAAGAGGTGACAATGCAGAGAATGATGGTTTGTTGCAAGCATCCAGAGTCAAAAATAGTTGTGTCCACCAGATGTAGCTGGGAAACCTTTCTGGTATGTGGCGAAGTAGTGAGTGGCACATCTATACCTTGAGACCCCCAAAAGACATTTGGGACACGAGGCAGTCATGCCAGGGAAGCATGAAATACATACAGACCAAAGTGTATATTGGTTCATTAATCAACATCCAGAATGGCATTGCAGGACTGATTCCAGTCATACAGTAAACATCATTTCAAAAGTTTCAAAGCCTGAAGAAGTGACACGATGCCTCTTCTGCTCAGAACAGCTCTAGGACAGATCAAGGTTCAAAGGCGGGGAAGGAGGCACAAAATATTATTTTAGGGTTTGTTGGATCTATGTGGTGTCACTGAGCCTTTTGTAGTTATGGCTGCTGCTGCATTTCAGAGTCTACAGGCTGTCTCCAGGATTTACCATTAATTGATGGTGGAAAGATTTGAATGAACAATTTCTTTCACCTTACAAGTGTCCAACAATTTTGACCAGGTTTATCCATTTTTGGTTCCTGATTCCAGTCTTCTGTTCATCAACTAAACAAGGAGAGAACTCCCTGCTGCCTCTTACAAACATCTGAAGGAAAAGAAACAATGGAAGAATGAAGTGGAATGGAACGGAATGGAATTGAGTGGAACGGAATGGAACAGGAGGAGAAGAGAGGGGAAGAGAAAGAGGGGGAGAAGTGGAGGGAAGAGGGAAGAGGGAGAAGGGAAGAGAAGGGAAGGGAAGGGAAGGGAAGGGAAGGGAAGGGAAGGGAAGGGA